>NC_046165.1:51833665-52151790 GCF_011064425.1 Rattus rattus | reverse complement strand
TTTGACATCTTAGGAACCCAAGCCAAACTGTCTTCGGTGGTTTTTCAGACAACCTCCAACACAGTATTACTTTGCATTTCTCCTGCTGGGATAGGTATAATCTTACTCCTGAGTGGGAGGGGTGGAAAAAGAGAGGGTTGCTTATGTAACATCTTCCTGGGGTGTCACTTTTCTTGCAAGGCTAAGACGATATGAGTTGAAGTAGTGGTCCAAGGTATTTCAAGGTGGCTGAGTAAGACACCCAGCACTGACCTTGTCCAGAAAGAAGAAGCCAAGCAACAGACATAACTGCACTGTGCAAACTGCCCATGGTAGAACTCTGGAAACCAGCAGGGGGCGAGGAAAATCCTTGAAGAGTCAGGGGCTGCAGCAATAGTGGAAGAGCATCTGTGATCCCGGCTCATGTAGGGGAAGAGAGGGTGGGGAAGGGGGACGTCTCAGCAAAGCAAGGCTGTTGGCAAGGTTCACAGCTCTCACAGACTTACTGTCTCCATAAGTAGCTAACCAGAGCTCTGCATAGCAGACAGGCTTTAGCAGACATTCACATCATTCCCCAGGGCCGCTATTAGATGTAAAAAGAGAGACACTATCTGAACTGCAGTGCTTGGGGGGTCAGGTACTTGTACATTGTTGTTGCTAAGGGTCCACATGTCTCACTGTCCTGGCTCAACAGGTGCTGCCCCTTCCTTCCTTCCTTCCTTTTTTCCTTCCTTCCTCTTCCTTCCTTCCTTTCCTTTCTTTCTTCTTTCCTTTTTCTTTCTTCCCTCCTTCCTTTCTTCCCTCCTTCCTTTCTTTCTTCCTTCCTTCCTTCCTTTCTTTCTTTCTTTCTTTCTTTCTTTCTTTCTTTCTTTCTTTCTTTCTTTCGGAGGGAGTACCATGTAGCACAAGCTGGCTTCCAACTCATTATGTAGAGACTGGCCTTAAATGCCTGAACCTCCTGAATTGATGCCCCAATCATTGGAATTGTAGGCATGCACCTCCGTCAGCTTTCTTAGTTTAAATTAATAAATTTATTGGCATTAGGGAGTGAGGTCAGGATATGTCTGTGAGCCACATGTCTAGCTCTTCCCTTCTTTTTCTTCTGCTTTTGTTCATCTGCACAGGACATGATGGAAAATAATTTACATAAAGAAAGGCTTTAATTTTCAGTCTGCCACAGAGTGAAAAGGCCTGAGAGACCAGGGATGCTAACCGACCACACTGACAGGACAACACTTTTCCTGTTCTTCTCAGCCCACACCGATGCCAAGGGTTTCACGAAGCTACACCTTAGAAAACATACCTGTCAGACAGATTTCTCTGATAACACACTGCTTCCTCCCTATGCTTCTCTTATGCAAAAGGATTGGAGAGATAAACTTTGGGGGGGGGAGGGGGAGGGGGAGGGTCTCACTGTGTAACCCTTGGTGGCCTGGAACTCACTATATAGCTCAGGATAGCCTCAAACTCCTGGAGATCCACTCCAGAGTGGATAAATTCTTAAGGGAGTGAACTTCCAGTGCCTTTCACGTGCTGGGGTTTAAAGTATGTGCCATGATGCCCAGCCAAAGCGGATGGGGTTTTAAATCGGTTTCTCAGATTGATTTTCCCTCAAGCCCCGGCACATGCAGACTCAGTGGACTCTTTGATTTTATTTTTATTTTGTTTTTTGTTTATCATTAACTACTTTTTTCACTGCCTTTTCTGATTTCCCTCCTATGTCTTTTCTCCCCTCCTATGTCTAAGTGTTCATTTTATTTCCTGTAGAGAAGATCAGAAAAGCACAAGGTATGTCAGGGTATTAAAGAATCAAAGAAAATCTAAATAAATAACCCTCTAGTTCTTCGACCGTGTTTATCCTCCTAGGAGATGGTTGTCCTGATACAGAACTTGAAGCTCAGAGGTGTTGGTGTCATTTCTGTGGAAAGAGAAGATGGCCTAGGTGACACCAAATCCACAGCCCTGAGTTTAAGCCCTTCTCCGTGTGGTGGGTATCTCAATAGCAGAATTAGAGAGAGTCTAGAGAATGGGAGTGAAGTCAGCAGAGGCAGAGGAGAGAATGGTTTGGGCAGAGCAGACGCGTGAGGAGAACAGTAGCACAGGCTGGGCATAGGCCATCTAGAGAGGAGACCGGTTGAGGACATTTAGAACAAGTTTGATAACAATACTACAGGGCCTAAGGACCCAAGATAAGCAGAATTCACACACTGAAAATCAATGGTCTTACCCACCTACCCACAAATTTAGTTTGGTATCAGAGTGTGGCAGCAATATCTTGGAACACATCCTTCCTTAAGAAGTTTCCTAAGCTGATGGCCTTGAGGAGGCCTCTACTGAACCCTGCATAAGAGGAAGTGGGAGGGCATGGAGGGAATTCTACAGTTTTGAGAAAGGTAGTGGTCACTGCTCCCAGATGACTATCTCCTATTAGAGAAGCAGTTCTCAGCCTGTGGGTCTCAACCCCTTTGGTGTCGAGCGACCCCTTCACAAGGTTCACCAAAGACACAGATGATCCAAAGCAAAATTAGTTATGAACAATAACAATTTTATAGTTGAGGGTCACTACAACATGAGGACCTATATTAAAGGGTTGCAGCCTTGGGAAGCTTGAGGACCACTAAAGGATGTTAGAGGTAGGGGTTAATGATTTAAGTGCCAGGCTTCGGTCTGGGCAGTCCAGCAACGCTTGTCTGAAAAGAAAAAGGCCAAGAATGTGGTAACTCTTCGGTGCACAAAGCCGATGTCTCAGCAGTCCCAATTTTGTGTGGAATCAGAGGATTCCTAGAGAGACGATGATTTTCAGTTTGCACTCAAATCCTAATGTTAGATTTAATACTGGCCATAGCAACAGGATAGACAACCTTGCTAGAGAGGGCAAGTAGGCAAAAAAGCAAAACTTTTCTCTACGTGCTTTCCTGAGACAGCACCAGAAAGCCCATATTTAGGAAAGTAGTCGGATTAAGAAAATCCCTCACAGGAGTGCCAAGTAATTTGGATTTCAGTTGCTTCCAGATGAAGTCAAGTAGACACCAAGATGAACCATCACAGATAGTTTATGGGGCTCTTTGAAGATGGGATGTTTTTTAAATATTTTAATCTCTTTGAGAAGGGCATTAACACATGTCATACTTTGCCCCTGAAGTGGAATTATCATAAATGCTGAATGCCGTATTATATATAGCAAGGGTACTTATGAGCAATTGTTTAATTTAGTGTGTACTCACAAAGCATGTCCTCTTATTTTTGTGGGAAATGCAAAGTGATGTATGAAGACGTAAACTCCTTCTTGAAGTACACATGTCAACTGTTGCTGTGTCTTTGCATTTCCCACATGACGATAAAGACAGGACATCTAAAGAGCATGTGAGATTGGATACCCAAATAGTTTGGTTTTCAACGCATGTAAGATAGTTGATTTTAAATGTAGATCAGGCCAGACCATATGTGGGGCATTCTCTAGCTGCCTTCGCTGATGTGGAAAGACTCTCCTTAAATGTGCTCAGCACCCTCTTACAGCAGCCCAGATGACAGAAGAGTCCAAGGAAGGATTTGCTTTTGTTGATTTGTCTTTCCCTCTTGCTTCAGAATGCATTTACATGGATGCTGTAATAAACCAGCCAGATGGAGATCTTAGGCTTCCAAGCCACCTTATAGTAAAAACAAACTAGGTTCCTTCCTTCCTGTTTCTGATTAAATCTGTTTCTCAAGGATTGGACTGGCCTCACCTACAATCTTAAATCGCAAATAGTTCTGTACTGCCTGTTCCAAGAAACTGCAACCAGGCCTTTGTTTCAAAAGGTTATTTTGACCAGTAATGGCTACCTTGTCATAGCTACCTGTTGCTATGACTACCTGACTATCTTTGTCTTTGTTTCAGGAGATCATTGAGACTAACTTGTTCTGCTTATGTTCTGCCCCTGCCGACCAAATCGCCCCATCTAGAATTCCCCTAAACCTTAGTTTTAAAAACCTTGTCTTCCTTATATTTAGTGCTGACCTCTTGGATCCCATCTGACAGGGAGCACATGAGTTTAAAAGCTTGCTCTGATTTATTTGGCAATGATGATTTGGGTTGGTGGTCTTTCTTTTCGAATCTTTGGGATTAACCTCCACTTTGGTGATTTGAGTACTCTTCCCATGGGAAGAGGCACTGTGAGGAGGTGTGGCATTGTTGCAAGAGGAATAGCCTTGTCAGAGGAAGTGTGTTACTATGGAGGTGGGGCTTTTAGGTCTCATATATATGCTTGAGTCTGGCCAATGTGATCCAGAGTCTCCTCCTGGCTGGCTGCAGATCAAGAAGTAGAACTCTTGGCTCTTCCAGCACCACGTCCACCTGCCTGCTGCCAAGCTTCCTGCCATGATGACTCAATCTCTGAGCTGGAAGCCAGTCCCAATTAAATGGTTTCTTTTATAAGAGTTGCCTTGGTCATGGTGTCCGATCACAGCAGTAGAAACCCCGACTAAGACACTTAAGACACCAAGTTATTTTACAAGGTCAAAATAAATTCATTTCTGTTTAGAAAAAAAACAAACTTAAATTTGATCAGGTCTTGATCTGTTTTCTGGACTTTGACATGTTCCACACCCTATACCCTGAGTTCCACTCTGCCAAATAATTTTGAAATGTTCAGCCAAGTTCCTACATAACCAAAATTCCACTAGAAATCGCTCAACCCTTGGGGAAAAAAAAAAAAAAAACAAACCTAGCCTTGCAGTTTGAGGACTAATATAAACCCCACCTTCTTCCGTATTGGATGCTGTTTTCGTAAACCCCGCTTTAGAGAGATAGTCCTGTCTGGAAGAAAATAAAACTTGCATAATTTGACCAAAGAATTTGGGTAATGGTCTTTACTCTCTGTCAGTGGGATTAACAATATCTGCATCTGGGGGAGAACAAGGGAGAGCAATGGCCCTCAGGTGAGGGTCCTTTGACTTCTATTGGGACAGACAGCAGCTCCATTGTGATCACCAGTAACCTAGCTGCTTCAGTTTTTATTCTGCTCAATTAGTTGCCATGGCTACCTGGCCAAGACTACTAACCTAGTTATCATGAGGAAGAACTTTACACTGTGGTGTGAATGAGAACTCAGATGAAACTTTTTTATTGTCTTGAAGCATTATGATGAAATTGCAGACTATTTTATATGTGCACTAAAGTGGGTTTTTTCTCTCTCTCTCTTCAGTAAACATTAAAATCCTCTTATATATGGCACTGAGCTTAAATTTGTGTGCTACTGTGAATATTCAAATAAAAAGAATCTGGTCGTCACCTCAAGGGATTGCTTTGCAGCCTGTTGAAGAGACAGACATGGGAAAAATAGATCAAAATACAAAGTTGACTGCTAGTCCTGGGAGCTGTCACGTCATCCCGGAGGAACAGACAGACCCAGGCAGGCTGAGCTACGCTCTACTGCACTTAACTGAATTTCCTCACATCTACACATCTGAGAAACAGGCTTCTGAACAGGCGCAGGTTTTCCAGAGAACTTTCAGCTCTGGATTGTTCTGACACCATGTTAGCACAATGTAAATACTGTGTGTTCAATGACTGTGGTGGTTTGAATAGGTTTGGCCCCCAAATATTCAAGGGTACAGTGCTTGGCACTATGAGGAGATGTGACCTTAGTAGAGTAGGTGTGCCCTTATGTCACAGTGTAGGCAGGCTTTGAGGTCTTCTATGGTTAAGCTCCGCCCAGTGTGGAATCATAGCTTCCTCCTGTCTACCTTCAGAGGACAGTCTCCTCCTTGCTGCCTGCAGATGAAGATGTAGAACTCTTGGCTCCTCCAGCACCATGTCTGCCTGGATGCTGTCATGCTTCCCTCCATGACAATAATGGACTAAACCCCTGAAACTGTAAGCCAGCCCCAATTAATGTTGTTCTTTATAAGAGTTGCCTTGTTCATGGCGTCTCTTCAGAGCAATGGAAACCTTAACTAAGACATTGACATATCACAGGACTTTGAATTGTTGAAGATCCTAAAACTGTCTATCCTCCTTACTGTTAGTGTGTGGAAGTAATAACATCATCTGAAAGGCTACAGTTTGAAGTCTTGATAGGCACAAGGCAACCTACAGTAGCCACGGGAAGCAGGAAATTTTAATCTTCAAACTCACCACATAAATCCTTTTAATCATGAGAAATGAACATAACAACCTAAAATGTAAATATTGTTCAAGAAATTGGTCGAAATTCTTTTCTTGTTGACAAAGAACGCAATCTGGTGCCAGGATATTTTTTAAGGCATCCCATTGCTATACAGAGGGAATGCAGCTGCTGCTGCAACGTGGGCCACAGGTTAGACAGTGAGCTTATTTGCTGAGGCAGAATTCCCAGGAAGAACAGAATCTTTATTCACCTGTGTGAGCCTCTGTGGGAAGGCTCCTGCCTCTGGGTGAGCTTGCAAGAGGAAAAGGAAAGAACTTTTACAACACCCTAGATGGGCTGGTGCTCTAGTGCATGCGGTCTCCGAGTGGAAAATGGGGACATGACCATTCCAAGGTATGGTTGACGAGGTTTATTGTAGATATGAGGGAGAGAGCAGCCAGCGGCATCTGGAAGGGTTCGGACTGAACACGTCCTGCAAACTGAACTGAGGGCGGGGCTGGGGTGTGGACTGCAAGCAGGCCAACAGAGAGCCAGGAGTGGAACCGGTTATGAAATGTGGTATGCCAGTGGGCGGGAGTACCTGGCTGTTCCATGTCAAGGTAACTGAGAAATCACCGCCATGTGACAGACCTGGTATAAGGAAGGTTTATTTGGGGAAAGGGAGGGAAATGAAGATCTGGAGAAGGGTAGAGGCAGACAGAAGGGAACGGAGCCAGAGTGCAGAGAAGCGGGAACAGAAGAGGAAAGAAAGGAGAGCGGCAGAGAGAGAGGGAGGGGGAGGGGAGGGGAGGAGCCAGCAATCCTTTTTACATACTGTACCTGGCTAGCACACGGCATCATCTGCTAGGTGTAAGCTGCTGCTAGGTCCCTGTGAAGTGCCCAGTGGAATCGCCTGTAAGCCAACAGAGGGGCCAAGGGGCCCAGAGGGGTATAGCCAAAATGGCTGAGATTATATAGGGAAAAGAAGCTGGGGGAAGGGTACAGGAAGCCCAGCCCAGGCCCTCAGCAGTAGACATTTAGGGTGGGAAGCAGGGGTGAGGAGTGCTGGGAGGACCCATAGGTACTGAGACTTGTTTTTTTGAGACCTAACAGTCTACCTACAGTTTATTGCAAACAAACAAACAAACAAACAAAAGCCTTGTGAGACTGACCCTAACTCAGTCAGGGATGGCAGAGATTGGAAGTACAAACAAACTTTCTCAGCAGTCAGTTCCTCCAGCGATTCAGTGATGAGCAGGAGGAGGCTGCCTAATCTCTTTTGTCTTGAGTTTACACCATCTCCGCCCAGATTTGAAAAGCTGAATTTTCCCAGCAGGGGGTCTGTCAGCTGTTGGCAAAGGATTGGCTTGGTTTTCTTGTCCTTTAAGACTGCTGACTGCTTGTGACTTAGAGGAGCAGACCCAACAACCACTCCCAGAGACTTGATGGCGAGCAAACAGCTGTTTACCACAGGACCATTTTTGTGAATGTATGTCTCATTACTGGTGATGTGCTGTGCATGCGAGGTTGATGATGAAAGATCCCCAAGAGAGACCCTTTCTAAAGTCTCAAGGAAATCGTGGACCCCAGACACAGAGAGACCATTTTGGATGTAATAAGCAAAGGCGTAGGTTTATTACGGAGATCTATTACAGGAATCTCCGGGTTCACACGTATCCTGCGAGGAGACAGAGGTGTCACCCAAGCTCAAAAGTCAGGGTTTATATAGGAAGGCTAGGGGTTTGGCGTGTTACAATAATTGGCTAATTTCTGGCATGCTATAAGTGATTGGCTCATTTAAACATGGCAGTGAGATTACAGCACAGCAGGAGAGTACGATGACTGGAGCGTGCAGGATTTTAGGAGCTAGGGGCGTATCAGGGTTTGAAGGACATCTGGTTAAAGTGTGACTCTGAGTAAGCTGGGGGAGATGTCCTCCTGCCTGATGGTTTACGAGTCAGTCCCGATAACTTGGGCTGGTTCCTGCATTCCTTTTCTTTATCTTTATGGTCTTTTAGTCCGGGCGGGGCTGCCTGGACTTGCTTTTCACAGTGTTTAGTCCTGAGTCTGTGAATTTTGAAACTTACTCTTTTAACTTCATATTTTTAAACCTTAAATCTGTATAATTTTCCTTTCAATGAAGGTGCATTAACTTCCTTCATTTGATGCCTATCTCAGCCAGAACCAAACTACCGAGCCAGGGAAATTGTGCTGAGGTAGCTGATGCTCACGTTGTGATGATATCACGACAAAATTTAGAAGTGTCCTTCCCCCTAACCCCCAACCCACTGCAATCCATTTTAACTTTTTCACGTTTGCTTTGCAACATATTTCACAGACCCACCAACTGGTGGTGAGTGAGGTGATGCTGGGATTCCGTGCCGAAGTTCTTTCGAAGTTTTAAGGAACAGTAGGGCATCGTTGACTTATAGGGTTTGAGAGCAACCGCCGTTAAATGCTTATGTTGGAGACTTCTCAATAGAATGAAAACTGGAGAAAGTCCCTTACAGTGAGAAACCCCACCATGAGTCTTAACTCAGAGCTGCAACAGGCTTGAACGAGCCCAGGCATGCCCAGATACCTAGGGCCGAGTCACTGGTAAAACTAACAGACCATAAAAGGAAAGGAATGCAGAACAGACCAGGAGTACTGGATCTGACTCACAGGCCACCTGGCAGGAAGAGATAAGCCCCCAGCCTCCGACATTCAGGACGCCCCAAACCTGCCAATGTTTGTAGCTATACCTTATTACCTCATCATGTGAAATAGCAATCATATGTGAACATGTCTATGTGCCTCGTTTGAATCCACCAATCCCCATAACTATGCATCTGCTTCTGTACGCCCGCTTCTACTTCCCCAAACCCTATAAAAGCCCCATGCTGGAGCTGCTGGGCACACAAGTCCTCCAAAGAGACTGTGTGCCCGCAGGTACCTGTGTTTTCCAATAAACCCTCTTGCTGATTGCATCCGAGTGGACTCGGCTCGGTCATTGGGCACTTGGGTCTCCTCCTGAGGGAAAGGTCCTCTCTGGAGCTCTTTCAACAGAAATATTGGTGAACCAAGAATCCTGCCCAGGAGGATGAATTCCCCTTACCTGCAGGAAGACAGAGAGCAAAGAGCACCCAGCCACTGCAATTCTCTTAAAGAATGTAGATGTGATTTTCTACTCTTCTGAATATGTACCGTCAAACCCACAGACCAAGGTCTTAGGTCAAGCATTAACATCTAAAATGTTACTATACAAAGAAAAAAAACTTCAAAAAATGCCCTTAAAAAAAATTGAGTCCATCTCGGTTCTAACCAACCCCACCTTGACTTGAGGCCCGGGAGATGTGAATGTGAAGAGTTAAATTTCAAAGAGTTAGTCACAAACAAAGTCGGACATGCCTGAGGGAATTTGAGATAGGGCTCACGGGCTGGAACCACCCCCTCCCCTTCCTTCACTCCCTGAGGATGGGTCATCCCCCTGCCGAGTGAGATGAATCATCCCACCCCACATTGCTGAGTGGCTAGATAGCACGTACTCTTTGCTGATGTAATCCCGCGCCAAAAGTAACTGTGCACCATTTGAATCAGCCAATCATGTGTAACCGCGCGAAATCCCCTGGCTTCCCCTATATAAACCCCTGCCTGAAGAGCCTCGTGGTCATAGGCTCCTCTATCTCCTGTGTGAGATGCGTGGCGTGTCGGCCCGAGACCTCGGTGTCGGCCCGAGATCTCGTTAATAAAACTGCCTCTTGTTATTACATCAAGATCGGCTTCTCGAGCTTCCTGGGGCATGCCACCATCCCGAGACTGGAACGAGAGTCTCCAATTTGGGGTTCTTTCATTTGTTCTTTCAAATGCTCTGGAGATATTTGATGTTATTGACTGTTACTGGGGCAGCTGCTAAGCTGACCTGAGGTAAGTAAGGCTTGGGAGGCCCTGTTTTCCACAGCTGAAAGGACATATCACCAGGAAAACCACCTGAACCCAGCCAATCCACCTCAGCCCAGCCTAGGCCAGCCACTAAGGAGAATGGATGCTCTGCCAGATCTTCAGGAGCCAGAAAGGAAGGCCAATTGTGCCCAAAGTTTCCCGAGGGTCCATTTTCTAACGTGGAAGTATCCCCACAAGTTTCTGAATAGGACTGTGAAAGTGGGAGCTCCGGAGTATCACACAGGTAGCTGGGCCTCAATGCAGACCAAGCACACAGTAGACTTGAACTCATGGCTATAACCCTCAGATGGTGGGAAGAGTTGGGTTCCCAGGACTGGAAGCCACAATTTCCCCCAGGATATTCGTGGTTTTGGAGAAGAAGCTATGTTCTTTCTCCATACATTAGGGTTTCGGGTATAGGACTTACGTCCTGGAGGTCCCACTCATGAAAACACGGAGACAGAGAGCAATGCTATAAGCAAGAGGTTTAATGATCCAGTGCACTGGGGTGGCCCTGTAATGGGGACAGAGGCGACCCCAAATGGCAAAAGCACACATTTTTTTTACACTTGTGGAGACAGCCTTGACCCTTACATTCATCAACAGTGAGACATTTTTGACACGAGGATGGGGGACTGCTAAGGGCCCTTCTCTTTTTGAGGTTAGCCTTTCCCTTTTCAAGGTTAGCTCATTCATGGGGAGAGGGGACTGCTAAGGCTGGTTAGCTCATTCCCTGGAACAGGGTGTTATCCTAAATTCTTTGGACCCTGCGTTAAAGCCCCAGCCACCTGGTATTTGCCTAAGGCAGCCTTTGTCCTTCAACTTGGAATCTTACATGGGGAACACCTTGAATCAGCCTAGCCCTCACTAATGTCGGTACAGGCCTGTATCCCCAGCACTTGGAAAGTGGGGTCAGGAAGATCAGGAGCTACAGGGAACTTGCCTGTAAAAACAAACAAAAGGTTAAATTCATAAAAGCAGAAAGTAAAATCGTGGTTGCCAGTGCCTGAGGGAATGGAGACTGGGGAGTTATTAGTATGTGGAATCTCAAGAGTTCTAAGAACTGATTGGGTATCAGCCGCACAGCAGTGTGGATGTACTGAGGGCTGCAGGAGCTGTGCTCTTGGGATGATTAAAATAACCAATTGTGGGGGCTGGAGAGATGGCCCAGCGGTTAAGAGCACTGACTGCTCTTCCAGAAATCCTGAGTTCAAATCCCAGCAACCACATGGTGGCTCACAACCATCTGTAGTGAAATCTGATGCCCTCTTCTGGGGTGTGTGAAGACAGCTACGGTCTACTATAATAAATAATAAATAAATAATAAAATAACCAATTATAGCACATATGTTTTACTACTGTTGGCATTTTAAATGAAGTGATGCAAAGAAAAGGGAGACGAAGGAGACAGCGGCTCTTTGCACATGTCATATCACTCATTTTGTAAGAGACAACTGTGCTAGGTAGTTTCATGTCAACTTGACACAAGCTATAGTCACAGAAGAGAAGGGAACCTCAATTTAGAAAATGCCCCACACATTCTAGCTGTGGGCAAACCTGTTAGGCATTTCCTTAATGAGTGATAGATGGGGGAGGGCCCAGTCCATTATGGATGAGGCACCCCTGAGCTGGTGGTCCTGGATTCTATTAAAAAAAAAAAATCCATGAGCCACGGGGAGCAAGTCAGTAAGTAGCACCCTCTACGGCCTCTGTGTCAGTTCCTGCCTGCAGGTTCCTGCCTTGTTTGAGTTTCTATCCTGACTTCCTTCAATGATGAACAGTGATGTGGAAGTGTAAGCCACTTACACTTTCCTCCCCATATTGTGTTGGTCATGGTGTTTCCTCATAGCAGTGCTAACGTTAACCAGGACAACTAAAATGCTAACCACGTGGTTTAATTTTTAGTTGTGAAAGTTTGCTTTTCACTTGATTTTAACAAAAGACAAAGGTTGTATTTAGGACAATTAGAGGGTGTGTGTGTGTGTGTGTGTGTGTGTGTGTGTATACATTCCCATAAACCAAACTAACTAGACAGGAATTCAGTTGGGCCACATATTCACATTCTAGTCACACCTCTAGCACAGGAAATATGCAGTAAAGAAGCATGGTGTGGTCAGGCTGTGAACCATTTCTGGGGGACAGGATCCCCACCGCAGTAGAGAGCACTGAGCAGGCCCTGCAGTGCCTTCCCAGGCTTGCCTTTCTGGGCCTCCCTCCTCAGTGCAGTTGTTTTCCAACCACGCTCCAGTTTGGTGCCAAAGTATGAGATGGAAGTCAAGTAAGAAAAAACATTACTCTTGACCCTGGAGAAGCTGAATACCTGGGCAGAAGGAAACAATCTGAAACAGAATTATTTAGGCATGTCATAGAAAATACACATTTATGATCAAACAGCAGAAAGCCAGGCACTAGGCTTGTTTGACTGTAAAATAAAGGTTTAACTGAATCAAACCAAACTGATACGTATGAAAATGTTTCAAGGAAATATTATTTTATGAACCAGAATTTTCCTTCCTTTTTTGTGTTGGGGATTGGGCAGAAGACTTCTCTACCATTGAACTATATTTCTAGCCCCTAAAGCAGAACATTTAATAATTTTTACATTTATAATAAAGTACAATATGAAGGCATTAATCATAACAATAGCATTTAAAAAATAAATAAAACCTGGTCATTCTCATGGTGAAAGACCACTTACAACACTTTCTACTGAATGACCACTCCACTGGAGTAAACTCTACTTTGAATCCAATCTGAACTTTACCACTTCCTGTTTCTTCTCCTTGTAGGGTTTCTGTACAAATGTATCAACTGTAGTATATATGTTTGTGTGCTGTTTGTATAAAATCGATAAAATAAACCACATCTATGTAAGCATGACTCACTTTGTTGATTGATTCCTACCAGAAATCCCAAAATGTTCTCCAAGAGACTAGTTTACCAGTAGTATATATACTAGTAATTCTTTTAAAAATACTCATAAACTAAACTAAAAATTTAAGAAGAGGTTTCGGATACCAAATGACAGATCTCACATTTATAAACTGCTTCTCTCCTGAGACATAGTAATGTTGCCATCCATTATGAGCAAAGCAGAAATGCAGAAACCTGGCTTGTTGAGATGGGGACTTGGATTAGAATACCATTTCCAGAAGAGCATAGAACTTGATCAAGCTGAGGCTTCTGTCTCCAAAGAACAAGGTCACCAAAATCCAATGAAGGAACAGCTTGATACCCTTCCCCAAAGCACACAAGTGCTATGTCATCTCTCGTGATCCTTATCTGAAGTAGAGTTGGGCTCCAGAATCCTCTGAATAGACTAAAACCCCCAGGTTTTACATAATACTGCTGTCTTAGAATTCCACATGGGCAAACATTGCCCCCAAACACAAAAATGCCACCTTCCTTAGTTTACTACTTAGCAGTATCTACAGCATATTTCAGAATGAGATGGGTAAAATATGTGCTTCTTTTAATTTGAGAATATCAGAATTCTTAGTAAAAGGATAACTAAGAAATATGAAAGAAGTATGAAAATAAGTTAATAATAATGATATGACCTAGGCGTAACAGCTCCTTTCTCTTAAATGCCTCTCTTTAGCATAGTTTTCTTTTTTTAGTACATTTTAATAATGTTGATAACTCAGCAAGTCGCAAGAGTCTGTCTGGTTGTAAATTGTCCTGGTAGGGAGGAAGGGTCGTGTTTTAATTGCATGGTCACGTAGGTTAAGAAGTCAGCCTCGTCTTCAGGATGTTTACAAAGCACTTTCAATATTTGCTGCTGATATAATTGGTTGTAGAGTAAACACAGTGAATAATAGTTTATGCTCTGATTGCAGTGCATGTGCTGAAGATAGCTTTTAAGTCCTGGTGCTTCCCAGCAGCCCTCATGTTCTCGCTGTTTTGCGTTGGTCCCTCAGCAAGCTGTGTGGAAGGAAGGTTTGGTGGGCCATGGAGGGAAGGAAACAGAAGAATTTGTTAAAGTATGTTATCTTAAACTCTCCCTGGAGAGGAGTTCCCTGATTATTAGAGAAATGTGGTATACTCAAACTTTATTTGTTCTTGCTGTATTTATCTTTAAAAATTACAAATAATTACATGAAAACCTATGTATTAGCTAAATATTCTTTATATTCACTACTGAATTGAGGTCAGTTACAGTTCTGATTTTGACTGTCAAAGCCAGCATGGTCTTTAGGAATGAAACGTGAGTCTAATGTAGGGTGTGAATTCTTAAATTCTCAGGGAAAGGGTTAAGAAAAGAAATCACTCCAGGTATTGCTCTTGTGGGGAATGCAATTAGATTTGCCCCTCTCTACTTACTGCACACACATGAGTTCTTCTGTTCTCTCTCTCTCTCTCTCTCTCTCTCTCTCTCTCTCTCTCTCTCTCACACACACACACACACACACTCACGTACACACAAGTACATGCTCGCACACACCCTAGTATAACTTGCACCAGCACCTATCTCTAAGCTGTCCCTTTCCCTCATACTATTAATCTTTATCCTAACACAGAATAATTTCAACATAAAACTGATTCTCTAAGAACATGGGAACAATTATTTTGTGGTAAAACCCTATCTTTTGAGTCAAGATTATTGGCTACATTTATAGCATACTTAGGAATTTTTTTAAAAAGTCTTACACCTTGTTGTCTCATCAGCTCCCAGAGGTTGGTCCTACTTGTTTTATGTGTAAGTAATGTGAGTCATAGGACAGTGAAGTGATTTATATTTAGTCATTTAGTGATTTATATGGAAAACTGTGGAAAAAGAGCTGACACACCCCCTTCACACACACCCCCGCCCTAATGAACCACTTCTGAAGCCCTCATCATCACCAAAGGACTTCATTGGGTCCCCTTTAAAAATAGTCAATGAAATTAAATAGTCAAAACGTCCTATCACTCAACACATTCTACATTGTTCGTTAGATATATAGAAGAGGTATGTATTGAATATTGATTAAAGTCGCTGTCTTAGGATTTTATTCTGTGAAGAGATACCATGACCAAGACAACTCTTGTAAAAGAAAATATTTAATTGGATCGGGTTTACAGTTCATTATCATCATGATGGGAACCATGATGGCATGCAGGCAGACAGGTGTGGATCTGGAGAAGGAGCTGGGAGTTCTACATCTTCATCTGCAGGCAGCAGAAGGAGACTGTGAGCCATACTGGGCCTAACTTGAGCATATGAGAGCCAAATCCTGCCCCTACAGTGAGACATTTCCTTCAACAAATCCACACCCACTCCAACAAGGCCACACCCACTCCAACAAGGCCACACCCACTCCACACCCACTCCAACAAGGCCACACCCACTCCAACAAGGCCACACCTCCTAATAGTGCCACTCCCTAAGTTCCAAGCATTCTTTGGGAGCCATTCCTATTCAAACCACCACAATCCTGTTTCAGTTTTTTCCGAACTTTTGTACAAAGGTTGTGTGTCCGTGATGACAGGGACCATGAGTGCCTGGGAAGCCTGAGCCCTTCAAAATGATGTTGGTGAGGTGCTACATAGATGCCAAGGACCGGAGTGTATTTGGCAGTGTGTTTGCTTTATCTTCCCACCTCCACCACACAGATTGTTTTCTCAGCCCTTGAAACCCTGACAAAGCTTCCCATTGTCTTGTCGTCTTATTCAGCTGGTGTTTTCTACATAGTCTTGAACAGAGTCCTGTCCGCCTACTGTTTAGAAGATTGCAAATGAGTGGATGAGGACAATGGACTTGGTAATTCAGACATTCTTTTTTATGTACTAATTTCATTGCTTTCAGATGAATACTCCAATGTCCTGTTACTAGACCATGTGTTGTTTTTAAAAGTACCCGTCACACTGTTATTTCATAGTGCTTATACTAACTCTGAGTATTGAACATTGTCCAATCATTTCAAACTTCCACAAATTATTCATTAATGTAATTTCAGCATAATGGTTTATTTTCTGTTGACAGGCAACCACAATTCACAATTGCTGAAGGTTCCTAATCATGCTACACTTACTAAATTGAAATATTATAAACATATTAAAGAGTTGTTTTCAATAAAGTTTGGAATAGTAAAATTTTTAGACTGACCTATTATTTCATATCCACTAAGCAGATCACTTCAATGCAGCCTTGCTTTAGGTGGTAGATGTTAGCATTCCTTCTAGGCTCCGCCCTACAGTTACCTGGCAACAGCCTTGTATGCGTGACTCGGTATAAAAGGGGCTGTTGCCCCCTCCTATCTCTCTTACTTTCTTACACTCTTACTTTCTCTTTTTTATTGGATATTTTCTTATTTACATTTCAAATGGCATCCCCTTTCCCAATTTTCCATTCATAAACCTCCTATCCCATCCTCCCTCCCTCTTCTTCTATGAGGGTGTTCTCCCACCCAACCACCCACCTCTTCCTGCCCCCCTGTTCTGACATTCCCCTACACTGGGGGGGTCCAGCCTTGGCAGAACCAAGGGCTTCTCCTCCCATTGGTGCCCAACAAGGCCATCCTCTGCTACATATGCAGCTGGAGCCATGGGTCTGTCCATGTGTACTCTTTGGGTGGAGGTTTAGTCCCTAGAAGCTCTGTTGGTTGTTATTGTTGTTCTTATGGGGTTGCAAGCCCCTTCAGCTCCTTCAATCCTTTCTCTAACTCCTCCAATGGGGACCCCCATGCTCAGTTCGATGGTTTGCTGCAAGCATTCACCTCTGTATTTGTCATGCTCTGGCACAGCCTCTCAAGAGACAGCTCTATCAGGCTCCTGTCAGCATGTACTTCTTGGCATCTGCAATAGTGTCTTGTTTTGGTGGCTGTATGTATATGGGTTGGATCCCCAAGTGGGGCAGGCTCTGAATGGCCATTCCTTGGGTCTCTGCTCCAAACTTTGTCTTCATATCACCTCCTATGAATATTTTTGTTCCCCCTTTTAAGAAGGAGTAAAGCATCTGCACTTTGGTCGTCCTTCTTGCGCTTCCTGTGGTCTGTGGATTGTATCTTGGGTAATTCAAGCTTTTGGGCTAATAACTCTCTTACTTTCTTCCCTTTCTGTGCCTTCTTTTCCCCATTCCCTTTCCTCCTTCCTTTCCCTGTGTTCATGGTAGACCTATTCTCTCTCTCTCTCTCTCTCTCTCTCTCTCTCTCTCTCTCTCTCTCTCTCTCCCTTTCTCTGTCTCTCCTCCCTCCTCATCTCTCCTGCCGAAGTGCTTAATAAACTCTATTCTATACTCTACCCATCACCTGGCTGGTACCTGGGGAGAAGGGATGCCTCAGCATAGACTAGCAGAAGTACCCCCTTCTCCTGCACCATACCCCACTCTACCAAATATATCCCTGGCTTCCTCTTCTTTTTAAAACACAACAGTAGAAATGTTAATATACTGAGGTAGGAAGAATTCATTGGCCCTTTCTTGAGGTTTTTTTAGTGTGTGTGTGTGTGTGTGTGTGTGTGTGTGTGTGTGTGTGTGTGTGTGTGTGTGTGTGTGTGTGTGTGTGTGTGTGTGTGTGTGTGTGTGTGTGTGTGTGTTCTGGGCAGTAAGCTCAGGTCTCCAGGGAATTTAATTGCTGAGCCATTTAACTGGCACTAATCTTGCAGACAAAAAACCTTGGGCACTATTACGATTGATTTTTGGAAACAGAGCACAGATTAGTAACAGAAAAGCTGTGATGATTTTTCAGAGTTTTTGTGAATGCTCTCTCCCAGGCAGAAAAGCAGATCAGAAACAACAGCAGAACAGTCTGCTGCTGCCCTTACCTTAATCCCACTGCTACTCCCAGTCTATAGTAAAAAAAACCACAGGATTAACAGGAAAAATGCAGCACCTCCTTCAAAATGGTAGTTAAGAAGCAATCAATGTGTCTGTGGTTATGTTTTAAGACAATTTGATCATTTTATTATCAATTTATATGTGTTTATCTGTTTATTTGGCCAAAGCCATAGACAGAGAGGGAAGAGGGGGAGAAAAGTAGGGAAGGAGGAGAAAGATAAAGAGGAGAAGGAAGAGGAAGAGGAAGTGGAAAAGAAGAAAGAGAAAGAGGAGGACGAAGATGTGGAAGAGGAGGAGGAGGAAGATGAGGGGAGGATATCTGGGACCTGCCAGTGACCTCTCCTTGCTACTTACTGGTGGTAACTGTGGGGACTAGAAGGACTTGGACATGCATTTCCTAAAGGCTGTCTTCAGTCAGTGTCTTCACACTCCTCTCCAGACCCACACATTCTTCCGAGCACCTCCTTATCTTCATTGAGGACCCCATCCTAAAGCTTTAAGCACCGGAAGCTACAATGGTGAAATCTCAGGCAGTGGACTGTCCCATGGAGGCTAAGGAGGTTCCTTCAGATCAACACACCCAATTCAGCCAGAAGGGATGGCAGATGGCATCCGAAAGACTAGAGCTGTCGGGTCCTTGCTCTTAACCCCCAGTCTCTAATGAGAGAGTTAAACAAAATAGTCTGTTAGATTGTCTCTCCCCATTCCTATTTTATTTGTATTTCATTCAAGAGAAAAAAAATTATGAAGTTTTTTGTTGTTGCTGTTGTTCTCTGTCTGTCTGTCTGCTTTGTAAACTTTAAATACTCATGGACAATTATTGACCAGGAAAATTCCACAATGCTGATTTCATTACTATAATTTATTTGTATATTTTTATGCTCCCATATTTTCAGTTAGCCTCAAACACATAATAATAGCGACCTTTCAAAGAAATATGGAGCATGCCAAGGACTTAAGTCCGGGGGCTGAAGTCACACAGCTACAAAGTGAACAGCACAGAATTCACGTTCTCCGAGGCAGCAAGCTCTCTCTCCATAAGGTTACACTGTGAACTTAGATGGAGCCCACGAGTATGGTTGCCCTTTAGAAGGCAGAAGCAACCAAAGAAAGAGGGACCAACACAGGGAAGGGCAGAGGAATAAAGTCTCCTTTGGAATGGCAGGTCTGTCTTTCTTAAAATCACAGCTAACCCGTGGATTGACTGGGACGCCAGTACAATTCTTCTAAATTCTTCGGTTTCCTGAATTCTCATTGAGTGTATTAAGTTAGTGGAAGCTGTCCGAAACAAGAAAATGCAATGAGCTTTATATAGAAACTATTATTTGAAGGCAGTAGCTGGATTTTCCTTTTATCTGGTTCTAGAAACACCGAATGCCCCGCCTGACCCTTGTACTAATCCAGAGCCAATAGGTTTTCTATTTTGTCTTTGTTTGAAGGGATCCTAAAATCCCTTTAGAAAATCAACTTTCTCAGAGGATTCCCAGATAGTATCATGCCTTTAGGCCTACAGAGCGAAGCATCTCCTTTCTAAAAAGGTGTTCCTTTTGGCTATCAGTGGCTTTCCGACAGAAAAGCACACTCTGCGTCCGGTCCTTGGGTCACCCATGTGCTTGCGTGGTGCTCTGCTGCCATCGTCTGGCAAGGTGAAGTTAAAGGTCCCTGGCTGCCCGCTACCTCAGGAATTCTGGGTGAGTGAGAGAGGGCTGGGGGTGGATGGGGGGTGGGAGGGCGGGCTTAGTAAAAAAACAAAAACAAAAACAAAACAAAACCGGGAGACTGCTGATCAGCACGTGACAGGAAGAAACGGTTCTATTATGAGGGGAATGAAAGATTCTGCAGTGTGTGAAACAACTCACTCTCGTCTACCGAGTTTTGTCAATGAAGACAATTGTAATGAAAAGGAAGGCAACTCCACTACAAAAAGGAAGCTTCAACAGCTACTTCTTCATCTTCTCTGCATCACAAGCGGGCGTTAGAATAAAGAGAGAAGAACATACGAACTGGAGGGTAGCCAGAGGGCTAGCCTGTAGCTCAGGCGGCAGAGTGCTTGCCTACCATGCAGAGTCTTGACGCCAAATCCCAGTGCCACATAGAGAGTATGGTGGTACTCTCTTGTAGTCCCAGCACTAGGAGGTTGAGGCAGGAGGATCAGAAAAGATAGGTCATTCTTGTCTAATTATACATATATTATAGAGGAATAAGATATATACATACATATATATATATGAAGACCAAGCTGAGCTATGTAAAACCCTGCTTCAAAAATTAAAATAGCTATCGTTTATAATCACATTTAAATCATAGTTGAAGCTCAGATAAACCTTCCTAATTCAGCATGGTTTTTAGTTAATATGACAGAGAAAGTGACATAGCTTGTCACAAATGTCTGCCTTCATTCTCACCACTTACATCATCTATGCTATTCACTCTCAGGTGCCTAACCAGACAGAGTAGTAAAGCCATACCTATGAGCCACATCTTAACACTGCTTATGGAATGCTCATGAATATGGGAGAGAAGCTCATCCTATCCTAATGACCTGCAATTTCATAAAAATCACAATGACTATTTGTAGCTACATAGGTTTTCTTCTATCCAGTTATAAATTGTACAACTTTCTAATGTTGAATTGCTTTCTCTTGTTCTTCTAACTTACAATTCCACGAAAAATAAAATTAGTTAGAATATTGACAGTATTCATTGATACTCTAATAACTATCTTGCTAGATTATTCTCTGAATATAAAACAAAACAAAACCCTAAACTAACTATAAAGTATTTGAGGAGTAGTAAAAAGCTCTTGGGGTTAAAGAGATGGTTCAGCACTTACGAAGACTGGCTGCTCTTCCAAGAGACCCAGGTTCAATTCCCAGCACCAACACTGAGGCTCATAACTGTCTGCAACTCCAGTGCCAAGGAAATGGCACTCTTTAGACCTCCAATGGCACTAGGCACGTATGTGGTACATTAATATAACATGCCATTGAAATATCTATGCACATAAAATAAATCATTTTTTTAATTGCCAAAGTTTTTTATTTTCAGTAGAAGGCAATTGAAACAGACCCACACCTGGTCAAGATTGGGAGAATACGAGACTGGAATTCTCAGTCTGAAATGGGACACCTATATCACACCCCTCCTCCCAAGGCTCAGGGGGCACTGCAGAAGAGGGGCTGGAAGAGTGTAAGAGCCACAGGCAGAGGATGACCTCACGTGTTCTGTACACAGCAGGGCAGCAGCACATATAAACTCACAGTGTTTGTGACAGCACGCATAAGACCTGTGCGAGCTCAAGCCGGATCAATTCCCACCACCGAGAGAGGAATGGGCCATGTCCCACCTCTAGCTGCTGAGCTACTGGCAGCTGATAGCTGTGGATTGATGGAGAGTCAGGTTTCTTTAAGAAAACCTGTGGACCCTGGTAAGTTGATCACACTCTGTGGAAGGCCACACAGCAGAGAATATATGGACAACACAAAACTAGACTTGGGTTTTTACAAGGGAGGCAGGGGAGGGAAGGAGGAGGAGGAGGAGGAGGAGGAGGAGGAGGAGGAGGAGGAGGAGGAGGAGGAGGAGGAGGAGGAGGAGGAGGAGGAAGAGGAAGGGAAGGAGGAGGAGGAGGAGGAGGAGGAGGAGGAGAGAGGAGAAGAAGAAGAAGAAGAAGAAGAAGAAGAAGAAGAAGAAGAAGAAGAAGAAGAAGAAGAAAGAGGAGGAGGAGACAGAGAAAGAGTTGAGTTGGAAGGAGTTGAGGGTGGGGGGAGCATGGTCAAACACATTGTATGAACATATCAAAGAATAATAAAAAGGGAAATGAAAAGTTAACATATTATAATAGAGTATAGTTGGACTATCGACATGGTTGGAGTTTTAGAGTTGTAGTATAAAGGTATAATAATCAGGAACGTATGCGCCATAGTTTAAATACACCCTCACCAAAATTTAGAATTTGAGCACCCTTATCTTGTTAATATGGACCCCCTCCTGTGAAATATCCCAAAACGAAGGAGCGGTTAGCATTACTTTAATGCCAAAGTTAGATGATCATCATTAATTCAAACTACAAATGCCCAATAAACCAGGAATGGATGGGGAGAGACCACAATAGATGTGACACACAAAATGTTCATAGTCACCATTAAGTTTAGTGGTGAAACGAAGTCATTTCTTCTGTGACAGAGAACAGAGGGCGCTTGCTCTTGGCAGTTCAAATTCAGAAGAATGCAGAGCTCGCCGACAAAATCTTGACCTGATATTCACAGTGTTTAACCTGGACCATTTGTCAACATGTACCACATTTTGAGTCATAGAAAAATTTGAAAACGTAAATCTTATTAAGTGTGCCCTTTGAACAGAAAGTCATCTAAGAAAAACAAAACAACAACAAAAACAGTGCAAACAGGAGTTAGGCAAAGTATCCATACTTGACAATTAAAATACTTTGACAACTTGTTAGTCACACAACAAACTGGAAAGAATTTTCACTAAGGCATCACAACAGTGGTTTTCTGGAAGATTGTGTGTGTTGTGTTTTATAAAAAGATAAGCCAGGGATATGTTTGTAGGAGGTGTGGTGTGGTGTTGGGGAAGGGAGGTGCCTCTGGGGTCCATGCTGAGGCATCCTTTCCCACCGGAGGTATCAGCCACAGTATAGTATAGAAGAGAGTTTATTTAAAGCATGGGGGAGGGGGTAGGAGCAAGAGGAGAAGAGAAGAGAGCAAGAGTGAGGAGGGGCAAGCAGCACTGTTTGTAGTGAGTCAGGCACACTTGGCTGTTGCCAGGTAACTGTGGGGCGGAGCCTAGACAAATGCCAACAATGTGGGACTGCAACTTCTTTTCAGTTCCTCCCTTTGTGTTGGAAAATAACTCCCTGTAAAACTTGCCCAGCAGTAGTGGCGTGTTATCCAATGGAACCCAGCAAAGGCGTCAGGATCCTCAGAGGCGAGAGCTCATGCAGCTTTTCCGGTGACTTAAAAACACCAATTTTTTTAAAGACTCACAGGGAGGATCTGAGGTACTTTAAATTAGAATCGACCCGCTGGCTCAGGCAGGTGAACACTCACTCCGAGTTAGTAGTGTGGTTTTGGTGTGTAGCTTGTTGAAGGAAGTCCGTCACTGGAGGCGGAGTTAGTAGTATGGTTTTGGTGTGTAGCTTGTTGAAGGAAGTCCGTCACTGGAGGCGGGCTTTGAGCATCCACAGCCTCCACCGGCTTCCAGTTCACTCCTCCGGTGTAAGGTTTGTGGTTGAGGTTATGACTTCTTCAGGTTCCTGCTCCTGCCACTTGTTGCCATCCTCTCACTATGGCATGATGGATAAGCCCAAATGAACTCTCTCTTCCTCCAGTCCCCTTAGGCCGTGGTGTTTTGTCACCGCAACAGAGGAGTAACTAATATCCAACAAATAGGCTAGCCTGGTGGAGGGGCAGAGGGACCACGACTGCGTGTGCTGACCATGACCAAGCATCTTCCAACAGCATGAGTTTTCTCTGCTCCAGTCCCTCTGTGTTTTCAGGTAATCCATTTCAGTTGTTAGACGTCTTCGGCTATGCACGGGACAAGCCAAGAAACCCAAACTCCCCAGTTCACAGAACCCGAGGTAATGGTACATTATTTCGACCCTCACATGAGGAAAATGGCCTTTTGTGCAGAACAGATAACTAGAATAGAGCCTAGTATCCTGAAACAGTTTGTTGTTGTAATAAATATCAGTAAGGGGCTGAAGGGATGGCTCAGTGGTTAGGGGTATGTACTCGCTAGAGGACTCACATCTGGCAGCCACAAGTGCTTGACTCTAGAAAGATCCAATACCTCTGGCCTGTGCTAGCACATGCATTCTTGTGCATACACCCCCTTACACACACACACACACACACACACACACACACACACATACACACACACACACATTTGTGTAACTTTAAACATAGAATAAATCTTTTAAAAAGCAGTGCTAAGTCTGGAGAAATTGTTCAGTAGTTAACAGCACTTGAAGGTTGTGCTTGTAGGGTTTCAAAACACCCACTAGGGGCGTACAAGCACCTGTGAGTCCAGTTCCGGGGAATCTAATGCAGCCTTCTGACTTCCTCCTCAGGCGCAGGGCACACACATGGCACACATACATGCATGTAGGCAAAACATTCATACACATCAAATAAAATCATGATTTTTCAAAACTTGTAGATGAGCATTAAAAACGAGCAGTGGTATTGTGGTGTAGCCTGCAAACGCCTGGCCGAGAGAACTCATCAGTGCAGTAAGCACACTAGGACTGTTGGTGATGGATGAAAGCCAGGGTTGAAGATGCCTTGGGAACTGGAGGAGACTGAGTGGCCAGGGCTGGAAGGACAGCAGTAAAACACTTGCTTATCTGGGCATGGAATGTTGAAAGAGTAACGCTGTGTGAGGCCTGCCTACGCAGGTGTCTGGGAAGAGTGTATTACCTGAACTTCTGTCCTTGTCTCTGAAAAACTATGAGCGAGAGAAAGAGCTAAATAGAGTCTAGGTGCAAACAAACAGGATTTCCTGGCCTTGAAATAAAATGGCTCAATCGCAAGAACCCAATCTAATGTTTTGATATAAAAAACATAGAAATTAATGTTTCTGAGAACATGAGGGTTACTATAAAGACATGCCCAGAGTACTGGCTAGTTGTTTGCTTTTTTTTTTGCATTTTGTTTTTTGTTCTTTTTTTGGGGGGGGTGTTTTTGATTCATTTTTTTGTTGTTGTTTGTTTGTTTTTGGACAGCCTGATATAAGCTGGGTCATCTAGGAAGAGGAAGATGAGAAATTCCTCCATCAGATTGGCATGAAGGCACCCTGTAGGGCATTTTCCTGATAAAGAATTGGTGTGGGAAGGTTCAGGCCATTATGGGCAATGTCATCCCTGAGCAGGAGGTCCTGGGTTGTATGAGAAAGGTAGCTGAGCAAGACAGGGAAACCAGCCAGCATCTCCATGGTCTCTGCTTCAGTGCCTGCCTCTGGGTTCCTGCCTTGCTTACGTTGCTTCCTTGGATTGATTGAGTAATGGACAGTGATGTGATGATTCGGGGCCATCGTTTGGTGTAAGCACTTTGGTTGACCTGTGAGCTAAATCTGTGGTTTGTCTAATTGATGCAGTTACTGGTTTCAAATGAGAAGTGCCTCTAAGATCGTGATTAGTTTTGACATCATGATGCAGGCTACTTTTTCTAGTGTATTCCATCCTCTGCATCCGATTCACAGCACTTGCTTGGTAAACACTTGCCTTGGAAATGGGTAAAATTCAAACTTAAAGGTAGGCAGCTTGTCTAACAGAAGTAGGAGAGAAAGGAG
Source organism: Rattus rattus (assembly GCF_011064425.1). Taxonomy (NCBI): domain Eukaryota; kingdom Metazoa; phylum Chordata; class Mammalia; order Rodentia; family Muridae; genus Rattus; species Rattus rattus. The sequence continues at coordinate 52,126,734 of NC_046165.1, read as the reverse complement.
TGCCAAGAGAACGTGCTGGAACATGAGCACCTTTCTGTCGTGGTGGAGAGACACTGCCAGGTTGGAAGAGAGGCTGGGACTAAAAGTCTCAGCTCTGTCACTCCTCTCCAGAGACTCAGCCACCACTCCAGGTCTCCAAGGACCTTCCTTTTAAGCCACTTCCCAAAGCATGATCAGGTCTGCACTGGGGTGGAGAATAATTCTAGATCTCAGAACAAACTTTCAAACATATCTTGATTACAACAGTTATACATTTATTTTGAGTCCCGGGAAAGATACTAATGAATTCATAAGCAAAACAGAAGCTCTACAACACAACCTCTGCTACACGAACCATGCTGATATTCTGTTTGTCTGACCGAGTCAGTTCCATGAAAGAAAAAGCAATGCTACACGATCTTAGTCTACTAACATGCAGAGGGAACACGGGAACCTTGCAGAAGGATGAGCTTCATCTTAGGGACCCTGTAGCAAAGAGAATACGGATGACCTTCCCCCCATGTCTACACCTGGAAGTATATGGAGTGATGGTTTGCCCAGGGAGTGACATATTAGGAGGTATGACCTTGTTGGAGTATATGTGTCACTGTGGATGTGGGCTTTAAAACCCTCATTTTAGCTGCCCAAGTCAATATCCTGCTAGCAGCCTTCATAAGAAGATGTAGAACTCTCAGCTGCAACTGTACTATGCCTGCCTGTATGCCTCCATGTTCTTTCTTTGATAATAATGGGCTGAACCTCTGAACCTGTAAGCCAGCCCCAATCAAATGTTGTCCCTGTAAGAGTTGCCTTGGTCACGGTGTCTGTTCACAGCAGTAAAACCCTAAGACATATGCCTTGACCATAAGAAGGCATGACAATAATGACTGTTTTCTAGAATATGAAGAAGAAAGCTCAAAGGAGAGATCTTTGTTTCTATATCTCTGCTATTCTACAATCATCCAGAAGGTTCCCCACAGTGGCCTTTTCTAGATGGTGCAGGGGCGTCCTTCTAGTATGAGAATTCCGAAGATCTCTTGTCAGTTCTCCCGGGCTGTGCTTCATACAGGAGGTTTCATTGGCATCCTTGGGGTTGGTGATCTGATTCGGTGATGAACGGAGGAAGAAGATGCTGCGGGCAGCCTTTCTCAGCATCTGCCTTGGGCTGCAGTGGGGCAGGCAGTGGTGGTGCAGGGATCTAGAATGTGCTCATGTTCTGTCATATCTCACCACAGAGCCCTTGTGTCGCTAAGTCCTGAAATCCGTGGAAGGCAGTTGCAGGAGATGCTTTTCAGTGAGATGGCTTCCTCACTAGCTGGGAACAGACGCAGGTGACACGAGGCTTCAACACAGCACGTGCTGAGCACAGGGCCAGTGAGGGAAGCTTGTCTCTATTAATGTGAAAAAGTAAAGGAACCTATCACCCCGTGACCCTGCTGGTTTAGTTATCATTTGTGTTGTAAAGGAGCCACAGGGGTCTACAACAGGAAGTCGTTTAGGAACCTGCTTCGGCTGTCCAAAGTGTGAGACCGGAGAGCAAAGTCCCCTGAGCTAACTCTCCAGCTCTGAATCTCTCTGTAGGGCACCGCCATTCATGCAGATGGAGGTAAGAGTGAGACCCTTAGGCTTTGTGGGCTAGGGAAGAGGGCCTCTAAAAATATGTTTATGTTGTAAACTATACAGTTTGAAAGATAACTTTTGTTTTCACTTTATTTACGTGTCCGGCTACATGTCTGCCTCGCCACTAGGGTGTTGGAGCTCAGGGGAGGCAAACATGTCCATGATAGGGGTCCCAGCCTGTGTTCTTCCAGGTGGGAAACAGTGAGACCTTGAATGGATGCTGTGGTTCTCAATCTCCTGGAAGTGGTGTCCGAGTTCCCCCTACTCACCAGGAGGGAAGGGGATGGCTGAGCTGGGACAGGGTGGAATCTGGTTTGGTTTCCAGAGAGTGCAGAGGATAGAGGAGCTGAAAGAGAAAAGGCCTTCAGGAGGTTTAGGTATGGATCTCTATGTCCGCTCCCCATGTCGATCCTTGATGAAGAAGACGGTCTTTGCTTGTCCACACTGTCTATTTATGGCAGATGTGAATGCATACGTCTTATTTAGGGTGATCCAGGGATTAAATACCTTCTGCGGGAAGGAATGCCCAGGAAGGGAAGCTCATTGAACACTCAGGACCTACCTAGGTACCCCATTAGCATGGAGAACCCAGGTCTTTATGCTACATAAGCGGCTGTCATGGTCCTCTCTGTGGGTGTCATAGTTGTGTGTTCCAGGACAAGCAGAGTTTATCAGGGAGCCGGTTCCACACCTACCATTCTCAATTTTGAGATTTCCCAGGGTTTGGAACCTGCTTCAACCTTACAAGTTCTTCTATGTGGTGGCATAGTCCACTTGCCACACATTTATGTATGTATGTATGTATGTATGTATGTATGTATGTATGTATGTATGTATGTATGCAGGAAGGCACTCAAGGTGACTACAAGTGGAAGTGGGCATTCGATCCCCTAGAGCCAGAGTTACAAGTTGTTAGCACCTCATGTGGGAGCTGGGATCCCAACTTGAGTCCTTTGGAAGAAAAATACTTTCACTTAACTCTTGGTCATCTCTCCAGCCCTGTAAACTATACTTTTAAGCAGTTTTCAGACTTGCAGTTAACAATGCCAAAGCAGGAGCCAGCAAGATTGCCAAGTGGGCAAGGATACTTCGTTCAGTGACCTGAGTTTGACCCCTGCATCCCACATGGCGGAAGAACACCTCCAGCAAGCTGTCCTCTGCCTCCACACACTGACCTCCCTAGCAATGAGATGAAAATGTGTATTTAAAAAGGAGTCTCCAATATGTTCAGTGCTTTTCATTCACTGAGTTTTACTTTTCAGCGTGCACAGGACTGGGGTGGGTAAGAAAATCAGAATCCAGACTCAAAGCAGACCACACAGCTCCTGTTTGATAAATCCAAGACCCAGTTCTATCACCAGCAACACAGTTTTGGTTTGGTGGTAGCTGCTTTTCACACCTTTAAAAAATCAAAACAAAACAAAACAAAAACAAAACCGAATAACAACAAAAACAACAAAACATTCTGGCCATTTCTTAACCAAACTGCAAAATTGCACTCACTGTATTCTTTTTAACACCACTGCCCCTTCATCATCTTCAGTTTTCTAGAGGCCTGAAGTTCCCAAACCGCTTCTGCATGCTGGTTAGGGCATCATCTTGGTGGAGCAGTGTCTTCAGGATTCCTCCCAGGGTCTCTACACACACTTCCCCCTCCCCTCCCCCTCCCCTCCCTCTCCCCCTCCCTTCTCTCCTCCCCTCCCTGGAGACCGTGGACTGCAGAAGCTGACTTCCAGACAGCTGTTCTGCACTGATTGGAAATGCAGTTGTAGAGGATGGAGGTTATGGACCCACACAGAAAAGTTGAGAGTATTGAGAGGAGTGCACTATCCAGAAATCTTTAGTGTTTATTGTAAATGATTCTGCCAACATGGAAAGACAACCAGCAAACTACCACCAGAACACCAGAACCACCACCGCCATTGCAAAACAAGACACAGGCACAGGAGTTAGCAGAAACATTCAAATAAAGTAAAGTCGTACCTTCCCTCACCCCTGCAAAGGTAACAGCAAAATAAATTAGAATCTTTACTCAAGCAGACCGTCATAGTAAAAAAAAAAAAAAAAAAATCAGGTCGTGAATTACGTTGATGTTTGCTTTCTAAATGCATGTTAGGTTCCTAAATGTGTACGTACGGTTACATACCAGAAAAAGAGCACCCACTCCTACCTAAGAAGTGGGTTTTGGCGGATTTCTGCTTCAGAAATGTTGTTTTTAGTTACAAACGATTAGTAATAGATCTGTGAAGTTGGTGCTTTTGTGTTTTTCCTACCCCGATTTGGTTTGCCTCAGTCTCCAGAATAACTTATCATTAAATAGAATCTTCAGCAATCAACCCCTTCTTTTCTATAGAACTATGTGTAAACTCCCAACTGCAAACCCAACAGAGACGGGAGAGCCCCCAGTTATCTGTCCTGGATTGCGGTGACTTTGGAAAATCTTCGCTGTTGCCCCCACGGTACTGCGAAACAAATCTACAGGTGGAGATAATCAGAGTTACGGTGGTCCACTCCGGTGTTCAGAAAGGGGACGGCAGTATCACTTACTTAGGACCTGGACTGTCTGCCTGAGACCCCTTTCCTTCTGCGCCTTGGTCCTGGGAACCCGGCTCTTCCACGGCTCGCGCCCGGTGAGCCAATAGAGGACACTGAGGCACAGGAAAGGCAGGAAGAAGTAGGCGGTGGTGACCCACAGCGCCTCTAGCTGAGTGGGGCTCGGACAGCACTCGCGACTTCAGCCTGGGTTCCAGATGGCAGGAACAGCGCTGGTGTCCTCGAGTACTTAAGTGGAAGCTGTGGGACCCGGAGTGAGGGGTGACTTGCCAAGTGTGCTTTAAGTCCAGGTCGGCAGGGAGGCCAAGAGAGGACATATAACTGGACGCCCATCAGAAAAAAAAAAAAAAAAAAAAAAAAGGGGGAGGCAGTTAAGAATAGCGCCACAACCGAGGCAACGAGTGCGCGGACAGAGCGCTGGATGACAAAGCCTGGCGTTCACAGCGGGCACCAGATTGCCAGGTAGAGCTGAGTGAGGTCTTATGCAGCAGCGTGGCATAGAAGCAGCCCTCTCCCAAGTAGAGAGACAGGCAGCAGAGGAGCGGCCCGAACACCCACGACCTCGAGCGCCACAGGCGGGACAGGTCGAACGGGAGCCCCATTAACGCCATGCTGCCCAGATACAGGTTGGTGGTGGTCCACACGTCCCGGTAGTGCCCGATCAGCAGCAAGGTCACGATGTTGCTGCTTACAGACAGAGGCACACCGCAGTCACCTACATAAGCATCTGCAAGGAGAACGCAGAGCAGTGGCGCTCATCACAGAACGCTGCTGTTCCAGGGCATGCTGATGGGCTCCCTAAGAAGTTGAGAACCCGCGCACCACTGCAGCAAATGCACCTGGTCCCACTCAGAGCGCAGGTCACCAGTGGGCTGCGCGCAGTCTCCAAATACGCATATGGCCTGCCCCCAGCACCTGCCTGGACACTGTCTCCCAGTCCTTAGGTATTGTAGGGACTTGCAACCATGACCGCATTGCAGGAGCCCTAAGGGGCTAAGCCCAGAGGCTGCATCCTAAAGATGAGGGAGTGCTTCTGTTATCTGGATGCCACAATCCTAACTAGAAAGAGGTCAGGACAAGGAAGCATCAGAGCCCTTTCCAGGTCAGAGCCACTGCCTGAGTGTGGATGTGTTTCAAATCTGGTCCCTGCTTAGCCCTTATACAAGTGAGGGTGGAAGGGTAGGCCCTCAGGCTAAGGATCCCCAAATATGCAAACAGAAGCATTAAAAAAACAAAAACAAAAACAATACTCATCACTAGGAACCAGAAACTGAAATGACTGTTTTCACACTGTATGGATTTTTAAACTTAAACTAAAATCAGGCTATGCCAACTCTTGAAAGAACAAAAATTCAGGAACAGGTGAAAACCCCACCTATTACATGTCACCTCCCTGTAGTCTCTGACAATACTGATGGGAGCTTCCAACTCATCTGGCTCTGTTTTCAGTTTAATCCTCATGAGCTTGTAGAAAGCAGACTTAAGGTAGAGAAGCTCGCTAGGATTTGGCTGGCCCACTCAGCTATCCCCTCCTCCACCATACTCTCCTAACCCTGGCCTTTCTCAACAGCCTTCTTGCCAAAACTTTGATCTTTGTGAGAAACTCAAGTTGAGCAAAGCTTTTCATTCATACCATTGTGCCTTAAAATGTGGCTCTCCGGGCTGGAGAAACGCTCCACATGGTGGAAGGAGAGAACGGATTCTTGTTGAGATCTCTTCTGGCCTCTACATGCACCATCGTGGTACATGCTGTGTGCATATTCAAAAGTAAATGCAAGACATTTTGGAAAGTCACCCTTCTTCAATAAATGAAAAAAAAAATTAAGAAAAATTTCAACTTCCCCTTCCCAAGTTCCTCCTCTCCTTTTGGACCTGACACTTGGACCAAATGCCTTCTGACATTCTTTCTGATATGCAAGCCGTATGGGCAGTATGAGGGGTACTTGCAATCTCCCTCACTGCTCTCTTGCAATTCTAAAACCTGTTTCAGCCAAAGTGCAGCAGACTCCACCCCCTCCGGCCCTCAATGCTCACATTCATTCCCAAGGATCAGATTTCTCACTACTGCTGGCAAGAACCACACAGGGACAAACACCACCACCCTTCTGATCTTGGCCTTTTGGACTGCTGGTCATCTCATCCAGCCGCTCCAGTGGACTGAAACTACTCCTTAGCTAAGGATGTGGGAACCCACTTCCATCTTGCCAGAACGCCATCCCTATATTTGCTTGGCTCTTTGTAGCTCATTTTCCCTCGTGGGTATTCTTGTAATCCTTCATGTAATCCCATGAAGCTCCTTGGGTCTGTCTTCTCCTTGTCCCTCACCCTTCCCAGCCCCGCCTCTTCCCTCTACTTCCCAGCCTTAATTGCATGAGCAGTGAGCAGCTACACCCTTTTATCTTCATCGCACAGCTTGGCCAGAGGGCAGCCAGCGCTCTAGCTAAGCTGTGTTCTGTCTGCTTCACACATGCTCCCGCTGGGTTGCTGTTCACTGAAAAAGCAGCCTTAGCAGCTCAGCAGGAGCTTTCAACATGGGTCACCTAAAACCATCAAGTATTCATTAGGACTCATGACAGTAGCAAAATTACAGTCATGAAGTAGCAACAGAAAATATGATGGTGTGTGTGGGTTACCACAACATGGAGAACTGTATTAAGTGGTCTCAGCATTAGGAATATCGAGAACCACTGACTCAGCTTCAGCCCAATATCTGCCATCTGAATATTTACCCTTCTCGGCCTCATTCACTCCCCACTCTTCCGATTCGTTCCCTGTATCTCCCTCTGTTCATTAGCCCTAAATCACACCCCTCCCCCACTTTCTCTAAAACACCAGAAGTGATTGGAAGGAAACATCCATATTGTTCCACTACCACACTGCTCTGCCCTCCTGGCTCTACTGGTCCGAGGAGTAAGCTGGTGGCCCTCGAGGCTGGAGTCAGTTTGACCCACCTCAAGCATCTCATCATCTCCTGGACAACAGATCGACTCCTCTCCCATATCATAAGTTTTTCTTCTGAATCATTTCCACACATTCATTAAAGTTCAAGAGTTTGTTTTCAAGTCTCCAGGCTCCCTGCTTCCCAACCTTTTAGAAGAGAAATGCGATTTCTTCATCCACGGTTGGTTTTCCCCGAGCCTTTTAGCTGCAGCACAGCAAGAGAAATTAAACGAACCTGTTAGTACCCTAGCAGAGTACAGTGCAGCCAAATAAAGAGCACTAGGTCGTGTCAGTTTTGTTACCTTTGGGTCCCTATGTGTTGGGGGTAGGACAGATGGCTAAGGGTCTTTGTGCACCTAGAAGACAGGTATCTAACTGCACTTAATCTTGGTGGCTTGGACTGGCCCTTGCTAGACTGGGCTTCTGTGCCTCTCCCTCGTCCTCAGTTATCAATGTGGTCCTTTCCTTGACTCAGAACTCTAGGCCTCCGGGTTGCCCATCCTTGAGTCTCTTCTCTCTTCCGTTCTCTCCTGAAGCTTGCTCATCCACGAGTGTCCCCTAGGCAGGCTGCCTGGGTGTCGTGACATCACAGCGGTTCGATTTCTGTTCTGTACTGTGCCTTCCATTCAGGTATTACCTTTCTCCATTTTGAGTTCTCTCCCGTGTCTTACATACTATTCAGCTTACTTGGCTATATTTAATTAATATGTATTAGTACCATGTGCACCAGAAGGCAGGGCTTTAACCTATTGCCTCGTCAGCGGCTTCTCTGTTGTCTGGATGGGCACATCTCACAAAATGAGGATTCAGTGTATATTTGTAAGATTTCTTGGATAATCACCTATCAATAGTCAGGTGGTTCACTGATAGGGAGAAATCCAAACATGCCTCAGACCTGCAGGTATAGCCTTTCTTTATTATAATGGCTTGGCATTCTGTAGTCTAAGAACCAATCAGCTCTGCTTGGTAGTTCTAGAACCATCTACCAGCAGGTCATCTGATGAGGCGGCTTTCTGAATGGATCAGGACTTCAGATATCTCCCCCTCCTCAGGCATCTCTCTACTTGGTATTTGGGGTGATGTGTTGGTGGGGGGGCAAGATTATACATAAGTCTGGCCCAGCCTTTAAGACCTTGGGCTTCTGAAAGCAAGAAGGTAGCGTCCCTATAGGCCTCTGGTCGGCCAGGAGGCCTCCTCAGTAAGTCTTTGGCAGGCTCGGATGTCCTGGGTGTGTAGAGCTAGGGCTATGCTGTTCGAGCCCTTCCGTTTTCCTTTTTAACTTTTTACTGATTCTTTGTAGATTTCACATCATGCACCACAGTCCTGCTCTTCTCTCCCCTCACAACCTCCTCCCCCAAACAAACCAACCCCCCGCCATAGTTTAAAAAAATAAAGCATAGAAAACATCTCATTGTGAAAGCTGTAGAATGTCACACTTGCCCCACAGTGTACTACTTTGCACACACTCCTGTTCCTCACCATCAGGAGTCCTCCTGTTATCCTGTTGCTTCTCTGTGTCAAGGAGATCCTGCAGCTTTGGAACAGCAGGATTGGCCCTTTCAAGCATCCCAACAATTCCTCAATGATAAAGATTTTGGGGTGGACCAATTCAGACCCGGATTGTGGGCCTGTGTGGTAGGCTCTCCCTTAATTGCACCACCAGGACAAGCTCTCCAGCACTGCTCTGGATTGGTCAGCTCTCCTACTAGCCAGCTCCACTGTGCTGCCCAGTAAAGGTGTGGGGCTCACTCTCCCAAGTGCTGCAGCCCTTAAGAGGCTGGCCCAGCTTCCCCATGTTCACCATTAAGGCAAGGTCCAACTGTATTGCCCAGGCAAGGTGCAGGTCAGCTCTGAGTGCTACAAACAGCGAGAGGTCAGGACTAGCTTTTCTGCTCTAATGACCCCAGGGCCAGCTATTGCAGGTGGCAAAGGAGAATGGGAGAGCATCATCCCTACACCCACTTCACCTGACACGTTCCCCTTGCTGGGGTGTGCAGGGGGGCAGGGTGCCAGCTTGCATGAGTTATTAATTAAGTGCTGGAATGCTCAGGCTGATGCATAGAACCTGCATCCAATGTGTATAAAATGAGAGCAGCCAGGCACAGTGCTGTATGGGACTTCGATGTCCTCCAGGAGGTATGATGGTTTTGATCCAAAAGACCTCCACTTCCTCAGCCTAGACTTTTGAGTACCACACACACACACACACTGACAGTAAGACCAACAAACCCCAGAGGAGTCCTGTGGGGGCTTGAGTGTTAGTGGAAAGCAAAGAAAAGCTGACCCAGCAGCACCAATAAGGAAGGTTCTGGGCAGATGAAGATTCAGGAATGGTCATGGATTTTACTCCTAACTGAGGGAGAGTCTGACTCTGTTGCCCACTGTGGCATTTAACTCTTAGACCGAAATGATCCTCCTGCCTCAGTCTCTCAAGTAGAGGGGAGAATTGTCTTCCTTTTCTTTCCAATGGGGATTTTACACCAGAATCACCTTTTTCTGTATTTAAAGAAAGACAAAGAATTGGACAAGATAACTCATTAGGTAAAGCTTCTAAACTAAACTGATTTTCTTTTTCAGATAGGGTCTCACTATGTAGCCCTGGCTGGCTTGGGACTCAGAGAGGCACAGTTGCCTCTGCCTCCCACTGCTGGGGGTTTCTAATCATTCTTGAGTTTACTAGAATGAGTTGCATACGGAGTATGTGTCCTCAAATGCTTGGAAAACGTTGTAAGCTCCTTGGGAGAGAGGAGATATTTAATTTTCTTATATAGGTAGCAAATGATGAACTGTTTATAAATAAAAAAACATATCTCAAAAAAGAATGATACAACTTTTATTTTCCATGGATTTTACAGATACTTTTGCTACATAGTTTATGTATTCTTATGAGATTATATTTTTTCACTTGTATGAAGTTCAACCTTATACAATTTTAAGGTGGTATGTTTGGTAGTGTATCTATAATCTTTAAAAAGTTGAGTTTTTGGAATGTACAGTATATGAGGTAAAATCAAGATTACATTAAAAATTGTTTTCTCCTCTGCACTAACATTGCAGTGAGGCTCAAATGGCAAGTACACTATTAAATGACATTTACTATCAAAAATAGGAGTTTATTTGAATTACTATGAAAAACATAAGCCACTGTGTGGCACATTTTACCATTTTAGACATTCAACTCTATAGAAATCTCTGGGCTCTGACACTCAAAACTCATTTGTACTGCCAAATGTGGCACTTAAGAAGTTCTAGAAAACAATCGTAAGCGCAGTTGTTTGGGGGACAAGTTATCACCCTATTCATAAGAGATTAAATAAAATGTAAACATATAGTATATTAGAGTGACAGGGTTTTCTTACACTTGGAGAGGCCAAGTTTATCCATTTCTTTTTTGAATAAAGGTTAATGTTTTTTTCTATAGCACAGATCATTTGACATAAAACAATTACAATACATGCCCATTCTATTATAAGAGAAATTCTTCAGAGATCTTCAAAGTACAAAACATACATTTCTTTTTGACAGACAGAAGTGCTTAGTAATCACTAAAATGCAGACCTCAGCAACTAAAAATTAGTGACTCACTACTCTAAAGTCCAAATAATAAATTAAAGAAGCTAGATACAGATGTCTACAGATAACATGTGATAAAACAAACATTTCATATAAATTCATTGCAGACTGTATTATTAATGGCAGTCATTGACATCAAGGCGAGATGTACAATGTGATATGAGAAAATTCAATCTGATCATCCAATAACTCACAAATGCAAGCTCACAAACATTAATGAACTATGCAATTTGCAAAGTGCTCTAATGCAACGGTACCCACATGCAATCAACAATTTGGAACAGTATCCAAACAGACATTATACATTAAACATTAGTTTCTCAAGAAAGAAAGCAGCTTGAAGTTTACTGGTGCAAATTAATTTTGTCTTCAGATTTGGTACCCCAAACAAAAAGGTTGAGTTTGATTAGAAATTCTGATGGCAACAGCAGTAGTTATAGGAGATGCTGCAAAACCATTGGGAGTCCTTCAAAGCTAGCCTAGACCAGGTCATGAGTGTGGACACACCTCCTTACCTGACAGTCTGCACATAGACCCAATGTACACGTACGTGCTTGTGCACACACACACATAGTTTCAAGGCCCAGAAAACAGAGGCCAAACAGGTTTCAAATTTAGTTATTATTCAAAAGTCCTCTGTTCTCAAATCCCAAAAAGAAGAGATGCTGTTCAAGTAAAGATCTGTATTTCTGGGTCTGCTTTCTTGGGCTCACTTGTGAGTGAGTGAGTGAGTGTGTGTGTGTGTGTGTGTGTAAGGAAGAACTCCACACTCACCAAACAGAAAGCTTCTTTCTCACTCAGATTCCTTCATCCAGTTTTTGTTTGCTAAGCCCTCCAGTTATTCATCAAAATCCCACTTACCAAACAATTAAGACAAATGAGGAGGTAGAAATATAGCACTAGATTGCTTTCACAGCATCAGACTCGAACAAGTTTCGTAGAGAACGTTAGTGTAAATTCTAGTCATTCTGAAATTTTCGTTCACATGGCAATCACCTTCGAGACAGACAGATGCGGTTACCACTGTTTTACTCCTGCTGACGGGTCAGAACAATCATAGCGGTGTCCTTTACAAAGTTTGTTTTACTAGAAGGCATATCTGGGGTGGGGGGTGGGGGAGCGAAAAAAAGAAAGAAACAGGGAAAAGAGTCCCAACCTAAGAACAAACTAAACAGCCCTCCCCAGAATGATGTTTCTGTGGCTGAATTTTCATGAAGAGCCAGCCTAACAACAGAAGCACTGAAAACGCCAAAGCCATGTTCAATAGATAGTCTCAATGCCAGTGCTAAATGCCACCATTTTGTAAAAGCAATACAGAAATAATTTTAGTACATGACAAAATAAAATGTAATACAGTGTTAAAAATAAAGTTATATTTTCACTTGATTACAAAGTACTGAATGATAAAGGCAATCAGAATGGAAAAGAAAGCAAACAACACCAGGATGACTGCGGCACACTGCTCGTCACTTAGAGTGCGCCGGGTCCGTGCACTGTCCACAGTGTCTCTGTGGCTGCTGGCCAGCGGCTCTGTCCTCTGGGAGATGAAGAACACTGTGGTGCTGTAGGGACCTACGAGGTCCTGGTGCCCTGCAGGGTCTTGGCATTGGCGAATGGCACACACTCGAAATCGATACTCACAATTCAGCTGAAGGCTGGAATACCGGAATGAAGTATCAGGGCCCCTGTAAATCTGTTAAGGAAATATTAGAAGAAGAACAGAGTATAAAGCCTGCACAGAAAATACTAGCACAGCTATGTTCTGGAATTATCTCAGATGTAAACACTTCTGAGTATCACTCATTCCATCTTGTGAATGTGTGGTGTGAGAGGGCACTTGCCCACACAGACCAGAGAGCAATGCTGGCTGCCTTACCTTCTCTACCCACTCTCTATTCATTAATTAATATTTTCTGAGGCCTCTTGTGAACCTGTGGCTAGCCTGATGACTCCCCTGTGTCCACCTCCTAGGCACTGGGATCTTAGGCACAGGGCTTTTATGTGGATGGACGCTGGATCTCAACCTCAAGTTTTCCAGCTTGCATGGCAAGCACTTCACTATCCCCCAGCCTCAAGGTCATCTTTTAAATGACATTTAAAAACATGCAAAAGTGAAGATGTGAGTTCAGCCATCACAGTTTGTAAGTGAGTTAGAGTTAAGTTAGAGTTAAGAATGTGCTAAGCGACAAAATACCAAATACACAACTGTCCCACGAATTTCCCTGGTTTACTCAAAAGAAAAAGAAGTCTTTTTTTTTTTTTGAGAGGTTGGGGGGAGGGTGATTGTTCTCTGTGAACTCACTGTATGAGACAGGAGACCATATACTCTTGTTCACTTCATAATTAGAGGATCTGACTATCTAGTGAATTTCTATAGTTTTAAACATCTGTCGAATCAAACAGAACAGAAGCTGTCAATGGGTATCCACTGCGAATGACTTTGTAAAGAGATTGGTCACTTGGAATCAGACTAGAATCTTAAAACTAACTCTTTGGCCATGACTTAGAAGAGAGATGAACACTACTGGAACTACATGAGCTTTCATGGTGTGTCCTAGAAAAAAGGAAGCTATACACCAGAGCTGGTCACTCCGGTGGCCCAAGCACTGCACGGTGGCTTCACAGTTCAGCGAGCACTTACCTCACAGGTACTACAAGCAGTGATAGCTATGTATACATGGCAACTATGAGATTGAAGAACGCCTGCTTGATAAAAGTCAGCACGGTCCCTAGCTGACAGCAAATGCTCAGAGACATTACCATTCTTCCCCATGAGCCTTTCCTTCTGCCAATGAGAAAACCAAGGCTCTGTCAAACCTCTTCTCAGCTGCCTCCTTTCAGTGGCTGGTGGGCTACAGGCCACACTAACAGATGCCGGTGTGTGTTTGCATTCTGTCAGGCTTTCTGCCTGTCCTAATTGCACTTCTGTTGTAAATCTACTTTTTAACAAACTAGCTTCTAAGAGGCAATGTAAGAGCTAATCTTATTAATAAAAAAGTCTGCACAATCTAGCATCTAACAAATTAGTGAAATCAGTGACTTCAAGTAAAAATGAAGATGCTGATAGGAAAATGGAACTTTTACTATAAGGAAATGTGTTACAAGTAGAAATACAGAAAGGATTCATATCTGAGGTATGATAGAGTAACTTACATAAAATAGGAAGCTATAGAAGTCAATATAAAGCTGTATACATATATAAAACCATTTTAGTTAAAATATACTTTTATATGAGTACAATAAAGTCATTTTTAATTTTTGTCTTCCCTCTCCCCCTATTTCTGAGATAGGTAGGATCTTGTTCTGTAGTACAGGGGGGTTTTGATTTCAGATTAATTAATATTTCTACTGTGAGCTTTCTTTCTCATTTTATCTTCAAAAGAGTATGATATTATGGCCAGGGAGGAAAATTCTTCAACAAATGGCTTGAGGGTGACAAGTGACAAGATGTAGAGAAAGAAATAATACATTAGTTGTACTAAGTCTTTTGTTTGTTTCTTTTTCTTTCTTAAGACAGGATTTCTCTTTGTAGTCTTGGCTGTATTAGAACTCAGACATCTGCCTGCCTCTGCCTCCTGCAACTCACGGGACTAAAGGCATGAGCTACCACACCAGCCCTAAATTCAGGTATTCTTAACTCAGAGTCCTTAGTAGTATATAAAATGTGCTTAAGAAATTCTCATCATGAAACAGCATGAGGAACTGGAAAAGAGATGGGCTCTTGCTATAAAATAGGGCTGTGAAGCCCTGATACAACTGGCCTAGGTGTGAGATTTGAATATGAGCTGGTAAAAGGACGAAAGGACAGAGACAAAAGTGACTGCTTTGGACACTGACGGAGCTGGATGAGACCCTGTTCTACTTGGAGAGGCTGGGAGCAAGACAGGTCGGCATCGAACAGGGCCCACAGACACAGTACTGAAGGGAACCGGATCTTGCTAGAAATAACTCATGGGTTTACACACCCAAGAGAAGACATTCAGTAATAAGTCTGAAGGCCTTAAGAGGAACTGGCTAGGGCTTAGAATGCAAAGAATTAGAAAAAAAAATCACATCACATTGATCTCTTCTAACATTACAGATCTGATAAGTGAGATGGAAAATGTCTAGGTTTACAGTTTTTTGGGACCTCTGTTACGTTTAGATTACATAGAATGAAAATACCCCTTTGTGTTCACTATGAATCAATCATCCATTTGCAGGTAGAGTGACCATGCAGCACACAGATTTAAGTTAAAAGACAGCAAGACCATGTTACTCCTTCCATTCTACATTTTAAAGGAGAAACACATTAAAATTTAAGAGTATTAACTCTGTAAAGTCTAACTAGTAAAGACATTTCAAATACAATGCAAGAGGATTTTCTACAGGGCCATGTGAGGGACCTGAAGAGTTTGGGAAATTGCTATTTGTCCTTATTTTGATATTATAAACATATCATAGATATGGGAAACATAATTGAGGCCCTAGGTCAATGAGAATTAATATCTTACCTCTTTGTGTCTATTTCTATCTTCTAGGATTTCATTTGGCTAGCCATATAGATTTAACTTAACAAGGACTCACACTATGATTCAAACAGTTCTTAACTTTCGAAGACAAGTGTATACATTTACCTTTGAAGCTCTTATCACAGAAGAACAGGTGTGTGGTGTGTGGTGTGTGTGTGTGAGGGGGGAGAAAGAGAGATTTTCTTCATTGTTTTTGCAGTGACTCACAGTGTTACTTCAATCAGCATAAAACAGTGATTCTGGAAATACATTACTTTTGCATGGAATACAGACAAAAAGGGGCTTAATCTCAGTACCACCAAAACCAAGTGTTAAATATTTCCTTAAGATATAACTTGATTACATTTAAAAATCAGACCAATATGTAAGCACACCATCGTAGCAGCGTATGTCTGGTCATGTGATATATGATCCTTATCTGACTTATGGATGCTTCAAGTAATGGTTTTGTGTACACTGAGCAGCACTGCTCTTAAACTCCAAAAGCTTGCAATGGCCACTGTCTCAGTGCTCATGCTCTGCTGACATCGCAGCACACATGGCAACTTGCCCAGCTGAGGAGGTGTACCACCACTTCAGTGTGTATGGGACTGTTCTGGAATAGACCAGGATGTGAACTGATAAAATAAATAATTCTCACCAGTGTGGATGGGCACCATCCAATGTTTGATCAGAATGAAATGACAAAGAAAGGCAAGTTCGTCATCTCTGCTTGGTTGGGACACCCTTCTGCTGATTCTGGACTCCTGCTAGGACTTAGAATCACCAGCACTCCTGGTTCTCCAGCCTATGCTTCTGTGCTGTAAAGAGATGACTGGCTGTCCTGGGTCCCAAGCTGTTGGTTGACGAACTACAGAGTAGTCTCCGTTGAGGAAACCAACCTGCCCAAATACATGTCTGTGTGTGTCCTACTGGCACTGCTTCTGTGTAAACTCCTCACCAATGCTAATATCTGTAATTCTCAAGAGCACTTTGATTTTGGACAGGATGCCTAACCCTTCCCTACCCAGCTCACACTCAAAGAGAAGCTGGCCTCACTCTTAGTTTCAAAGGCAGACCAGGCCCAGCTTGCTAAAGTCCTTGGTGTCTTTGTCCCTCTGCTTTGAAGGTGGCTCTAGTGTCCTTGTACACTTTTACTTCTCTTGTTATCTCCTTAGATTCTCAGAAGAGCCAGTAGAAACTTGATTTGTCTAAAATTTCCCAAGCAATCTTCCTCGTAACATCTAGTAAAGTCTAGACAGTACACAGGGGTTAGCACGGTTGTAATGGAGGGTGGTAAGAGACAGCAAGGTCACTCTTGGACATGGGATCTTTTGCAGCTGACCATTGGACTGAGCATGGGAACCCTGATGGAGGAGATAGAGAAAGGACTGAAGGAGCTGAAGGGGTTTGCAACCGCATAGGAAGAACAGCAATATCAACCAACCAGACACCCAGAGCTTTCCAGGGACTAAAACACCAACCAATGAGAACACATGGAGGGACTCATGGCTCCAGCTGCATATGTAGCAGAGGATGACATTGTCTGGCATCAATGGGAGGAGACGCCTTTGGTCCCGTGAGGGCTCTTTCCCCTAGTGTAGGGGATACCAGGGTGGTGATGTGGGAGTGGGAGTGGGAGCATCCTCATAGAAGCAGGGGGGAGGGGGATGGGGGAGGAGGGACCTGGAAAAAGTTTTGAAATATAAATATAAAAAATTCCAATAAAAAACAAAAAAAAGAAAGTAGAGTTAGACAAAGTACAGGCTGTGAGGGCAGCAAAGTCTGGGTAAAGCCCTGATGGCGAGGTCGGTGTAGCAGCACAGACAAGGTGAAAAAGAGGAACTGTATCTCAACAACCAACCACTAAACACCCCTGGGACTGTTTCAAAAATAAAACCAGAAAAACAAATTTAAAGGAACTGGGAAGGGATTCAGAGTCAGAACACTTGTATAGATTACTGAAGCCCTGAGTTCACATCCCAGAACTAGAAATAAAATAGAAACCAAATTGTTTCTGAGCTCGGTACCTGCTGCTACAGAACCCCCAATCCCAGAAAGTTTACAGGCTAATCAGATTTTTACAGGTTAGCTATAATAATTATAATGTAATAACATAACATAATAATTTGAAATAATTATAATATAATAATATAATAATTTAAAATAATATTCCCTTTCTTAAAAATACTAATATTGCTACTGCTAGGGAGCAGAAACCCATCAATACCTGGTCTCTTCTACTTGCAGTTCCCGGCCTCTAAGACTTAGTTATGCGATTCCTGCAACCTCAGCCTCCCTCCTGTTAGGACCTCAGTCATAAGTCAGAGCTTGCACCTATCCTGAACTTTGCTAGAGTCCAAACAAATTTCCTGAAATCAGAAGTAACTTAGTGACTTAGAATACTAACTCCAGTTTCCAACGCTTCCTTGTAGCTATACATGCTGATTATCAAATAAATTACAAATAAAATATAGACTCCCAAAAAGAAGCTGCACTCCTCAAACAGGTGCCTATTGCACCCCTAAGCAACAATAAAGCTCCAAACAGGCCAGTCTTTTGGGCTTTCTAGTCACAAGTCTAGAGGGATACTAATTTAGATTTAAAGTTAAATTAGAATTAGCATTAATGTTTCGTGTAGTGACGACAAACTTACTGAAATTCATATCCAACTAAAATGTGAGATCTATATTTTCTGTAAAGATGCAGTTAGGCAATTACATTTTCTTTAATATTAATTTTGCTTCTTCCTTGGAATAAAATCTGCTCATCTGTAAATTACATTTGAAATCTAATTATCATGTCACTTAACAGATGATTTAATGGAGCAAAACAATGGTATGCCAAATTTAACTCCTGCAGTCTTTGATATTTTAGATACTGTATTTCTATATAATTTGGAAAAAATCCATGCATTAAAATTAAAGTAAAAACAAACACTTTGTAAGCCCTCATATGCAATGGTTGATAGGAAAAAAGGGAAAAAAGCAAATGAAGCGCAATGCTTCCCGAGGCCACCCTAGTCACAGACTCTTCTAAGAGACACTGATAGTGATTTCCTCCGTCACTCATGTATCAGAAGCTCCAGGAAATATCCCTGCTAGGAGAGTGACTTCCTCTAAACTCTTATCCCAAAGGCCACTGTAAGAGTCAACGTATAGTAACAATAGTTATCCTGTTATATCAAATACTGAATAATAATAATACACTTACTTCACATTAACTATAAAACTTAAAATATTGATTTCCTTAGAACTTTATCTTGTTATATGTTCATCTAAATATTATTATCATATAATTATTATTATTACTGAAGCCATCTTACTGAATTTTCTGTTTCTGTCTTTGTCCCACACACTTGTAATCAAAATGTGTCTGATTATGTAACTATTCTGATTAAAAAAAAAATCCTCCCCTGGCTTCTCATTTTCACTTGGAGTGAAAGTCACTGCATGATTCAGGGTGTCAGTATCATTCCCACATCACTTCTGCATCATGATGGCTTCTTTACTGCTCACTTCTCAAGAGGACTATGGTAAAACAGTGTCTGTAGGGCTGGAGTGCTGAAGGGGAAGCAGGAACTGTCAAGTTGACTTCAAGAAGGCTCAGCCAGTCAAGACTGCTGTGAGGGTCAGCTAGTGGGCTAGGAGCCATTGAGAAGAAACTACCATTTCTATCAAGCTTGTCTTAGGGATCTCTTTGCCTCATTCATACTGGCCTCTTTATTGTTGATCAAATTTAACAAGCACTCTGCTGACTTTGGGTCTCTTCTTGACTTCACAGAGAACTTCCTTAGAGGAATTACAGTCTTCCCCAGTCCTTGAACTCAGTTGTCTCCTTTCTCCAGTGCACTTACACCTGTCTCCCTCACACAGTGCATACTGAAGTATGTCTTTCCACTCCACTGGAACCCCTATGAAGGCAGGTACTTTTCACTGCTATGTCCTGATTGCTGGCAACAGCTCAATGAATGAGTGAATAACCTATCCAAGGGCAGGCATTCACAAAATACTTTGAATTCCAAGATAGCTGGAATGTAATATGCTCTGAACAAATGTTTCTTAATTAGAACCTAAATGTCAAGTCTTTTAACTGAAAATAAATAAAAATGAAAGATTAAAAATATGTACATATAAAATGGTATCTTGATACATACCTGCTTGAATTCTGAATCTTTTCCCACCATAACTTGAAGATTATAAATAACCGGGTCACCCTTCATTGGCTGTAAATATTCCCATGTAATTTCACAAATGTGGTCATTTATTTTCTCTATTTTAGGGGCTGGATGGAAGGAACATAATTAAGTCAGCTCTATTTGATTTCATTTGGCACATTACACAGATACAGATTTAGAAAGAAAAAGAATCAACAAATCTCTAAAACTAACTTATAAACTTGCAAACTTTTGCCACAGGCATGTAAAGAGATTAAAGAAACAACGGTCCTTATGAGGTCATAACCTGGACAACTCATCATCATCATACAGACTAGTTATAGACAGCTTAGCTGGGGTTGTCATCTTAACAAGTGACTCTCAGTGCCTGATGGACGCAATACTGTCCCCACAGCGTCTAGTCTATCACCAGTTCTCAGAGTGCAATGGATTCTCATCTCTTTGAATAAATACACAAACTTCAATCCTTGCCAGAATCATTTTAAAATCACATCTACATTAGAATTAGGAATTGTGCATAGTGTGTGGGTCCATGAGGACACACCTGTATGTGAAGCCAAGCAAGGAAACTTTGGGGACCTGGCTCCCCAAATCTGAAACATTTAAATGACCAGAGTTTGTGATATTTAGTCTTTAAGTAACAATAGGAGGAATAGCCAATCACATACTTAGACACAATTTACTTATTGAACTTAGTATTTTATGTCAGGTGATTAAGGAGACCAGGCCTTTCTGAGTATTAGTGAAACACAGGACACGGTTCCGATGACCCAGTGCAGCCCTGAGCATGTGCTTTGTCTGTGCTCTCATCTTCTAATTGATAGATCTATCAAAATAAAGCACCTTATTAAAGAAAATTAGCTTCAGAAGGCTATAAATTACCTTTCAAGGCAGCTGGAACAGATTTTGGAGTAGTGAAAATGTACTCTTGGGACAGAGGACCTTCCCCAGCTTCATTGCAAGCTTGAATACAGAACTTGTAGGACGTGGATTCACTGAGCCTTTGTACTTTGTACGTATGACAAGGCCCTCTGTACAGGGAGACAAACCTGAAATGCAAATAAACAACTTTATAGCAGCATAGAAAAGTGCTTTAAACCCCACTACAAGTGAATGATTGCTGTTGAGGACCAAGTGGCTCCAAAACCTTAAAACTCAGAGGAGTCCTTGACAAAACTTAGCTTTCCATCAGACAACAAGAATCACAGATGGAGATCTCCCAATCTAACCTGATACACAAAAATTACCATGAATTCAATGTTCAACCACTCTAAGCTTCTTCTCAGGCTTCTGCTAAGTACTGATTCTGCCTGCCGCTTTTTATGATTACATTCTTAAAGGCATCAGAACAACATAAAGTTACTGCTTTTATGAGTTACTTCTAACCAAGTCATAATCGACAGCACGAACTTGAGCTATGAGATAATTTGTTCTTATATTTCTCTTGTTTTTATCTGAACACAAAAGGGGATTCTTAATTCATGGCCAAAATTCTAGCTAGATTAGTGACCTTTCTTAGATATTTAGATAGTACTATCAAAGACTATAAAACTTCAAATAAATTACCAATATAAACTATTAGGTAGATGCTTATAATTATACAGATTTCCCCTAATATATTACTTATAAATTGGATGTTTCTCATTATTTTTAATGGGCAGTTTTAAAAATAGTTGGGAACTAGGGAATGACTAATGGCAATGCTAACAGCCTGGAAACTATATTAGGAATAAGAAACAGTTGATGACCTGAAGTAAACAGATCGCTAATAACACAGTAACTGAATAAGCCTGGTGTCTGATCCTCTGAACTACTTTTTCTTTAAATAAGAAAGGAAGGGAGGTGGGAAACAACCACGATGAAAACTGCTGAAAACGACCGAGTCATCCCCTGATGCCACCAGACGGCAAACATGGATCTCCGCAGAAACGGAGAGGAGCAGAGAGGAGCCCACATGCATGGTTCTCAACATGCATGGTGCTCGTAAGCACGTGTGACTCCAGTTCCAGGGCACCTAACGCCATCTGCTCACCTCTGAGGGCACCAGGCATGCATGTGTTGCACACATACATGCAGGTAAAACATTCATATATAAAATAAAACTTTTTTTAAATCTAAAAAAAGGACAAAGAAATCAAAGCTATTAAGTTGGCATAATTTATTAAATTTATATGTTAATTATAGATCATTAAAGGTCTTAAATTTTCCTTTTCCTAGCCACATTCATTCCCTAGCAACTTCTCAGATGCTAAATGAATATAAACCAGCAGTTCCCAACCCTGTGTTTTATGTTTAGCAGAAGCTTTATCTCTTGTCCACTAATTGGAATGTTTTCTGATAAACCTGTTTGAACTATCCCAAATGCAAAAGCTATAAGCTGGAGAAAAACTTTAACACTCAATTCACCTAATGCTTGTACTATATGCTAAAAATACATGGATCTTTAGCCTGCGTTTCAGCCAAGCACTGCATCAGAACTGTCTCTAGCCAGCCTTCTTGCTCTTCACCCTGAGTGCAATGATCTTTCAAGAGTGAGAGGACTTTGAACGATTCACCCACAACACTTCATAAGAAAGACAAATGATTATACCACACAACTGGCAAAGAACCTTCTGGGAAAAACACATATAATTATGCCATAAATAAAAGAACAGACATTCTTCCTTCTGGTCTGAACCAGTGCTCTGAGAAGACCTTGGGCACTGGCTCCGCACCCAGTTCCACAACACCCGGAGGAAGCCGGACGCCCGGGTGCTCTAACACACCCAGGATCACAGTTGAAGCCATAACATCTTTCATAACTGGGACCCCCACAGGAACCTGGGTTTCCCTGCCCAGCCAGAGGCACAAGTTTCTTCCAGCTTGCACCTGTGCCCAGAGCAGACCCAGGTCTCTGACTCCCAACCCACTCCTGCAACACCCTGAGAAAGCTTAACTCCCAGGAGCTCTGACACAACAGAAACTCAGGAGTTCGGTAACATCCGGATTTCAGGATCCTAGAGGCAGCTTGACCTCCAGGAGCTCTGACACACCCAGAATCTTAGAATCACAGGATCTCAGAGAAAGCTGGACTCTGAGGAGTTCTGGACACAATCAGGATCACACGAGGGACAGGCTCTTGTCAGAGATAGCAAGGGCAGGTGGTATTAGAGATTAAGCAGATGGTGAGAGCCAAGCACAAGAACATATGCAACAGAAACCAAGGCTACTTGGCATCAGTGGAACCCAGTTCTTCCACCACAGAAAGTCTTGGATACCACACCACACCAGAAAAGATTTGGACTTACAATCACATCTGATGATGATAGAGGATTTAGAAAGGACATAAAATAACTCCCTTAAAGAAATGCAGAAGAACACAGGTAAACAGGTAGAAGCCTTTACAAAGAAAACATAAAAATCCCTTAAAGAATTACAGGAAAACACAACCAAACAGGAGAAGGAATTGAACAAAACTACCCAGAATTTAAAAATGGAAATAGAAACAATAAAGAAATCACAAAGGGAGACAACCCTGAATATAAAAAACCTAGGAAAGAGATCAGGAGTCATAGATACAAGCGTCACCAACAGAAAACAAGAGATAGAAGAGAGAATCTCAGGGCAGAAGATACCACAGAAAACATTGAGATAACAGTCAAAGAAAATGCAAAAGGCAAAAAAACTCCTAACACAAAACATCCAGGAAATCCAGGACACAATGAGAAGACCAAACCTAAGAATAATCAGTATAGAAGAGAGTGAAGACTCCCAACTTAAAGGGTCAGTAAATATCTTCAACAAAATTATAGAAGAAAACTTTCCTAACCTAAAGAAAGAGATGCTCATAAACACATAAGAAGCCTACAGAACTCCAAATAGATTGGACTAGAAAAGAAACTCCTCCCGTCACATAATAGTCAAAACACCAAATGCGCAAAACAAAGAATGAATAGTAAAAGCAGTAAGGAAAAAAGGTCAAGTAACATATAAAGGCAGACCTATCAGAATTACACCACACTTTTCACTAGAGACTATGAAAGCCAGAAGATCCTGGACAGATGTCATACAGACCCTAAGAGAACACAAAATGCCAGCCCAGGTTACTGTATCCAGCAAAACTCTCAATTAACATAGATGGAGAAACCATGTTATTCCATGACAAAACCAAATTTTCACAATATCATTCCATAAATCCAGCCCTACAAAGGATAATCGATATAAAACTCCAACACAAGGAGGGAACCACCCTAGAAAAAAGCAAGAAACTAATCTTCTTTCAACAAGCCCAAAAAAATAGCCACACAAACATAATACCACCTCTAACAAGAAAAATAACAGGAAGCATCAATGGACTCAATTCTCCAATAAAAAGGTGAGACTGACTGACTGGATAAGTAAAGAGGACCCAGCATTTTGCTGCATACAGGAAACACATCTCAGTGACAAGGACTGACACTACCTCAGAGTAAAAGGTTAGAAAAATTTTTTTCCAAGCAAATGGTCCCACGAAACCAGCTGGAGTAGCCATTCTAATGTCAAATAAAATTGACTTTCAACCAAAAGTTATCAAAAAAGATAAAGAAGATACTTCATATTTTCAAAGGAAAAAAATCTACCAAGATGAACTCTCAATTCTGAACATCTATGCTCCAACTGCAAGAGCACCCACATTCATAAAAGAAACTTTATGAAAGTTCAAAGCACACATTACACCTCACACAATAATAGTGGAGACTTCAACACCCCACTCTCATCAATGGACAGATCATGGAAACAGAAACTAAACTAAACTAAACACAGTGAAACCAAACAGAAGTTATGAACCAGATAGATTTAACAGACATTTATAGAACACTTCATCCTAAAACAAAAGAATATACCTTCTTCTCAGCACCTCATGGCACCTTCTCCAAAACTGACTATATAATTGGTCACAAAACAGCCCTTGACAGATACAAGGAGACTGAAATGATCCCATGCATCTTATCAGATCACCATGGACTAAGGTTGGTCTTCAATAACATTAAAAACATCAGAAAGTCCACATACATATGGAAGCTAAACAATGCTCTACTCAATGATAACTTGGTCAAGAAAGAAATTAATGACTTTTTAGAATTTACTGAAAATGAAGTCACAACATACCCAAACTTATGACACAATGAAAGTAGTGCTAAGAGGAAAACTTATATCTGAGTACCTTCATAAAGAAGCTGGAAGAGCATACATGAGCAGCTTGACAGCACACCTAAAAGCTGTAGAACAAAAAGAAGCAAATACATCCAAAAGGAGTAGACTGTAAGAAATGATCAAACTCAAGGCTGAAATCAAGTAGAAACAAAAAGAATACAAAGAGTCAACAAACCAGAAGCTGGTTCTTTAGAAAATCAAGATAAAACCCTTAGCCAGACTAACCAGAGGGCACAAAGACAGTATCCAATTAACAAAATCAGAAAAGAAAAGGGAGACATAACAAAAGAAACTGAGGAAATTAAAAAAAAATCATCAGATCCTACTACAAAAGCCTACGAACAATTTTCTAGGTATCAGAATCATATAGACCATTTAAACAGTCCCATAACCCCCAAAGAAATAGAAGCAGTCATTAAATTCTAACAACAACAACAACAACAACAACAACAACAACAACAACAACAACAACAACAAAGAGGGCCCAGGACCAGGTGGGTTTAATGCAGAATTCTATCAGACATTCAAAAAAGACATAATACCAATATTCTTCAAAGTATTCCACAAAATAAAAACAGAAGCAACACTACCCAATTTGTTCTATGAAGTGACAATTATGCTTATACCCAAACCACACAAGGACCCAACAAAGAAAGAGAACTTCACACCAATTTCCCTTCTGAATATAAATGCAAAAATACTCAATAAAATTCTCATAAACCAAATTCAAGAACACATCAAAACAATTATCCATCATGATCAAGTAGGCTTCTTCCCAGGGATGTAGGGATTGTTCAATACACAGAAATCCATCAACATAATCCACTATATAGACAAACTCAAAGAAAAAAAAAAAAACCACATGATCATCTCATTAGATGCTGAGAAAGCATTTGACAAAATTCAACACCCCTTCATGATAAAGTCATGGAAAGATCAGATATTTAAGGCCCATACCTGAACATAGTAAAAGCCATATACAGCAAACCAGAAGCCAACATCAAACTAAATGAAGGGAAATTTGAAGCAATCCCACTAAAATCAGGGACTAGACATGATTTCCCACTGTCTCCCTACTTATCAATATAGTACTTGAAGTCCTAGCCAGAGCACTCATACAATAAAAGGAGGTCAAAGGGATACAAAGAAGTCAAAATATCATTTTTGCAGATGATATGATAGAATAGTTAAGTGACCCCAAAAGTTCCACCAGAGAACTACTAAGCCTGATAAACAACTTCAGCAAGGGGCTGGGTATAAAATTGACTCAAACAAATCAGTATCCTTCCTCTACTCAAAGGATAAACAGACTGAGAAAAAGAAATTAGGGAAATGACATCCTTCATAATAGTCCCAAATAATATAAAATACCTCGGTGTGACTTTAATCAAGTAAGTGAAAGATCTGTATGACAAGAACTTCAAGTCTCTGAAGAAAGAAATTGAAGACGATCTAAGAAGATGGAAAGATCTCCCATGCTCATGGATTGGCAGGAATAATATACTAAAAATGGTCATCTTGCCTAAAGCAATCTACAGATTCAATGCAATCTCCATCAAAATTCTTACTCAATTATTTATAGAGATAGAAAGAGCAATTTGCAAATTCATCTGGAATAATACAAAACCCAGGATAGAAAAAATTATCCTCAACAATAAAAGAACTTCTAGGGGAATCACCATCTATGACAGAGCAAGAAAGATTTAAAAAAAAAAAAAACAAACTGTCTGATATTGGTACACAGACAGGCAGGTAGATCAATGGAATAGAACTGAAGACCCAGAAATGAACCCATACACCTCTGGTCACTTGATCTTTGACAAAGGAGCTAAAACCATCCAATGGAAAGAAGATAGCATTTTCAACAAATGGTGCTGGTTCAACTGGAGGTCAGCATGTAGAAGAATGCAAATCGATCCATTCTTATCACCCTGTACAAAGCTCAAGTCCAAGTGGATCAAGAACCTCCACATAAAACCAGATACATTCAAACTAATAGAAGAGAAAGTGGAGAAGATTCTCAAACAGGGGTAAATTTCCTGAACAGAACACCAATGGCTTATGCTGTAAGATCAAGAATCGACAAATGGGACTTCATAAAACTGCAAAGCTTCTGTAAGGCAAAGAACACTGTCATTAGGACAAAACGGCAACCAACAGATTGGGAAAAGATCTTTACCAAACCTACATCTGATGGAGGGCTAATATTCAACATATACAAAGAACTCAAGAAGTTAGACTGCAGAGAATCAAATAACCCTATTAAAAATGGGATACAGAACTAAACAAAGAATTCTCAACTGAGGAATTTCAAATGGCCACAAAGCACTTAAGGAAATGTTCAACATCCTTAGTCATCAGGGAAATGCAAATCAAAACAACTCTGAGATTCTACCTCACACCAGTCAAAATGGCTAAGATCAAAAAACTCAGGTGACAGCAGATGCTCGTGACAATGTGCAGAAAGAGAAATACTCTTCCACTGCTGGTAGGATTTCAAGGTGGTACAACCACTCTAGAAATCAGTCTGGAGGGTCTTTAGAAAACTGGACATAGTACTACCTAAGGACCCAGCTATACCATTCTTCGGCATATACTTAAAGGATGCTCCAACATATAACAAGGACACAGGCTCCACTATGTTCATAGCAGTCTTATTTATAATAGCCAGAAGCTGGAAAGAGTCCAGATGCCCTTCAACAGAAGAATGGATACAGAAAATGTGGTACATCTACACAATGGAGTACTACTCAGCTATTAAAAACAATGACTTCATGAAATTCATAGGCAAATGGATGGAACTAGAAAATATAATCCTGAGTGAGGCACTACTAAGGATGCCAAGAAGACTCCTAAGAAACTTTGCCAGAGCATGACAAATACAGAGGCGAATGCTCACAGCCAACCATTGGTCTAAGCATGGGGTCCCCAATGGAGGAGTTAGAGAAAGAACTTAAGGACCTGAAGGGGTTTGCAACCCCATAGGAAAAACAACAGTATCAACCAACCAGACACCCCAGAGCTGCCAGGGATTAAACAACCAATCAAAGAGTACACATGGAGTGACTCATGGCTCCAGCTGCATATGTAGCAGAGGATGGCTTTGTAGGGTATCACAGCAAGGAGAGACCCTTGGTCCTATGAAGGCTCAATGCCCCAGTGCAGGGGAATGCCAGGGTGGGAGATGTGAGGGAGTGGGTGTGTGTGTGTGTAGGAACATCCTCATAGAAGCAGGGGGAGGAGAGGATGGGATAGTGGGTTTCCGGAGGGGAAACCAGGAAAGAGCACAACTTAGAAATGTAAATAAAGAAAATATTCAATAATAAAAAAATTATATATATATATATGTAAAAAAAAGCACAGACATTAAGAAACACACACTATGGCCATTAAAGTGTTCTGAAAAGTTATTAAAGCCAATGTAAACCTTGGAGAAACTGTTTAGTATTTTACATGCTTAAGTTGGGCAATCTTCTAATTGTGTAAAAAGTACAGAAGTATTATTTATAATCTTAAAATATTACAAGATTACTAGCTATATAATGCACAAGGCAATGTTTATGTGGTATATGCAGAGTAAATAAACAGTTCTAAATTGGTATTTAAACAATGTTAAAAATAATCTGAATAATATACTCTAACTGAAGTATAGGATTTGCTAGGGCAGTGTCAGTGCGTGTATGTAGGAAGCCCAATAGGATGTGTGGAAGAACATGAAAGTGGCACAGGTAGTGTGCCAACGACACTGGACAAAAAAATCACAGTCCAACGAGGCCTTGCTGGTGAGGGAGGGGCTGAAATGTTGTAGCTTCAGAGTTTCCTTGCATCAGGAGTGTAAGTCATAGCCCTGCTGTCTAAAATCTCACTCAGAAGCCTTGAACAAATCACAATCAGTTTGTATAAATTGTGTCCAGCTGGAAATCAACTGCAGAGAGTTACTTCATAGCTAAAGTAAGAGCTCACGTAAGTTCCTGAGCGTCACTGGAATTAAAACAGGAAAGCCACAGGGAGCCTTCTGCGATTTTGAAAAACGTACTTAAATTATTTAAGATAGCTTTGATAAATAACTATTACATTTTAATTAATGTGTGTGTGTGTGTGTGTGTGTGTGTGTGTGTGTGTGTGTCCTGTGATACACAGGTAATGGATGGAGCTGGTTCTCCTTTCGTCACGCAGGTACTCAGCTTGGGAATCAGGGCAGCAGGTGTCTCTACCCACTGAGCCACCTAGTGGGCCCTTATGAGAGCCTTCAGTCTGACCTGGCAAATTATTTACACTATAGACATTATATACCTTAACCCCCAACTTATACACATGAAAAAGGAAGTAGAAAACCTACCTTCCATTCTTATCTTCCATCTGAAGGTGGTACTGAACAGCATCTGTTGCTAACGTCTTTGGAGTTCCTTCTCCCCATTTAAGCTTAAGGTTCTGGTGGTTAAAGGCAACACATTCCAGCCGAGGTGGATCAGGAGGAAGGGGCTTAGTTTTTAATTTAATAGTATGGCTGAAAGGCCCAGCTCCAAGGCTATTCAAGGCTTGAATTCGTATTCTAAACGACACATACAGAAAAAAGCTTACTTTATGGCTATTGTACTTACACAGCTTCCTGGTTTACGCAAACAGACACAGATTTTGAGGTGTACCTGTATGTTGTATCTGGTTGCAAACTGTTTATGACATAGCTTGTCACCTTCCCCACTGTCAAGGGCTGCTTGTCTCCAAGGTCTATGCTATAGGCAAGGATTTCTGAGCCATGGTCGTAAGGCTCTTCCCAGCTAATTGCAAGGCAGGTGGAGGGTGAGTAATGGGGATATTCTATATCATCATCACGTATTTCCTGAAGACAAGTCACAATGGCAGGAACCGACGGTGGCGTCACACAGGCTACAACTTCACTGAAGGGACCCGCACCTACAACACTCAAAGCCTACAGATGAATAAAGCAAGTTAACAAAGACACACTTGTGGCCATGACCTCTAAACAGAAGATTCTGAGCAATGTGTGTGCCCAGGCACCGGTCACCTACTTGGACTCTGCAGTAATAGGTAGTAGCTGGTGAAAGTCCTTTTAATTCACAACTGAGGCCAGGTCCACAATAACATATCTGCATACTTCCTTCAACTCCTCCCCATTCCAGCCGGTACTCAGTGACGTCAGTTCCGTTACTCAAAGGAATCTTTATGAAAAGGATACAGTTTTCTTAGTCTTGAAAGTAATTAAACAGCTCTGGGGAACAATCATTCCTTCCTCTAACATATTAAAAATGAGATTGTCTGATTTAAAACATTTCAACACAATCAATAGTGTACAATTTTCATTCATTAAAACTACCTGAACAGTCTTCTGCCTTATAGCACAAGAAAAATATGCCTCAGAGTCAGAGTATCTTAATAAAGACACTTCAAAATAATTTGAAGACAGAATGTTAACTTACACAGTTATTTTCACAAGTTTCAAAGGAAACTGGATATCAGTGACCAATTACAATACACAATATACTGATAATGAATTTGAGAGAAAGATACAATAAGTCTTACAATTGATTGTTCAAAGTTCGCCAGTTGTTAAAATCTCAGTAAAGAAACAAAACCTTTGATTAAACACACTAAGTAACACAAACCAGAGCCTGAATACTTAAAAGGCAAATCTATCTTACTCCAACAATTAACTCATTTCTGCCATGTGAATTTATCTAGGACTTGGTTTTCACATAAATAAAGGATCAAAAGCGAAGATTACTTTTATTTTTTTATAAGCACTACTTAGGAAAATTATGTAAGTAAGTAGAAATTACAGTACCTCCCAATTCACTTGTGCACAAGTTGCAGATCTGCATGTCACTTGAGGGGGTCTGCACTGGTCGGGTGGCCCAGGAGCTGTAGTGATATCGTATTTTTCTGAAAATGGTCCAAACTAGAAAAACAGAACACAGTTTTCTCTTTCATCCTTAAACGTTCACTGCACAGAATCCTATATCTAAAGACTTACCAGCAATTAAGTTCTTCAAAATTAATTTGGTCATAATTCTAAAGGCATTCATTAAGAGTAAAAGATTTAACAATTATAGAAAAAGAAGCAGAGTTTTAAGTTTCATTTAATATACTTTGTCTCTCCCACTCCCTTATTCTCTTTATGAACTGCTTTTTGTAAAAGGAGATGGGCACTAGTAAATTAGGGAGGTGTGATAAAGGAATGATCTGAAGGGGGATGACGGCACCAAATACAAACATGGGAGATGGCAGGCACCAATCTTAGCTTAAAGAGTCAAAGATGGGTGTTTAGTGGAAATAAAGGAAGTAAATGTGCAAAGTTATCTCGACAAACTAGTAAAAACCAGTAAATAAAAAGGAAGACATCACATCGACTATGCTACCAGTTAACTGCAGCCTATGAGGTTGCTGAAGGCATACAGACTATGACTGCCTGCAGACCATACAATTCCATTCGCAATATTTAAGTGTACTCAGATTAAAATGGAGTTCAACTGGAGACAGATTATAAAACAAAGCACAGTTTAAGCACAAATCTTAAAACATTGGGAAAGAGACCTGTGAGTTTAAAGTTTGAAAACAATTAATTTTGGAATAATTTTTAAAAATGTGCCACCCACCCAAGCAACTGCTTTATCTCAGGGCCCCTATCTGCCCTTGCGGAGAGTGAGGGCATCGGCAGACGTGTGGACACCGCGCTCTTCCAGCCCTAGCCTCACTAGCTGCAACGAGGGGCTATCACCTTTTTATGTATTTTGTGGATCTCCCCCACCTCTGTATACACAAACATATACACGCACACTTTTAAGTAACGCATATAAACCATAAATGCTTAAATATCAGCATGTGCTCATGAAGCAAAGCATGAATTCCATCTGGTTTTCAGTGGGGAGTAAATGCTGCATAAAACCAGTTTAGTGAGCAGACAAACAGGCTTTTAAACATCTGAAAGGATGCCACAACTCCTTCCAAGTGCCATAAACTCTAACTAAGATCTGAAAGTACAAAGACAGAAAGGCAAGTGATAGGGCACTGTTCCTTCTTTACCACTAGAAGCTTATTAAAACAGTGACAGGCGCGATGATAAGATGGCAGTTCCCTCACCCCTATTCTGTTTGCTGCACGAAGTCTGAAGCTGTACGTCTTTCCAGGAAGAAGGCTGCTCACTGTACACTCCACTTCAGAGCCTTGGTAGACATCTCTGGGCTCATCTTTATCTGCAGGAGTCATTTCTACTGCATAACAGGAAATGGGTGATCCGCCGTCAACCTGAGGAGGTCCTAAGCAGGGATAGATTTAGGGGTTTAACAGGAGGAATATTTTGGTTCTAATTTAATTATAATTCAGTAGCAAAATGGAAATTACCCCATCGTAACTGTATTTCTTTTGCTTTGGGTCTACCCTGCAACCTGGGAGGGAGGCATGGGCCAGGAGGCACAGCTGGAGTCTGCACAAGTAAAGATTCAGAGACCTGCAGAAAAATCAAACAAAAGGCTCTAAACAACTGGATTGCTTTGATAAAGGATTTTAACACAATATAAAATTGTATCAGTGTGAAATCATACTTTACTATTCACAGAAATAAAGTGCTGAATAGAATCAAGCCTTATTATATCATTGCAACATATTTTTATAGACAAAAATACATGTGCTATAACTACTATTAAAAAAACAAACGGGAAAAGGAATAAGTCCTTTCTTTAACAAAACAAAACAAAACAAAGAATCCAAGACAATAGGCAGCTAAACCAATCCTGTCCACAGGGACCCACAGTCCTCTTAGGTTGTTCCAACACTATAGATGCTTTCTACCTTTTTGGTTTTGAAGGTTAAGACTCATAGGACTTTTATTTTTTTTAAACTGTCTTTTAACCCTAATGTTAACTTATTTATTTTTTTATTCCTCTAATATCAGTTCTACAGCCAGTTAGTTTCTCTAGTACATGACACCTTTATTTAGTATTGCTTTGGTCCCTATTTTTAAAGTCTTTATTTTCTTATGTGACAAGAGTTTGAACCCAGGGCCTTACAAATGCTAAGCAAGTATCTTATCGTGAAATGCTAGCAGCCCCAGCCTTGATTTTATTTTGAAGATCACCTGCCCTAGTTGTATATTAAAGTTCACATTTAATATTTAATTCTTTTTAAACACAAACCACTTGTTCAACATTTTTTCAGACAGACATTCTATGTAATGTAGAGGCATTCTTCAATGATATACTTGAAAAGAATTTTAGATGTTATGTTTGTTGTTCTTAAATGCGGGGAGATTCTCCTTTTCTCCGGATGGTTCTGGGGATTCAGGAAGATCTCTTCCACAGAAAACTGTTCTAGCATCAAATTATGCCTTTACCACCAGGGACCTTTCTCGATTAATAGAAGGGAACACTGTACCACAGTCCTGCTGGTCAGCACACATACTTTAGTTTCACAATACTTGCATGCCTAACAAGTTTAAAAGTCATTTTTAACAACAGTGCTTTTATTATGCAAACTTCCATTTGAAAAACATTATTATGAATATTCTAATAACTGATTCTTGGTTAAATTCTTTAAAAATACATCAGGTGCCTAGAACGTGATTCCAGCTCAGGAGTGAAGAACAGGAGGTATGAGCAAGCAGAGGTGCGCCACATGCTGTCCAAAACTGTGGGGAGGGGGATCTGCCTCACCCTGCTGCACTGAGCTTGGCTACTGAGGTTGCTTGTGGTATGTGCCTGGACCAGGGCTCCTGGCATGCTTTAGGATGCTCCCTGAAACTCACAAGAAAGTAGAGACAGGGACTATAGCAAGCATCTTGGCAGGGAGTGGAAAACACAAAACATTTCTGTAGTTTGAAATGACCTAAAGATAAGGAAAAGGGCAGTCTCTGCCCAGTGTTCTCATGCTCTTGTTTGTCCTCAAGCAGATTCAAAGTAGAAACCCTCAAGGACTGTGACCAGCCCAAATAGGCCATCAGGAAGCCTGATGAAGACACCCTCTCTGAATTACTAACCCATGAAAATGTTGGGATTGAGTAAGTGCAACCAAAGATGCCAAATGTACTCAATATTGAACCAGGCTCTAAAACTGTCCTCAGAATTGGGATACGATCAAAACAACTGATAAAGCTATTGGTCACTGAGTTACTGAGTCCTTCTCTTTTCTTTCTTCCTTCCTCTCTTTCTTTCTTTCTTTTTTTTGAGGCAGGGTTTTGTAGCCCTGGCTGTCCTGGAACTTGCTCTGTTGCTCTGTGTACCAGGCTGGTCCTTGAACTCAGAGAACCATCAGCCTCTGCCTCTCAAGTGCTGGATTAAACCCCAGTTACTGCTTCTCTTAATAATCATAAAATAATGGCTAGATTTTCTGAAATACTAAAATGTTGTATCTGTGTTCGAACAGTTTATGGTTTCTCCAGAGACACAATTTACAAAGCAGCAAATCAGTATCTAACTATTTCAATTTCTGCTGAATATGGATATCAAATATCTTCCTAAGATTTACCTAAATATGTACTGCAAGTAAAATATCCTGTTAGAATATTCTGGTAACTCTAACATAGCACCCAGGTTACAAAAACCGTGTTACAAACATTACTCTTGCCTATTTGTCCACAGACTTCACCAATGAAGTCAGGAAATGTTGGCCCTGCCCCATGTGGTCCAAATTAAAAAACAAACACGTGTACACATAAGCATTACCGCACTCTGCCCTCCATCACTAATGCAGTAAACCCGCAGGCGGTAGTAGCAGCCTGGAGTCAGCCGGTCACAAAGATGTTCCCTGGTGGCGCCACTGTAGATCATATCCCATTTGCTTCCTGAAAGGTGCAGAATTGTGTGCAATCAGCTACCAGATAATGGTAACACTGTGGTATCATGGAGGGGGCTGGCATCTCAGGCTTCATTTACTAAGTGTCTATGTAAGTTGTCAGAAACAATTCAAGCCTGACTTGGGTTTCCTGAAATAGATTTTCTTTATGCATGTGGTCTCCGATACAAATCTGCATGGCTTTGTTGAACTGAAATATCTCTGTACAGTGTTTGACTTAGATTGGTAATTTGCTTTTTTTTTTAATTCCCGGAGCTGAGGACTGAACCCAGGGCCTTGTGCTTGCTAGGTAAGTGTTCTACCGCTGAGCTAAATCCCCAACCCTGGTAATCTGCTTTTAATTAAGCATATTAAATGTGTTTACTAGTCCAGTAATAATATTGTAACAAAGAATATAGTCAGTATAGTAACACATTTAATCATAATTACAAGACCTTTCTTTGAAGTAAACATACCTTATAGGAATAAAAACTGATGGATAGGTGACTCAAGCACAAAGTTCATAAAAAGCTTAATTAGAGTTAACCTTTAGAGACCAACTTTCCTCTAGTACATGTGGGTATAAACCTAACTTAATAAACTACTCCTTAATACATTAAATATACAGTATCTAAAAAAAAATCAGTCTGGACATGCTAGGCTTGTATAATATAAACATGAAAATAAGAACAAAAAGAAAATATGAGTATAGTAATAGATGCTGACATTTGGCCCACTCTATTTCCAGATCTGAAGCACATCACGATGGGCACAATTGTAGCTGCCACAAATACTCGCACCCGCTACTATCACCAAATCAAGGACAATTCTCAGCACAGCACAAATGTAAAGCCAGAAGAGCAGAGGTTCATCCAGCAGAGCACATCTGTCAGCTTTACCAGCTATGCTTCCTTACCATTAGAGCCTTCTGCCATCTCCACCACATACTTGTTGATGGGCGCCCCTCCATTGTCTCTTGGTGGATCTATCGCAAACAAAAGTGGTATGTATTATGGAAACCCCAAAAGACAGAATACAAAGGCAGATTGTTACAAGGCAAAAAGAACCACCTGAACGATTACTATTCACACATCCTTTGTCTATACTGCTGTCACCAATTTTCAATCAATATACCAGTCTGTCCCACTAAATCTATCCATATAAAACTGACTCTACAATAATTTCAGTGGCTGCACAACATTCCGTTTACTTTAGCTTCAAAGGGAATTTGAAATCTGTACTTGTAATGTGCTGACTTTTCCAAACGTCTCCAAAACAGGATTGAGTTTGCACACCCACTGAACTCAGATATAAGCGATGCTCTGCAAAGGTTGAAGCTTTGCTCTTGTTGTTTGACTTGAGTGCTAAGATGATTCAGATGCTGCTGGCTCCATGTTCAGCAATCTCTCTCTTTCACACGAAGCTGACCCTGTTCATCTTCTTACAGGGGCCCCCAGTTCTTTTAGTGTCAAACCTCGTTAGTATCTGTGAGCACACAGCTTTCCACAGATATATCCTTGCTGGAGGACACATTTCTTATCAGACTGCCCTAAGTTAATAAATAACTTTACCCAAGCACCACCATCACAATGTTATTCAAACACTGGTACTAATAGCCAACAGGAAATCATCATGCTGGCTCGGTGGATTAAATTACTGATCTTGGGCTCTCTGTCCTGAGAAAACATAAATTCAGGAAATTATGTCTATCAACAGCATCCCTTTCTTCTAAACAACTCCTGTGAGTCTGCCTTTGTCCCATAGCAAGTTGCTCCAACAACTAACAATCCACAGGGGGAGCCACTGTTTGAGCACGGCCTAATGTAACAATAATTTGTCCATCTGGACATTTAATCCATGAAACAGGAATTTGAATTTTGAACTAGTTGCTTATGGATTTTGTTCCTCTTGTCTAAGGACAAAAGGGTAAATTTCTAGCAAAAGGTACTGTGATACTTTCACAAGGTTGGTCTTAAAGAAAAGTTCGCTTTTAAATTATTTGAATCAAACACAAAATGAACATCTTACCCCAAGTAATTTTAAAACCGTGTGAGTGTATCTTCCCTTTAACCGAAGGCTTCACAGGTACTCCTGGTTTATCAGGGCAGGTACTGAATTCCACTACTTCACTAGGATTGCTTTTACCTTCTGAGTTATAAGCAATGACCTGTAGAGAGAACACAAAGACAGAATGCTTGTTACCTAATAACACATTGAACCAAGCTGTGAGCAAAACACAAGTTCAGTGATATGACTGAACACTTTGAAACTGACAAGTCCTCTCTGTTGGAGAACTGCATATCTGCATACTAAATGTGCTTGTAATCTACAGCCTTAATTTATTCCTAATGGTTTCTTCTGACATAAAGATTGCAGCAGAAATGCCCAATGCATAATATGAGAAAGCCTGTGTGGTGAGAGCTGAGGGCCCAGGGAGGAACCAGGTGAGTGAACTTGGAATCCAACACCTTCAAATGATTCCACTTCAGTAGTCTTTAAATCTGAACCACTGGTTCCTGGATTCCTAGCCAACAGAAGCTACAAGATAACAAAAACTTATTTCCAAGCAGGAAAAAAAAATGAGATAGATTTTTTTTAACAAAGAAATGGAAAAAACATATATCCAATCTAGGTATCATTTTGATTTTAGAAATTATACCCACATTTTTGCCTTGTCACGAACTATGTAATTATGAATGAGAATTTTAATAATTCCAGCATTTTAAGAACAGCTGTGACCTGTGACAACCTAGTCAAAGGCAGTGCTCTGTCCAACTTGCTCTGGTCTCTGCACTGCTCTCACATGTCCAGGTAACTTTCCAGCATCTTGCCATAATTTTAGGTTTGTTTCTACTAACTGTAATTATTA
This sequence comes from Rattus rattus, assembly GCF_011064425.1. Lineage (NCBI taxonomy): Eukaryota > Metazoa > Chordata > Mammalia > Rodentia > Muridae > Rattus > Rattus rattus. The sequence continues at coordinate 52,089,578 of NC_046165.1, read as the reverse complement.
AACAGTTCAAGTACTGGGCAAATTTAAGAGTCAAAATATATCCTAGAGTGATGCCATAGGAGGAAAGATAAATTCCAGAAGTTTACATAGAGGAATTTCAATCTGTCACTACTGCAAGCAAGCAAGTGCCCCAAGGTTGAACTATAAAGTAAGGCATCACCACTTAGCATTATCAGTCATAGGAACAGACCCAGGCTAGGGTTGTAATGGGCATTAAAACAGGTATGGAATCCTGGTATGGAATACAATGGTTCTAAAGGGCAGAGAATGACTTTGCAGTTAAGAAACTGGTAGATACCACCTCCTCTGAGGGATTATGACTAACAGTACATAAAGAATCTTTCTATGGCATGATGCTATTTAATAATCATAGTGGGTATGTTTTAACATTCATATTTTAGTATATGTACCCACATTACCCAGGTCCACAGAATGTTAAGTCTGGATTTGAACGTAAATATATTAATTTGAAGAACATTATTGCATTACAGTAAAGAGTAAAACAGAACTACCCACTAAAGGAAAGAAATTAAAATTTAAGACCAAAGGAACAGTTTGGAAGGATACACAATGTAAATGTGCAAGTGGTTTTAATTTCACAAGAAAAATAAAAAGAATACTTTTCTTAATGGGCTTTCAAAATTTACCTTAAATTTATACTTTGTACTTCGTCTCAGATTTTTCACTGTGTAAGCAAGATCTTCTCCATCATATTTCGGCTTAAAGCCATACCCCTGTAAAGGGAAAGTTTCCATTAGACATCCTCTTGCAGAGATGTGAGGAGTTAACAGGTATGTGAAGGCCTGCCTTACTCTTCACCTCTGACTGTGCAAATTATTCTCACCATGGCCCTTCTGTCTTTGGTGACTGAACACTGGTAGGCTATAGAGCCCTTCTGTCTTTGGTGGCTGAACACTGATATGCTATAGAGCCCTTTGTAGAAGAATTGAGATTCTTTAGTCTCAGTCGATCTAAGAGCCAAGAGAAGGTCTTGAAGGAGGAATTGGAGCCAATGGCAACTTTACTATCAACAAAGTGATTTCCCAACAACCAAATTTCCCAGTGAAGTCACAAGAACTAAGCACAAGTCTTTAACACCCCTACTTTGCCCTGAATACATAATTGTGTTTAAGTGAAGAAATAAATGGTTGACTGTCCTTGGAGATAAGGTACCACTTAGGCCCAATATTGCTATTTACAGTTCCAGTGACAATATTTCATACTATATTAGCTCGCATGTTGAAATTACAAAAGTGGAGATACAATTTAAAATATAGTATGATTTACCATTTAAATGTATACATAAAGATTTATAGCATATTCACAAGAATGTGCCACTTTTACCTGATCATAATCCTAAATGAAGCTGTTTTGGTTGGCAGGAAATAGAGGCAGGGAACTAGATTCAGGATGCACCATACAGTCTCCCATGTAACTCTCAGACTGCTGCAGTATGTCCACAAGCAGTACTGGATTAAGTGGGGAAGGGTGACATAGGATTCTGAAACTGTTCTGTGCAGAAGACTGAAGGCTGCGCTGACATTCCGTTTTCTTTCTTCCTAAGTCAGTCAAACCATGTCCCACTCTCTGAGCTGGGAGATGTAAGGTGCCATCATGGCTGTTAGGTAACTGCTCTACCACTGAGTTATGCAGCCAGCTCTCAAGTGTAAAGTGTAGCCTATATGTTTTCCAAATATAGACTTCAACATTCATAGACCCCTAAACCTCTTATATACACCAAGAAATCAAGAGACTTGAGTCCCCCCTCCCAATCTCACTTAGACAACAGCGAAGCAAGGCCTGACGGACTTTAGGGATGAGCCACCTCCTGTGGTGACATTTACTGTACTGGGACTAACACTGTACCAAAATTACTTCTACTCTTATTTAAAATAGAGTCGTACTTACTGATGTTTCCTCCTCCATCTCTAAAATGTAAGAAATCCCTTCATCTGATGGTGTTCCTGAGGGCTTAGTCCACTGTAGGGACAGCCAAGTAACTCCAGCCTTGGTCAGCACAGGACTTGCAGGTACAGAGGGGGCACAGCCTGAGGTGTAGTATAAGACCTCTTCACTAAAATCACTGTTGGAACAAATGATTTTTTAAAAAGGAGTACAAATTATTTTATTGATTAAAGAACCTCTTTTCTCCACTAATACTATTTCTTCAAAATAAAAATCTTAAATTTGTTGTTGTTGTTGTCATGGGGCTCAAATGAAGAACCTTGACTGAACATGCCAAGTCAGAGCCTGACCACTGAGCTACAGTTCCAGGCCCAGGCAATCAAAACTGAACGGACATGAAGAATTTTTAAGGTAGCCCAGATACCAAAAGGTTAGTATTCTTTCAAATATGTCAATTTTTTAAAGCTGTTTTAAGGTTTGTTTCAGTCAGTGGGAAACAGTACACAGTGGTGTGCAGGAAGAGAACACAGTAATACCCAATTACTGTGCACATCTATCACGTTTCCATACGGTACATACATGCAGCAGAAAAGACAGCTCTCATAAATCCATTTTATGTGGTGGAAGATGGAGACCATGTGATTAAACCCACCAACACCCCAAAAGGTTAAGTAGAGGAATCTCTAAAATAAAACAAACAGGCTACTTTTAACAGGACACTTAAAAGCCCAGGCTTGTCTGAGCCATACCGAGAAACCTTTTAAGAAATAGAGAAATCAAAACTCCGGATGAATTGTTTTAATGGTTACTGATTATCCACCTAAGTGAGAACCACGCTAACTGAACTAAGCCTGTTTACCAGAGGCATTAATACATTTTACCCTAAATATGACTTATTATTTCATCTACAAATAAACAATAAAAATTTGGGCCTTTCAAGATTGAAAAGGGGAGGGGTGTTTTCTATTTGCATCAAGCACCAAGGCTATAGAGCCCACTAGATTCTAAACAAAACCATTAAACATATACACTGATGGTTAACTTAGAAAAACGGGAAAAAGACAGAAACAAAAACAAACAAACAAAAAACCCACAAGCCCTCTTGACATGTAAAGATTTAATTTATATTTGAAGTTGGAAAACGTCACCTCTATGTAACTAAGATATTCTCTTCTTGGCTTTGCTACATCATAACTAAAGCAACAAAATAAAGCAGTGTTGTCAATGGGCAGTCTGACTAAATAATCTAAAATATATATTGTTTACAAAATGTCTTACCTTACACCATAGTCATTTTTGGCTGATAATCTAAATTTACAACCCATTGCTGGTGAGAGTTTGGTAATTTTAAATTGCTTCTGTGAGCCCATGTAACACTGACAGAATTCTCCACTTCCTTTCCCCTAGGAGAAATGGCTAGTTATTATATATAATACGTACTACTAACAAGAGACAAATCCCTATTAGTTCCTTTTTGACAATTGTTTTCTAGCTGGTACAGTACACAGCAACAGCACTCTGTTACACATACCATTGATCTTAAGAAAAGGCTGAGACACTGAACATTTTATACAAGGTTGACTTCAGGCACACAATTCCAAGAGCAGAAGTAGCTCTCCAAATAGCCTTGCATAGTTTCTTGAATTAAACATGGTATTTTAGTGATAAATTTCTATCTACAACAAGGTGTGGGCCTTATAATCTTCACGGGGCACAAGTAGTGATGGCAACAGGCTGATCTCTGAGACAGACAAGTGGCCACTTACCATTAACTCGTGAAAAGTTCTTTGTGAATAGTTTTTAAGTCTATCTCCAATCTCCTCCTAAGACTGCTAAGTGTCTTTAAAATAAAGGTTTAAAGCAGCAAGTGCTCCTAAGTTACATATAACACTGAAGCATTCTAACAGAACTGGGAACAGCACAGACAGACAACAGAAAGGCCACCCGAGGACAATCGGAAATTCAGTAATGCTGGGTGTGAAATAAAATGGGCATCTCCTCTTTTCCCACCTATTTTTCATCCCTGTACCTTGGTCTACTTCTACTTCTCAGAGAATGACTGTATCTTGCTGTAAAACTGAACTGTCTTATTATTTTTAATAGCATTTAGCTAAACCTACTGCATGGTCTAAGCACAAAATCATATAATCTGAATAATAGTAGATTTCGCTCTCTAGTTTGGACACTATGACTCTACCATCAGTCTCAGTTTAAAGTCATTAAGTTAATTACTAATTATTGAATAATATAAACTAGTATAATGAAACTTTGAAAAGAAATCCCTTGTTTATTAATGCTATAAAATTATTGAACAATGAATAAACTTTCTATTCCTGCTACATTTTAGCAGATCACCTATTGAGTCTTCTGTGATTTGTCAAAAGCAATCTTATTCTGAACTCTCTTAGCATTTCTGGAGCAAAACCTTCATAGTTATGTTTTCTTATTCTTTTAGTATATACTGTTGAATCTCCACATTATCAATAGAATTTCCAGTCTCTCTGGCCCCTTTTCTTTGCTTGGTATAAACAACAGGATTAGCGAGAATGGAATAATTCTCAAATACAAGATAAAAACAAAAAAAATAATGCATTAAAATGGTATAGCCCATTGTGTTGCTATGACTGCCAAAGACGCTCAAGACCTAATAATCCCTAGTCTCCGGATGTTACCTTATATGGTGACAGGACCAACTACTTGGGTCTTGAGAAACATTAGCAGTCTTGAGAAAGAGGACTACCCTGGATGATGCGGACAAGCCACAAAGGTAAGAACAGACAGCCTCCTGAGCAGGCAGGCAGAGGGGAGACAGTGTACGGGGATGGCAGAGTGGCCATGGCCACAGGAAACTGGCCAGGACGGGAAACAGCTCTAGAGTCCCTGGAAGGAACAGCTCTAGAGTCCCTGGAAGGAACAGTCATGCTCACACCTTAATTCTGGCCCAGTGAAAACCATGATCGTTAAGATGTCGTTTAAATAATCAATTTTATGGTAATTCTCTATATAGGAAACCACTAATATTGCTATTAAGGCTAGCATGGGAAAAAATAGTGCCTTTCCCAAGGTAATTATAAAGAATAACTGCCCCCTACCGTGTGTGTGTGTGTGTGTGTGTGTGTGTGTGTCTGTGTCTGTGTCTGTGTGATTAAACCCAGTGCCTCAAGCTTACCACTGACCTATATCCCCAACTCAAGTGACCATTTTGATAGCACAGTCCATGAAAGAAGCTGTGTATGATTTCTGAGACATTGTAAGAAACCTTCAAGTGAACATAAGTCTTGTAAATTGTTCCTCCATTCCATGGTTGTTTTTAGAATGTGCTTGGGTGCCCCTCCCAGTTATAGTGGGTAAGAGTTCACTTTAGATTACTCATTACAACTTGCTATTGTCATTTGTTTATATGCCGCTATGGAGATACATGTTTTTGTTATTGTATACTTCCCTCAACCCTCACCTCAGAGATACATTCTCTGATGCTCTGAGTCAAGCTGGCTATTGTGTGAGGCTTTGTCTGCCTCACTTTTAGATTCCATCTCCCAAGTTCACACTGCCAAACAGAGTGGTAACAATAGTGGCTGCTGGAACACCCACCATCCTCCTTCAGAAGGAGTTCAGTTAGTTATGTTTTCGAAGGACACTTAACCATCCACTTGCCCACCATGCATAATACTGTCTAAGAGAAATATAACTAACACATACAAAATATTATTTTGTCTGAAGATACACCCACACATTTAACCACTAAAAAAGATTCAGTGTACTTACTTCATCCCATTCTAAAATAAAGCTTTGATTTTAGAACCATTGTCACTAGGTGCCTGAAATGGGGAAGTCGAGAGGGGGGGTGGGGGGGGGGGAGGGGGGGGAGGGAGGGAGGGAGGGGGGGGGGAGAGAGAGAGAGAGAGAGAGAGAGAATTAGTTACAAATAACAAGCAACCAACTTTATGTCACAGATGTTCTCTGTGACTTAGCTTTAAAAATGGTCAGAGGGTCTGAGAGCAATTGGTGGTCTTACAGACAACACAGGTTTGGTTAACAGAATCAACATGGTGACTTGCAACCATCCCTAAGACCCGATGCCCTCTTTAGGCCTCAATGGACATCAGACATATACATTGCACATAAATACAAGCAGGCAAACACTCATACATATAAAAACAGAAAAATAAAGCAAGAGGTCAACTACATTTTTCTGAATACTCTAATCTTTAACAACAACTATTTTAACTTTCATAATTCTTACCAAAATCATTTGCCCAAAAGATTTTATCAGGTTTAAATTTCCACTATTTTTACTGTAACTAACCTTACAATGTAAATAGACTATTTTGCAGTATACCAGAGGCTAGTGGGTTCGCTGCTGGACAGAAGGCTGTGCTAGGATCCCTGGTGCTAGACACAGCATGCCCATCATCCAGACAGCAGCCCAGTAATCTGTGGCTTCAGGAGGACAGCTTGGCAGTTCATCAGTCTACATTCATTCTTGGAATGAGAACTCCAATCTCCCTTCTAGTAACTTTTTCCTCCTACAACTTTAATCTGCTTCTCTTTTGTAGAATCACTGGCTTTTCTTAAAACTCTGATTCTAAAGAAACTCAACTCTGAGATTCCTAACATCTTACATAAAATTTTTTTTAAAAAATATTGTGAGTCAGAATAGTTAACTACTGATTGACATAGCAAAAACAGTTCACAGTGACTATAATGAGAAGAGGGGGAAGAAAGATTCTTGGAAATCCCAATCTTTTGTAACAGAAGAGAAGACTTCAAAGTCAGAGACTACAAGTAGGGAGAAGGTAAAAATTTATTTTCCAAGAGTTCATGGTTTTCAATTGCTTTAGTCTAGCTGCTAAGGCCTCATGTTTACTTTTCCTTAAAAAGCTTTTTTGGGGGTGTATGTAAAGATATAATGTTCACTTTCAAAAACCTGAAGCCCACCTTCTTGTTTTCCTCCAATGAAAAAATTACTGTGTAAAGTGTTTTACCACACCTCACTGAATTATCACCTACCTTTATGTTGTCCCTTTATTGAAGTTATACAAAAGAGGAAATGAGGCCTTCAAAGTAATTCCACTTATTACTAAGACAACTGAGACAGGATGACAGCAAATTTTAAAAAGAGGCAAGGGCAATAGGGATAGTGTTTGCCTAACACAGGGCAGGAAGGTTCTATCACCGGTCCTTAAATCTCCAGTATGGGGGGGGGGCATCCCTGGCCCCCTTAGGTTGTTTACTTAATATAGTCCAGGTTATCTGAGAGTGGGTCAACTGGGCACCACCTCGATCAGACTGAAGCCTTTTCTTGATTGCCAGTGATGGAGGAGGGCTCAGCCCATCATGGAGATACTATCTGTAGGCAAGTGGGCCTGGGAGCAAGCCAGTAAATAGTGTTCCTCCATGGTTCTGCTCTGACTTCCAGTGAGAGAGTGTAACCTGTAGGATAAAATAGACTCTACTCTCCTGTAAGTTGTTTTAGGTCAGTGACAAACAACAGCAACAGGAAGTGGGTTATCTGAAGGCATAAGAAGCAAACACCTCCTTTATTGTACAATGAGAAGAACATGTTATTTCAGTTAACACTCTTTTGGTCTCCAAAAATAATTGACATTTAACACAAGGAGAGAAAAGGAAAAAAGAAGAAATGTCTACTTAGAAATCCTCTATGAAATATTCTTACCTTCCACTGCAACGTGAGAGAATTTTTGGTTCTGTTAGCTATCCTCGGTGCATTGGGGGTGTCCGGCTCACAGCTTAAGGTCGTAAAGCTTTCAGCTTCTGATGGGATTCCCTTGATCGAATTGGACTCTGCCTGCACTCTATCGGATAAAATAGTTTTATCCACTTTTAACTTTCAACAGTATCGGCTTTAAATATATGCAAGTAGTAAGACGATTTTCAAATATTTTACCAAAAAAAGCAAGTATTATCTAGAAGTAAAGTGTATCCCTTAAAAATAGTAAAATAGTATAAACTAGTGTTTTTATTTTCCTGTAACTCAAAGACACTTTAAAATGTATACATGTCTCTACACAAACAAACATCACACACAATTTCCCAAACTAATAATTTTCCAAAAAAAAAATTACTTTCTATTCTACTTTACAATCATTGACTTAATAATGGTGTCAATCCGACTTGAAATAGATTAGGTTAGATAATGCTTTGAATGGAAGGACAGAAAACTTAGTGTTAATGTATAATAGGAATACTCCTAACTATAAATGTTTTTTTAAAAACAGGGTGACTAAGTATTGGGCCCCTGGCTGTGGAGGCCTCAGAATAAAAACTTAACAAAATATACTGGGAAGCTCTAAGGCATTATCAGAATTGTTCCTATTAAATGTTGTGGAATTCTGAGACCCTTAAAATTCCAAGGTCCCTCCAAACATGATCACTACACATCAGGGTGAACCAAGCATTGTTTATGATTCTGTGTACAAACATCTCAGAAGCTAGGGCAAGTTTGCAGTACTAAAGCAAATACTGCAGATCCTCTACAGAGCTCTTCTAACCCTTCATTTCTCAAACAGGGTAATCAGCTCTTTCCTTTACTGCAACATTTACATTTGAATTAAATGTTTTTAAGTGTTGTGAAAATATTAATAATGCCAGTAGGAAAATTAAAGTCCCCTCTTTAGTTTTAATTATATTATAGATTTTAAAGGCAATTACTACTAACAACAACAAAGGCAAAGTCTAGACTGCTGCGGTGCCTGTCCTATGGAAGCAAGGGAGCACACTCCTTACTTTGCATGGTAATCTGTGGCTGGTTTGAGATCATTTAAAGTGACACTTGTTTCTTCTCCTCTGGGGAAGGGAAAAAACAATACATAGTACAATTAGCAATAAGCTCTTTATCACAAATTGTTAACCCACATAACATGGAGGAGCAAGAGCAGAAAACACCTACACATAAACACTTCTGTATTTCCCTTCCTTCCCAGTGCTCGACACCAGGATTTCATAATTGAAGAACTCTGGTACAGTTGTCTCGGTCACTTCACCGTTAACGAAGCTGGAAGGAGGTGACCAGGTGAGCAGGACTGTCCTTGCCTGAATGTCTGAGGCCTAGGAAACAAAATGCCAACAGGTGAAAGACCTAGGAAATAAATGTGTGTGCATGATGAGTAGTGGGTTCTCTGATGGGCAAAGCAGCAATAGCCCAAACTACCCCAAACAGCTCGCAGCTAGATGCAATATGTACAGATGAGATGAATTTGTTGTGAAGATGAAAGAAAGACAAAATATAAAGACTGATGTGGTCTGTTCCAGACTGTACAGTCTCGATAAAAAGACGGGAGAAAGTAATTTTTAAACTTATCTGAGAGGTTATTTCTCCATTTACCAAGTATATAACAGAAAGAAAACAAAATGAATTAAGAGAAAATGAATGAAGGGCATGAAAGTTTGAAGAATGCAAACCATAAATGCACCACAAGTTAAAAAGTGCAGGGGCTCCAACTGCATATGTAGCAGAGAATAGCCTTGTTGGGGCACCAGTGGAAGGGGAAGCCCTTGGTCCTGCCAAGGTTGGACCCCCCAGAGCAGGGGAATATGGGGGGGCAGTAAGGGGGATGTATGGGGGGAAATATCTGTATGGGGAGGGGAGGAGCGGGAGAGGGGGAGGGGAGGGAATTGGGGCTTATGGACAGGAAACCAGGAAGGGGAATAACATTTGAAATGCAAGAAATATATCTAATAAAATTTTTTTTAAAAAGTGCAGGGGCATGCACTGTTATAAAGGAACATGTTACAACAAAACACTACTTATCAGACAGGAGAATATTAAAAAGCTAAGGACTAGTGTGCTGAGGGTCCAGAGAAATGGGCATGTAGAACAGAATAGGAATGTATGCTGTTACAGCCCTTCCTCAGGGCTACTTGGGGAACAAGTAGTGCTCCCCTCCCTTCCCTTATCCCTCTCTCTCAGAGCTATTTAGGAAACACATAACACATAGTCTGTCCACACACATGCCTGCCCGCCCACCTGCCTGCCCATCTCAGGTCTCACAATATAGGCCAGGCTAAACCAGAACCTGAGTTCCTCTAACCTCAGCTTCCTCAATCCTGGGATTATAAACCTGTATACTGCCATGCTAGGTTGTATTTACTTTCAGATTCTTTAAGAATTTCACTTCAGTATTTTCTCTTCTTAGGACACTATCCTACAAATTGCAAAAGTGCACAAGTACATGCACTTCAAGTCGTTCATGGCAACATGACTGATGGCAAAAAGCTGCCTCTTAAAAACATTCCTACTCATGTATTTAAAAAGAAGGAGAGAAGAATAATAAAAGTTTCATTAATGTACTGGTGATATCTAAGGGTATGGAAAAAAGAAAAACTCAGTAGTTTATTGTGGTTTGTTAAACAGTAAGTGCTCAAAGATGCCAGAAATGTACTGTACAAGCAAACTTACTGCTGCCTTTTGGGGTTTGTTTTTTGTTCATGTGTAGAAGACAAATTGTAAGAGGAAAAAGACAAGAAGTTTTAATTGTTTTATACATATATGCTCTTATTGGAATAATTCTGATACATGTTTTTCTTATAGCAAGAGCCTAATAAAAAAAGTGGTATAGGAATTAGACATAATTTAAAAATATAGAAAGCATAGAAATGGGTTGGCAAGATGGCTCTGAGGGTGAAGGCACTTGTGATATAAGCTTTGTGACTCAAGTTTGTGACCAGAACCTACATAAGGTGGAAGAGGACTGACTTCACGGTGTCCTCTAACTTTCACTTGAGTATCATGGAATGCAAACTTAGGAACACACGGGATAAATACAATGTAAAACACACACACACACACACACACACACACACACACACACACAACTATACACACGTTTGTTTGTTTATTTAATGAGTACACTGTCACTCTTTCAGTAACACCAGAAGAGGGCATCAGATCCATTACAGATGGTTGTGAGGCACCATGTGGTTACTGGGAATTGAACTTGGGACCCCTGGAAGAGCAGTCAGGGCTCTTAACTGCTGAGCCATTTTTCCAGTCCCTTATACATATTAATTATTGTTTCCAAATGTAAAATTAAATCACATTACAGGACAAATAAGTCCGACAGTGAATATAACTTTCTCTTTGAAAGTTCTCCAAACCTGAATAAATTACATATTTTCTGCTTTTTGTTAAGTCAGGAGAACACAAAAGTTTTCTTACAATGCTTTCATAAATTCTTCAATGGACTTAAAATGACTTTACATTAAACAATGTCTACTTGGCTATTGGCTGGTAGATGGGACAGGCTTTTGCTTTTGTTTACGCATAAACAACTATTACTGTAACTTGCATGTATAGCCTAATGCACATTCCATTAGGGAACCTGACCTCACAGAATGACAATGTCAACAGGACTCAGAAGGTGGTTATAGAACTGCATTACCTGGCATCTACCTTATGAAATCCATCTATCAGGCCTGTGGCTGATTACTGCATTTCACAAAGACAGGCAGTGGGAAACAGGCAGTGGGAAAGCATTAAGTCAGGAATCATACGAAGCAAACTTGCTTCACAAATACTAAATTAACAGCACCTATGGAGTTTTCTTTTAACTTGGAATAAAATGCATTTTTCAGAGGGTTGAGAAGACGTACGTACCTAGGATTCTTTCCTGCTTCTTCCCCTAAGCTGAAGATGTTATATAGACATGCACTTCTCATCAAACTAAGAAATGAACACCGGGAAATACTGTTACCTAAACACTATCTAAAGGAGAAGCCAAGCTCTGATTCTATCAACTACACAGACTTTTCCAGGACTGTGTTCAGCTCAGCGAATAGTGAAGAGAAATTTAGGGTAAACAATAAGTTTCACCTTTTGCAGCCCTTTTGTTATAGAAAAATGCTTCCTCTCTACTTCTATTAAAAGCTAGACTCTTTTCTTTTATTCGATTTTTTATTTACATTTCAAATATTATTCCCTTTGCCAGTTTCCCAGAGATGAGCCCCCTATCCCATCCCCCTCCCCTTTTTTCTATACAGGTGTTCCTCTCCCCATTCATGTCACTCCCACCTCCCCCAGGCATTCCTCTACACTGGGAAGTCTAGCCTTGGCAGGACCAAGGGCTTCACCTTCCATTGGTGTCCAACATGGCCATCCTCTGCTATATATGCAGCTGGAGCCATGGGTCAGTCCATGTATAGTCTTTGGGTGGAAACTCTGGTTGGTTAGCATTGTTATTCTTATGGGGTTGCAAGCTCCTTCAGATCTTTGAATCCTTTCTCTAATTCCTCCAAAAGGGATCCTGTTCTCAGTGCAATGGTTTGCTGCTAGATTTCACCTCTATATTTGACATGTTCTGGCTGTGTCTCTAAGGAGACATCTATATCCGGTTTCTGTCAGCATGCACTTCTTAGCGAAAATCAATCTTACCTGGTTTTGGTGGCTGTATAGCCATGTGGGGCAGGCTCTGAATGTCCGATTCTTTAGACTCTGCTCCGAACTTTGTCTCTATATCCCCTCCTATGAATGTTTTTGTTTGCCCTTTTATGGAATGAAGCATCCGTACTCTGGTCGTACTCTTTTTTTGAGCTTTATGTGGTCTGTGGATTTTATCTAAGGTAATTCGAACTTTGGGGATAATATCCACTTATCAGTGAGTTCATACCATGTGCGTTTTTCTGTGATTGGGGTACCTCACTCAGGAGGTTATTTTCTACTTCCACCCATTTGCCTATGAATTTCATGAAGTCATTGTTTTTGAAAGTTGAGTAGTACTCCTTTGTGTAGATGTACTACATTTTCTGTATCCATGTCTCTGTTGAAGGGCATCTGGGATCTTTCCAACTTCTGGCTATTAAAAATAAGGCTGCTATGAACATAGTGGAGCATGTGTCCTTGCTGTAAGTTGGAGGATCTTTTGGGTATATGCCCAGAAGAGGTATAGATGGGTCCTCAGGTATTGCTATGTCCAGTACTGTCCAATACTCCAGACTGATTTCCAGAGTGGTTGTACCAATTTGCAATCCCAACAACAATGGAGGAGTGTTCGTATTTCTCCACATCCTCCCCGGCATCTGCTGTGACCTGAGTTTTTGATCTTAGCAATTCTGACTGGTGTGAAGTGGAATCTCAGGGTTGTTTTGATTTACATTTCTCTGATGACTAAGGATGTTGAGCATTTCTTTAGGTACTTCTCAGCTATTCTATATTCCTCAGCTGAGAATTCTTTGTTTAGCTCTGTAACCCATTTTTTAATAGGATTATTTGGCTCTCTGGGGTCAAACTTTTTGAGTTCTTTGTATAGTTTTGAGAGAAGCCCTCTATCAGATGTAGGATTGGTAAAGATCTTTTCCAAATCTGTTGGTTGCCGTTTTGTCCTAATGACAGTGTTCTTTGCCTTACAGAAGCTTTGTAGTTTTATGAAGTCCCATTTGTTGATTCTGGATCTTAGAACATAATCCACTGGTGTTTCTTCAGGAACATTTCCCCAGTGCCCATGTGATCGAGACTCTTCCCCACTTTACTCTTCCCCACTTTTTCTTCTATTAGTTTGAGTGTATCCGGTTTATTGTGGAGGTCCTTGATCCACTTGGATTTGAGGTTTGTACAGGGTGATAAGAATGGATCAACTTGGATTCTTCATTCTGACCTCCAGTTGATCTAGCACCATTTGTTGAAAATGCTCTTTTTTTCCACTGGATAGTTTTAGCTCCTTTGTCAAAGATCAAATGACCATAGGTGTGTGGGTTCATTTCTGGGTCTTCAATTCTATTCCACTGACCTACCTGCCTATCTCTGTAATACCATACAGTTTTTATTACTATTGCTCTGTAATACTTGTGGAGGTCAGGGATGGTGATTTTCCCCAGACATTCTTTCATTGCTTGAGGACAGTTTTTAGCTATCCTGGGTTTGTTATTCCAAATGAATTGGCAAATTGCTCTTTCTAACTCTATGAAGAATTGAGTTGGAATTTTGATTGGGATTGCTTTTGGCAAAATGGCCATTTTTACTATATTAATCCTACCAATCCATGAGCATGGAAAGTCTGTCCATCTTCTGAGATCTTCAACTTCTTTCTTCAGAAACTTGAAGTTCTTGTCATACCGATTTTTCATTTGCTTGGTTAGAGTCACACTGAGGTATTTTATATTATTTGTGTCTTTTGTGAGGGGTGTCATTTACCCAATTTCTTTCTCAGCCTGTTTATCCTTTGAGTAGAGGAAGGCTACTGATTTATTTGAGTCAATTTTATACCCAGTTACTTTTCTGAAGTTTTTATCAGGTTTAGTAGTTCTCTGGTGGAACTTTTAGGGTCACTTAAGTATCGTATTATATCATCTGTGAATAGTGATATTTTGACTTCTTTTCCAATTTGTATCCCTTTGATCTCCTTTTGTTATCTGATTGCGATAGGACTTCGAGTACTATATTGAATAAGTAGGGAGGGGGCGGGCAGCCTTGTCTAGTCCCCGATTTTAGTGGGATTGCTTCAAGTTTCTCTCCATTTAGTTTAAAGCTAACTACCGGTTTGTTATATACTGTTTTTACTATGTTTAGGTATATGGGCCTTGAATGCCTGATCTTTCCAGAACTTGTATAACGATGGGTGATGAATTTTGTCAGCATCTTTCTCAGCATCTAATAAAAATAATAATGTGCTTTGTTTTGTTTATATAGTGGATTATGTTGATGGATTTCTGTATAGTGAACCATCCCTGCATCCCTGGGATGAAGCCTACTTGATCATGATGGATGATTGTTATGATGTGTTCTGGATTCGGTTTGCGAGAATTTTATTCAATTATTTTTGTGTCAGCATTCATAAGGGAAATTGGTCTGAAGTTCTCTTTCTTTGTTGGGTCTTTGGGTGGTAACTGTGGCATCATAGAAGGAATTCGGTAGCACTCCATCTGTTTCAATTTTGTGGAATAGTTTGGATAGTATTGGTATGAGGTCTTCTATGAAGGTCTGATAGAATTCTACACTAAACCCATCTGGTCCTGGGCTCTTTTGGGTTGGGAGACTTTTAATGACTGCTTCTATTTCTTTAGTAATTATGGGGTTATTTAGAAGGTTTATCTGATCCTGATTTAACTTTGGTACTTCGTATTTGTCTAGAAAATTGTCCATTTCCTGCAGATTTTCAAGTTTTGTTGAACATAGGCTTTTGAAGTAGGATATGATGATTTTTTTTTCTTTTTTCTATTTTTTTTGGAGATTTTTTTTTTTTAATTTGCTCAGATTCTTCTGTCATGTCTCCCTTTTCATTTCTGATTTTGTTAATTTGGATACACTCTCTGTGACCTCTGGTTAGTCTGGTTAAGGGTTTATCTACCTTGTTGATTTTCTGAAACAACCAGCTCC
Source organism: Rattus rattus (assembly GCF_011064425.1). Lineage (NCBI taxonomy): Eukaryota > Metazoa > Chordata > Mammalia > Rodentia > Muridae > Rattus > Rattus rattus. The sequence continues at coordinate 52,074,346 of NC_046165.1, read as the reverse complement.
TGGTTTTGTTGATTCTTTGTATAGTCCTTTTTGTTTCTACTTGGTTGATTTCAGCCCCGAGTTTGATTATTTCCTGCCTTCTATTCCTCTTGGGTCTATTTTCCTCTCTGTTTTAGAGCTTTTAGGTGTGCTGTCAAGCTGCTAATGTATGCTCTCTCCTGTTTCTTTTTAGAGGCACTCAGAGCTATGAGTTTTGCTCTTAGCACTGCTTTCATTGTGTCCTATAAGTTTGGGCATGTTGTGCCTTCATTTTCATTAAATTATTAAGAAGTCTTTAATTTCTTCATTTCTTTCTTGACCAAGTTATCATTGACTAGCGCACTGTTCAACTTCCATGTGTATTTGGACTTTCTGTCGTTTTTATTGTTACTGAAGACTAGCCTTAGTCTGTGGTGATCTGATAGGATGCATGGGATTATTTCTATCTTCTTGTATCTGTTGAGGCCTGTTTTGTGACTGATTATATAGATTATATGGTCAATTTTAGAGAAGGTACCATGAGGTCCTGAGAAGGTATATTGTTTTGTTTTAGGATGAAATGTTCTATAGATATCTGTTAAATCCATTTGGTTCATAACTTATGTTAGTTTCTCTGTGTCTCTATTTAGTTTCTATTTCCAGAATTTGTCCATTGATGAGTGTGAGGTGATGAAATCTCCCACTCTTACTGTGTGAGGTGCAATGTGTGCTTTGAACTGTAGTAAGGATTCTTTTATGAATGTAGGTGTCCTTGCATTTGGAGCATAGATATTCAGGACTCAGAGTTCATTTTGGTGGACTTTTTAAAATGAATATTTATTGTCCTTTCTTATCTTTTTTGATAACTTTAAGTTGAAAGTCGGTTTTATTCAATATTAAAATGGCTACCCCACCTTGCTTCTTGGGATCATTTGCTTGGAAAATTGTTTTCCAGCCTTTTACTTTGATTTAGTGTCTATCTTTACCACTGATGTGTGTTTCCTGAATGCAGCAAAATGCTGGGTCCTCTTTTAAGTATCCAGTCTGTTAGTTTATGTCTTTTTATTAGGGAATTGATGTTAAGAGATATTAAGGAATAGTGATTCCAATTTCCTGTTATTTTTTGCTGTTACAGGTAGACTTATGTTTGTGTCTCTCTTCTTTTGGTTTTGTTGCAAGATTACTTTCCTGCTTTTCCTACGGTGTAGTTTCCCTCCTTATGTTGGAGTTTTCCATCTATTAATCTTTGTAGGGCTGGATTTGTGGAAAGATATTGTGTAATTTGGTTTTGTCATGGAATATCTAGGTTTCTCCATCTATGCTAATTGAGAGTTTTGCTGGATACAGTAACCTGGGCTGGCATTTGTGTTCTCTTAGGGTCTGTATGACATCTGTCCAGAATCTTCTGACTTTCATAGTCTCTGGTGAGAAATCTGGTATAATTCTGATAGGTCTGCCTTTATATGTTACTTGACCTTTTTCCTTTATTGCTTTTAATATTCTTTCTTTCTTTCTTTCTTTTTTTTTTTTTGTTCATTTGGTGTTTTAACTATTATGTGATGGGAGGAATTTCTTTTGTGGTCCAATCTACTTGGAGTCCTGTATGCTTCTTGTATGTTTATGGGCATCTCTTTCTTTAGGTTAGGGAAGGTTTCTTCTACAATTTTGTTGAAGATATTTACTGGCCCTTTAAGTTGGGAGTCTTCACTCTCTTCTATACCTATTATCCTTAGGTTTGATCTTCTCATTGTGTCCTGGATTTCCTGGATGTTTTGGGCTAGGAGTTTTTTGGGTTTTACATTACATTACTTTGACAGTTGTGTCGATATTTTCTATGGTATCTTCTGCCCTGAGATTCTCTCTTCCATCTCTTTTATTCTGTTGTTGATGCTTGCATCTACAACTCCTGATCTCTTCCCTAGGTTTTCTATCTCCAGGGTTTTCTCCCTTTGTGCTTTCTTGTTTCTATTTCCATTTTTAAATCCTGGACAGTTTTGTTTAATTCCTTCTCCTGTTTGGTTGTGTTTTCCTGTAATTCTTTAAGGGATTTTTGTTTTTCCTCTTTAAGGGCTTATTTGTTTACTTGTGTTGTCCTGTATTTCTTTAAGGGAGTTATTTATGTCCTTCTTAAAAGTCTTCCATCATCATTATCATAAAATGTGATTTTTAAATCCAAATCTTGCTTTCCTGGTGTGTTTGGGATAGTCAGTATTTGCTCTGGTGGGAGAACTGGGCTCTGACAATGCTAAGTAGTCTTGGTTTCTGTTGCTTAGGTTCCTGAGCTTGCCTCTAGCCATCAGGCTGTCTCTGGTGTTAGTTTGTCTTGCTGTCTCTGACAATGGCTTGCCCCTCCTGTAGGCAGGCCTGTGTGACAGCACTCTTGTAGACCTGTTTTCTTTCAGCCGGATTCTCTGCTCTTAGGTGTGTAGGCGCTCCTGATGACTGGCTTTCAGCTCTCACAGCAGGCAGAAACCCAAATGGTCCTGTCCCTGATTGTTCCTAGGTCCCTGTGTCCAGAGGGCACAAATGGCACTAGTCGATTTCCTCTTGGGTCAGGAATGTGGGCAGAAAATAGTTGTCTCCTCTGAGTTCTCAGGAGTGTCTGTATTTCTGAGGGTCCAGCTCTCTTCCCCAAAGGATTTGGGTGCAGGTGGGACTGGTTCAGTTCAGTTCCAGGCACAAGAAGAAACCAAAAGGTTCCTGCCACTGACTGCTCCTATATTCCTGTATCCAGAGGTACTATGAAGTTTCTTTTTGGGCCGGGAATGTGGGCAGAAGTGGCAGTGTCCACTAAGCTCTCAGGATTGTCTGCACTTCTGGTAGTTCAGCTCTTTTCCCCACCCCCGACCCCCAACCCCCTGTGCTGGGATTTGGGTGCAGGGAGCTGTGGGATCGGTTCAGTTCCAAAAAGCTAGACTCTTATTCTTACATATATATCCATGTTAATTAAGCCACACAAGGAATGCTTACTTAGAATGAGCAATGGAAAACTTCCTGAGAAGTTTACTTCAAAAAGAAATTTCTCGTTTTTGTATTATGAAACAAAGTCTTGTTATACATGGCCCAGGTGGTCTGGAACTGAAGACCCTCCCTGCCCAGGCCTCCCAGGTACTGGGACTGCAGGCATGCCCCATGCTATCACACTACCATGCCTACTCTTTTAATATACCCTGAAGGATTAGGAAATCTAATCTAGATCTCCTAAGACTAGAAGAGTAGGTGATTAATTTGAGAATGATTTATCTCCTAAGCTTATACAGAAAGCTAACTTTTAAGGAAAACCTGGCAATTTCATTCTCATATGAACCAGATGTGGTGGTGGTGGAGGAACCTTTGGAAGGATTACAGGAGCTAGGTAGGCAGCTATATCCTGAAAGACAAAGGTAGTGTCAAAGACTAAGTGACCAGAAATGTCAACTCCAGCATGGCAATCAACAAGAAAGAATGTAGTAAAACAATGGTTTATAAGGCTGTTTGTGTTATTGGAGCCAGGTAGACTATTAAAAAGTTATATAAGAGAAACAAAAGTGGATCTATATACAAGGACTCTAAGAGCCAGGTGTGAAGAATGATGTGTGTGTCAGGGATAAGGCAGGGAAGTACAGGCCTCAGAAATTCAATGATGCTGACTGGTGGGGGAGAACTGAAGGTAAAATAGGAATGAGAGGTGACCCTGACACTGCAGCCTATGGAAACCCAGGTAGCAAATGTCCACTGATGGTGTATAAGAAAAGCACAAAGGGTCACTTTATTCTATTTCTTTTTCATTTTAGGCAAAAAAAAAAAAAAAAAAAAAAAAAAAAAGGAAAAAGTTTTATAAACTTTAAGATAAACTACGTTTTAAGTGTTGCTGGCAAAGCATCCCATTTGAGTATTCTTTAGGATGTCTGTGCAGTTGATTTAGAAACCAGATGGAATTGCTTCCTCTTGTATGCTACTTTAGAAATACAATATGCTTTCATGTCCATCTCATTTGCTTATCACTGCTCTCTAAAGGAGGCACAACATGCACACCTCTTTTTACAGGAAGAACATTTAGAGGCGTTAAGTGACTCATGGACACTCAAGCAGTGAGTAGTCTGAGTACCCCAGAGCTGAATCCTACTCTCAGTAGCAGCTAAAGTGACACAAGTGTGTAAGAACCGATATAAAAATGGATAATGGTCAAGAGGTGCAAGCAGACAATGAAAAAGCCATTACAAGTAGCTGGATTGTTATGCTAAATTTGAACCTGTCAGGCAGGCTGTTTTGTCTGCTAGTTGCTAATATAGTAAAACTTATCAGGAAGTTAACCTTGAAAGAAACTCTGAATGCCATGGACTGTAACAAAGACTGTAGAAGTAAAAATTACAATATTTTTGGATTTCCAAAAAAAAAAAAAAAAAAATGCTAAAGTAAAAAAAACTTGCCACACTCAACAGTCAGATGGATGTGTGATTAAGAAGAAAGGAGCTAGCCTGTGGTTCACTAGCAATCCTAGGAAGCAGAAGCCTAGGGCAGGAGGGCTACAAGCTTGAAGACAGCTTGGATCACATAGGAAGACTCTTTCTCAGAAAGCAAAAAAATGACACACAAAGTGAGAAAGGAATTTGAGAGCTTTGTCTATGAAATCTGAAGACAGACAGTTCTAGAATTCATAAACACAGAGAATGGAGAATGGTTCTGAAGACAGACAATAATGAGGAAACAGCAATGTTTAGTTCCAGGCATGACTGAAATAGATGTTAGGTGTTATCTCCTTTCCCAGTTTCCAGTCCTTAAACCTATTATACCATTCCCCCTCCACCTTCTTCTACGAGGGCGCTCCCTTACCCATCTACTCACCCCTTCCTGCCTCCCTGCCATGACATCCCCCTACCCTGGGGGGGGGTGGGGGAAGGGTCCAGCCTTGGCAGGACCACGGGCTTCTCTTCCAATTGATGCCCAACAAGGCTATCCTCTGCTGCATATGCAGCTGGAGACATGGGTCTGTTCATGTGTACTCTTTGGATGGTGGTTTAGTCCCTGGGAGCTGTGGTTGGTAGGTATTGTTGTTCTTATGGGGTTGCAAATCCCTTCAGCTCCTTCAATCCTTTCTCTAACTCCTCCAACGGGGATCCCTTTCTTAGTTCAGTGGTTGGCTGCAAGCGTCTGCCTCTGTATTTATCATGCTCTGGCAGAACCTCCCAAGACACAACTATATCAGTCTCCTGTAAGCATGCACTGTCTGGGTTTCGTGGTTGTATGTATATATATGAGCTGGATCCCCAGGTGGGCAGTCTGTCGAGGATGTGGAGAAAAAGGAATACTCCTCCATTGTTGGTGGGATTGCAAGTTGGTACAACAACCTGGAAATCAGTGTGGAGGTTCCTCAGAAAATTGGACATAGCACTACCTGAGGACCTAGCTATGCCACTTTTGAGCATATATCCAATAAGATGCTCCAACATATAACAAGGACACATGCTCCTCTGTGTTCATAGCAGTCTTATTTATAATAGCCAGAAGCTGGAAAGAACTCAGATGCCCCTCAATAGAGGAATGGATACAGAAAATGTGGTACATTTACACTCTGAAGTTCTACTCAGCTATCAAAAACAACGACTTCATGAAATTCATAGGCAAATCGATGGAAGTAGAAAATATCATCCTGAGTGAGGTAACCCAATCACAAAAAAACACACATGGTATGAACTCACTGATAAGTGGATATTAGCCCAAAAGTTCAAATTACCCAAGATACAATCCACAGACCACATGTAGCTCAAGAAGAAGGATGACCAAAGTGCAGATGCTTCAATCCTTCTTAGAAGGGGAAACAAAAATATTCATAGGAGGGGATATGGAGGCAAAGTTTGAAGCAGAGACTGAAGGAAAGGCCATCTAGATGTTACGTTTTTAAACTCAGTATTCTAGCAAAGATTCCTCTCCCCCCCCCCAAAGAAAACACCATGCTAGCATGGTCAGTTCACTATACAGGAGGATATGGCACCCTTCTACTTTATCTTATAGAAAAAATGGCTTCAGAAAGGCTTAGCGACATCCCAGGCCACCTGACTCTGGGAGCACAGCTCACTATGAATTAAAATGTACACTGATTTTCCCTACAGTGTGCAGCTGAGTTCCACAGTGAACACCTTTTCTTTCTATTCATGTGAGCACATATGTATGCTGCAATTATGTTCCCCACTGTTCCACAGCCAGTGACTTTTACACACTGCTATGTGTGCTATACCGCCCCACACCCTCTGCCCCATCTACAACAACCAAGCATCCACTTTTCCTTGAAATTTCAGCTCAAACATTCTTTCAGAAGAAAAATTCCCTAATGCCCCTGCCAAGGTTTAGTTTCCTTATTAAAAACTTGGATAGCATTCTCTTTGTTCTGGTGGTTCACAATACTCAATGTTTTAAAAATTATTTTACTTTAAAAGTGGATTAATTTTATGTCTATAGGTGCTTTGCCTGCATAAACATCTCTGCATGCCTGCAAAGTTCAGAAAACAGTGTTAGATCCCTGGAACTGGAGTTATAGGTAGTTAGGTGGTATGAGCTGCCATGTGATCTCAATACACTATAGCAGGCTAAACTACCCAAAACAACTTTATAGCTCAGAAACAGAAAATTAATCACTTAACCATTAAATAAAAAACTTAAAGAGTGAAATTACCCCTCCCCCCTTTTAGTGTTAGACACTTTACTAAACTACCTCTTTTTATAATAACAGGCAGATTATTTTAAAACTTCACTTTCTGGGGCCACACTTAATATTAGCTACAAATATCAACATTAGCTCATTAGCTGTTATGGCAACCAAATACAAATCTTACTAGGTAAGGCCACTTCCTTTTCTTTCTCTCTCTGTCTTTTTGTCTGTTTCTCTGTCTTCCTTCCTTCCTCCCTCCCTTCCTCCCCCCCCCCTCTCTCTCTCTTTCTTTCTGATTTTACACAGTTTACAACACCAAGCGATAAAGGTTTGACACAGTAACCATGGGCATCTGGACTGTACATGTCATATTCTGCACATCCTCTATGCACAGTATTTACACTCAAGCACTGCTGCTAACACCAGAGCATCCTCAGGAGGCTGAAGCAGCTGTGTGTTGCAGACAGCTATGTCAGAGTATGTGTTCTATCTGGGAACACACTGAGCTTTTTAATGACAGAAAGAAGGAAACTCAGGCAAATGCTACTGAAAGCCCTCAGCTTGCCACACAGTTCTTCCCCTGCCATCACAGGCATGGCACAGTGACAGTAGTTAAAGTAGATGAGGCACTCTGAAGAACCCACAGCTCTCCCTCTTAACACACTACAGACATTCTAGAAGTAAACATGAAACTTGTAGGCTACTTTTTTTTATTTGATGCTGCCAGTAAGCTCACTGAAATTTCTTTTCTAATCTGTACCACAGCAATTAAGTGTTGCTCTTTATTTGACTACCTGTTTATAATCATGGCAAAAACATCCAAGAGGAGTCGCATTAGACTTACGATGGACAACCAACTGTAAGCCTTCTAACAGGTGACACTTTTGCACTACTGCACAGGGAAGCTGCCACACAGCAAAGCAATCTAAGAAACCACCTCAGAAACCCAGGAGAGATCACCTGCAGACACACCTCACACCAACAGTGAACATTATCAAGATGATGGCCATGCTGAGAGCCCTAACTTTCTCCTTAAGTGGACCCCTTGAGAAGTACTAAGTCAGAGCTCTGGGGCCTGCCTGCACTCTAACCCTGGCTTTTATTACTTTTTACTTGCCTATTTAAGTTTCTATCTGTAAAATGGGAAAGCAGTATATCATGAGTGTATTATATAGGAATTAAGGAACACATGTGCATCTCAAATACTCAGAAAAGAGACTGACATCAGCTAACTGGTCAGCTACTGTTTTCTTTTATGTTTATTCCATCTACATGGTCCATTCTTAAGAGAAAACAAGTTAGAATGAAAAGAGAGCTACAATATTTGAATACATCAACAGGGAGTTCACAGAACAAGAAAGACACGAGCAATCTATTTGATGAGGACTGATGCATTCATACTTTATAAATAGGGCAAAATCGAAATAACACCTTTATGGAGAAGGTGTTAAGAATGGCAACTTTTAATTTGTTTTTGTGCAAAAATAAGCAAAAACTCCCAAGTGTTTTTCTTGTTATAATACCATGCATTCTAGAGGTGAAGAGGTAAAGCACTTGCTTTGTAAGCTGAGGAACATTTTTATCAATGTCAAATGGTCTTATCCTGGCTGGAAAAGCTCTGGCCGCATGTTCTCTCCTTCACCATGGTATGTTGACAATGGTCCTTGCTCCTGCCTCCCGTCCCATGCTGCCTCCCTCTTTGGGAGCCCAGTGGCATCTTCCTCATTGCTTTAAATGTTTACTTTCCACATTACTCTACCTTCCTACCTTCCACACTAGATTTGTCTACACATTTCTTTCTTATTAACATATAGAAATAGCTCAGTAAATATCGTCTGAAAGAATGTGTGGGTTAATTTCTTAGAGAATAGTATGACATGGGAACACAAGCCATACACGGTAAGAAAGATTAAAGTCAAGCTATGGGTGGGGGGTGTAGGGAGCGAGAGCGAGAGCGAGAGCGAGAGCGAGAGCGAGCGAGCGAGCGAGAGAGAGAGAGAGAGAGAGAGAGAGAGAGAGAAAGGAGGGCTGGGACTAAAAAGCGTGTATTGATTGTCAGACTCATGAAAATGAATTGTACACAGTGGTATGAATCCCAAGCAGCTAAACATAACGATGAAGGGGTGATCTTGCATATATAATGGAGCAGAGTCACAGCACTTAGAAAGCAGAGGAAGAAAAGAACAAATCAGAGCGAGTGATGTAATATTTTGATGATTTCACTATTTCCCAGTAAGTTTTTTCCAAGACTATTTTATTGATTTATAATGACGATATCAATTTTTTGTCAAAAGCACCTTTGTCTATTTCTACTTTCTTCATATTTTGTTAAATAAACTATCATAATTTATACATTTCTTGTTCCACCTTTTGTGAATATTAATGCTGCAATGAACATTTTCATTTAATTTTTAAACAGCAAGTATGATTCCTATAGTACACTTCCTTGTTTCTTTTAGGGGTCAGCAGACAACTTCCTACGCTTAATGGGTTTGAATTTTTCACTTTGTATGAAACGTAATCTTTTGTCACAGCCTTTACACAGCCTTTGGAATGTATACACATGACTTTTGTAAGCCTTTTCTTATGTACTTTCTAACTTACTGTACTTGGTGTTACAAAGCTCTGGGAAATACTCATGCCCTCCTTATCTCAATCCTGCTTCCCCGAGGAAGGGCCCCTTTTCAGAACACCCACTCCACGATGAGCTACTACTGGCCTCACATTTCTGTGAAGTTAACACAAAGGCTAAATGAAAATGACAGAATTCTACATGAACACATTATATAAGCAGGGAAAACACACGAGCTACTTACCACTGGTCTGACGATGTTGGAAAGAAACGCTTCAAACGCTTTAGTTTCTTCATCTTTTTCTTTAAAAGAATTAAAAAAAAAAAAAAAAAAGAGAACTTAAATGTAAAGTTCTCCTCCTCTCCTCTGGTTGTTTTCTAGTTTTCATTCCTTAGTGGCACACAGGCGTCTGCGCACAGCCCCTCACAGTCCATCTGTTTCCGTTTCTATTGTAATTGTTACTATCACTCATGTGCTGTGCATGTTCGCATGCCTATTCTCCTGTAGACGCCATCCCACAGCCACTTCTCTTACAGAGTGTGCTCTCTCAATGGAGACACACCTCTCCCCTCTGGCAGTCTGCTTGCCCTTCCCACATCATCCTTTTCATTGTTCAGCTTTGGCTCAGTGCAGTCTCAGATGGCCTGGAAGTCACAGCTTTCCTGCCTCAGCCACACAAGCACTAGAATTACAGACATGCACCACCACACCTGGCTTTAATTGGTGAACTAAATACTTGACCATGGTCACCCAGATAGATGCAATCTGTAATTCATAGCAACCCCTGAGATAAAAAACCAAAAAAAGAAAAAAAAAAAATCAACCAACCAAAAAAAAAACAAAAAACAAAAAAACTTCAACAAAAAAAAAAAAAACCCTTTAGCCCAACTCATTTGGAATATTAGTGCAGAAAAGGATATTGAGACAGTCTCGAGAACTGGAGAACATTTTAGTAAATGTTAACATTCAAATCATGAAGCCATTAAAGCATTGATTAAAATGTGCAGAATGAATGTTAAGATGGAGGTGAGCATAGCACTGTTGATATTGCTCCCGAAGCTGGGCACATCCTAGTTGCTGCATCATTAATCAGCTGCATCATTTGATAATTCAACACAGTAAGCATTAGGAGGACCATGTTAGACAAGTGCATTCGAGGACTAAGAAAATGACTGTTAGTGTTTGTAAGAAGGCTTGTTAGTCCGCCTCACGGGCACATTTGATGAAATACAGTATGGTCTACCTTTAGAAGTTAAAACAGGCAACAGTATCAAGGAAATCTATGGAAATTAAGATAGGCATCAGTGAGAGGCTTAGCATACAGTCAAAGTACCTGGGCACAAACCTCACACTTGAGACAGGGAGACAGGCTACTGTTAACGTAGCTTATATCTACCTATAGAGTCTAATACATGATAAAAAGTAGCGTTCAGAATTTATATGGTGACAGTCTTATGTTAGGAGAAGGGTCCAAAGAAAAAGTAAAACTTCTGAAGCAAAGGGAAGAATACTTTTACCAACTATGGAACATGCAGAGAGGATTGGTTAATGACTAGCTAATAACTAGTTATCATGTACTCATATAAAGAGGCTGGGAAAATAAAGTTTTGGTAAAAGGTAAGACAGCCTTATCAAAGGATCAGAAACAGAAGAAATGACAGCTTGGTTAGTCAGTTTTCCTATCAAAGGAAATTTCTCAACTAGTAACATTTATGACAATGTGAGATTACTTAATTGAGATTTCCAAATGCTAAAGCAGCCATCTAGGAATCATTAAGATTATAAAACATTTCTTACAGTTAGGGAAGTGCTAGGCTATGTATTTATGTGGTCTGGGATGAGATGGCTGAAGGGTGAAGATATAATTTTAGCAGTTTAAATAAAAATATGAGAAGCAATCATGTCCAGAGTTACCTTCTACTTCTTGGTCAACCTGTGTACAGCCTCTCCCGCGCCCCGATCTGTTTCTTGCAGATCCTGTGTTCACACCACTGGTGTTCTGCCCTTTTATGAGTCCATTGTGTTCACTTATGGGAGAAGGGCATTTCTGAGGTGATGGTGGCGGGCTGCTCATTTTATCTTTCTGGGTTCCTTGGCGATCCTTTAACTTTTTCTGCAAACGTTCATATGTTTTAGTAGATCTTTCATCTCTAAAGTTGGACCTGCCATGTGTAGAGTGGGCATCTAGAAGAAGTAAAACACAAGTGTTAAAAAGATCGCATTCTCCAAATGGATCTGTCACAATAAAAGCACAGGCAGTAATAAGTCTATCATCTCATATAAAATTTATAATAAAATATTATGAGTAGTAATGCTGCAAAACGAAACTATTTCTATGCCTCCCCTTACAGACTCAAGCTTCATGACATGGTTACAGCTCTATGTAAGTTAGCACAGACATTTCTTTCCTAACCATTTTTCCAACTATCTCTCCAGAGAAACACCATAGTGGTTTGTGGGCCGGTGAGTAATAAGATCAAGCCAACCTGGTTACAGTTTTTCCTTCACTGTACTGTAAGCTATTACCTCTCAATCTTCTTCAATCTCAACCATATAAAACAGGAAGAAGATGTTACCAGTCTAAATTATAATTCTGAAAGAGAAAATCATCACTGAAAGCTGCAGGAGTTAGCAAAAATTGAAACTGTGTTAAATTTATGTTTTAATTTTATATCTGAAATACGTACTAAGGAAAATATTTAAAAGCCTAACAAGTCCCCTTAGCAGTGCTTTATGAAAATTAGCATAATATTCTTGAATATAATATGGATATACAGATTTACTCTTCATATGAACAAACAAAACTCTCATAAAGAAACAAGTATATTTGCATGACCTTGGGTTTGGTAATGCTTTTTAGATAAGATATAAACAATACAAACAAAGCAAAACAAACAGGAGATTATCAAAATTAGGACCTTTTTTCTATCACGGGGAAAAGTGAAAAGACTGTATGAACCTGTAAACCATGGATTTGATAACATAACAATAAAATGCCAATTCTACTAAAGAATGAATATTTATATAGCCAATGAGCATCAACAAAATAAGAAAAAGGAAATTAAAACAAAGAAATGAGGTAAATTCACAAGCAACAGGATGATTATGAAATAAAGTATATTTTAGGAAGGATGTGGAAAAACTGGAACCCTTATACACTGCTAGTAGGGACAGAAAATGAGGGAACCAGTGAGCAGACAGCATGGCAGGTGCTACTCACACATGCCCCAGCCTTCTACTCAGAAGTGTACAACATGCTGGCGTTGAGATCTGCATCACTCACTCAGTCAAAGTATCAAATGCCATCATCTAATGAGTGGATGGTACAAAGTGTGATGTGCACACAAGTCTAAACTTCAACCGCAAAGCTGATGAAATGCTACTGCATGTCACAACATAGATGAAACTCAAGTTAAAAACCCAGGCAGAAAATATTACATCTTACAGGAATATTATAAATGTTGCACATCCATCACTATATGCATGTCAGTGAAAAGTCTGGAACAGGCAAAAACACAGAGACAGAAAGTAGCTGAAGGGGTGGGGGCAAAAGAAGAAATCAGGACAGACTATTTGACAAGTCCAAGGGTTCTCTCTGGGACAGCAGAAATAGCTTAGAATTACAAATCCCTAATCTAAAATCTGAAATCTGAAAGGCTCCCAAGTCTGGAACTTTGAGTGCTGATAAGACACAAATACAAAACGCCACACCTGAATGGTGATGGGCTATGCAAAATTATTAAATATTATATGAAAATTATCTTCAGGATATGTGTATAAAAGAGTTTTGTGTTACAATCTCTTACATATCATTCCCAAGATATCTTGTGTATCAATGTACATGTATGTGTAAAATATCCAGATTTTGAAACACTTCAGACAAAGGATAATCTATTGAGAGAAAAAAATATATATAAACAAACTTTATTCTCTGTAGGATACAGTAAATAGAAAATTACACTGAATACACAGTTAAAAATGGGTAAGGCTATGTGAGAACTATACTTAGTACCCGTTTTAAATGTAGTTTGTTTGCACAGATAAGCTTACATTTTATCTAGTCAAGATAAAATAAAGAGTATCCATGGAGAAAATAGACTAAATTGTAACAATAGATCTGAGAGAATGAAAACCACAACAGTAACTAACATGACCTTTCAGGGACAATCCTTCTGAACCCCGCTTCTTCCTATCTTGGGAATGTTACTAGGGAATGATAGGAGTTAATGCATTCATAAGAACATTGTACAATGAAGTCCATCTCCACAACAGTGTCCCATACTGAGAATCCAAACAACATGAATGGAAAGGAAGCATTTACTGACTAGAAAACCAGCACTGTCAGCTCCTCAGACCTACTGTCACATTCACGAAGAGACTCCTGAAGGTGACGCTTGTCTTCCACCATCTTAGCTGGGTGGTGCATTTATGCCCTTTCACTTTCCTTCGGACACTGCCAAGTGTAATGTGCACATTTTTCCTTATTACCTAGAGATTGTGCTACACAGTTTTCTTTTAAATTGAGGCTGCTGTAGTTACGTTCTGGCAACAGAATGGGAATGAGTATCAGAAAAGGAGATTCTCATAGAAGATATAAAACTTGGGCTGTAAGTAGAAAGGTGTTTAAAGCCACAGCAAAGAAAAAAATTGAGGTGTGTGTATATGTGTGCACGCGTGTGTGTTAGGTTTGTCTTTTCAGCAATTTATTGACTGAAGGTAACTTTGAGCTTCTCAATTCCTCATAGAATCCAGGAACTTTTTGTAGTAGTATCACAGCCTTTAAGGTTTAAAAAAAACAAAAGGTTTAAAAATCTCCTTAGAGGAGAGCCATCCTTTAACATGACCCTGCTAAATATTCACTACACTGATTTTGCTTATTTAACTGTTAGCTGGAGACCTGTTGCATCATGAAGATAAAGTTCCTAAATAGTACTTGGGTAACAGAGACGCACTTTGCTATCATTACCATGTGTAGTGTCCTTTCTGTGACATGAAGCGAGCATCTCTTCTGTCCACGTAAGGGATGGTCACAACAAGGCAGGGATCTTTGAGATATCTTACCTACATCTGCATATACTTGTGAAGACTGATACTGTGGCATATACTGTGTTGCCATGTCGCCAGCTCCAGTCACTGGTGAGTACATATGGCGTGGTGGAGGGGGCATCATGGTTGGGACGGGAATGAAACCAGGCAGAGGAGGATGTGGGGAGCGGTGGATAACTGTGTGGCCACCAGGATGAAACTCTGGTGATTGCGGAACCACAACGACTCTCCGAACACCATTGTCTTCAATAACCTATAAAATGAACATCAGGTTACAAGTCTCTTCTGAAGGAAATAAGCGACTCTCTTCAAATGTACTAAAAAATGTGTGTACTATTAGGATTCAAAAGACAGAGTAACCATGAAAAAAATTTATTGAACATATATAGGGATTAAATCAGCACTAAACAACAAAGCAGTTCTTGCTATACAGTATGAATGTTATCTAAAGCAGATCTTAAAATACCAATGGCTATACCATGAATGAACATTGGGCTGGAATAGTGGGTATTTAGCTTATCAGATACATATGGTGGTTTGGGCATAATATGGTCAAGAATCTTGTTTTCTATATCATAACTGAGGGTGGATCAAAAACAAGCTGTGAAGAAGACTAAAGAGCACCAGACAGTTTAGGTTCAGGCTAATCAAAGCATTTGTGGCATTGCGCCCTTTTCTAGAACTCAGCAGTTATACAGTGGTGCTGTATAACTGATATCCCACTACCCAGAGGCTGAGGCAATAGGATCCCAGAGTTCCAGGTCAGCCTGGTCTACACAGTGATATTCTGTCTGAAGAAACCAACAAACCAAAACAATGCTCCACACCGTATACTGCCACAGTCTAAAGTATCACAACTCTGAGAATCAATTTTTTTAAAAAAAATAATAAATCCCCTTTGGATCTCACAGGACCTTTAGGAATGTGAGGGCTTCAGGACAGACAGGAATGGCTAAAAGGTATAAAATTTTTAATCTCAAAATTAGGAATCTGTCTACACCGAAAGTTAATAATATATCTAGCACTTCAGAAAAACAGAAAAATTATTATACAAAAGTGCTCATTTAAAAACAAATCCTTTTATATTTAAGGATAGCAAGTCTTGTATTTGATAAGTATAACATGTATGTGGATACAAATCAAGCTGAGACACTTTCTATTGAAGTGTGATAGGATTTCTCCACAACACTGGACTAGAATACCAAATGATTTCATTGCTTATATGTAATATATTTAGTATATATATATTATATACATATATAACATATGTATATATATGTATATATATATTACACAACACATGGTATTTCTATGTACTGCTGAGTCTGTACTGAATCCTCCTCCCAATGAAATGCCTCAAATCTTCAGCAAGTGTACAGCACACGGAAGCAGATGTATGTGGAACCCAACTTGAAGGGAGTATGGAGTGGCATATACCCTTTTCAGCCTCAGTCCTAAAAGAGGACACATTAGCAGATCTTGAAACAGACTCTGAGTAAAGTAGACCCCAATGTCTGCCATGACAGCACTCCATATTATCCTTCTCATTCCTAATTCCTAGAAGACAACTCACCCTGAAAGGATTTTTAGTTCTCAATACTGTTCCAATTATCTTCCCTTGTGTGTCTTTGTGTGGTATGCATGTGCACATGATGTACGAGTGAAGGTATATGTGCAAGTATGTGTCTTTGTAGAGGCCTGAGGTTAATGTCAGGGATCTTAATTATTCTTCTACCTTATTATTTTGAGGCAGAGTTTCTTAATCAAATGCAAAGCTTGCTGACCACCCAGTCCTATTAGCCAGCCTCCCCTGCTTCTGCATTCCCAGGCATTCATGTAGTTCATTCCCACTGCTTCTGAGGCAAGTGTCCATGAGTCATCTCCACAGCAGTCGGCCTTTCTATTTTCCTTTTCACCAAATCCTACTCTCTAGCTGCAGTGAGGATGGTCTTGATGATGGCTTGTCATTCTGTATCTTGTCCTTCTGTTGAGATCATTTTCCTTTTCATTTTGTTTCCTCTTAATCTATAAACAGGTGAATTCTATCTATCCATCCAAATCCAGTTATAAAATTATCTCTTCCATTAAAAAATATTTTTGAGCAAAACAAAGAAATGGACAATTTAAGAGAACTCTGTGCAGCATGGTGATTTAGCCTAGAGTTTTGTAATCCAGAGCTCATTCGTGCCCTCCAGAGAACATTTAGTTGTGTTTGGAGACATTTTGGGGTCTTAGTGGAGTACAGACGTCAGGAATGCTGCTAATTGTCTTATAACACAGGGGATGAACCAAGAGTAAAAATTACCCAGAGAAAATGTCTACAGAAACAGGTCTAGAAATCTTAATACAAGCCTCTATTTGATAGGATTATTCTGGCTGCTAAATTGAGAACAGAGACATGAAGGACAAAAGTGAGGAAACTTCTGAAAGCCACCACTTGTCACCTAGGCAAAAGCTGATGTTGGGCTACTGTGGGCTACAGTGGGTAGGTCAGGGTGCAGGCAGGAGGGGTTTAGAAGCGGCCAACAGGTGCATGTATTTAAAGGCACGAAGTTAGCTGATGATTCCATGTGGAAAGAAAGGATAAGACTGTGCTCACTAACTGTGACAAGCAAGGCTACACAGAAAAAGTTAAGAGTTTATGGGGTTTAGCATTCAGAATTTTAAAAAGGATTCAAGGGTAAGAATTTAATAAATTTCTAAGACATCTAATTGGAAATGTTTAGCAGACCAGTAAGAACCAGTTTGCACTTCCAGAAAGATCAAAGGACAGCCTATGTGGCAGGAAGAAACCACAATTCCTTTGTGGAGTTTAGAAGTCTTTTTAAAATTTGGCAAGGGGGAAGGCTCAACCTGTAAAAAGATAATAGGTCGGGTAGATGGATAATAAGAATTGACCAATGATTTATCTAATGGGTTATAAAACTGTGACTCCACGAAAACAGTTTTGGGAAATTCAGAGGGAAAACTGGCTGGGGTGGGTTTAAAGAGGAAGTAGAGAGAATTAGAGCTCACAGCACGATTTCGGAAGTCTTGCAAAAGGGAATAGAGAAACAGGGTTATGGCTGCTAAGAGCAGTGGACTGGAGACATTTTGTTTTTTACTGTTCATTGCAAATTATTTAATTCTTATAATAATACTGTAAATTAGATACTATTATCTCCATTTTAGATGGAAAAATCTAGGCATAGAGATGTCAAATAAATTGCCCAGGACCATACAGGTAGCAGTGTGCAGGAACTCATGTTAGAATCCAGGCAGTTTGACTCCTAACTCCATATCCTTACTAACACAGTGGACAAGCTGAGGAGAGTGGAGAGTTATTACTAAGTTGGTTCGCAGCTTTACTTCTGATCAGTGTTGAGGAGTTCTGTGGATGATGGAATATTGAACATATTTGATGTCACTGAGTTCTACACCTAAAAATTTAACAATTTAATAAAATATGTGCTGTGTGTTTTTTTTTTTGTTTTTGTTTTTTTGTTTTTGTTTTTTTTAACCACAATTACAAAAGAAAAACTGTTAACAGCAGAAATGTCACTGGGAAACATGAACCAAACCAAACCAAACCAAACCAATCCAAACCAAACAAACCAACACAAAAGCAACAAAGATCTGGACCAGAACCAAAAGAGCACAGACCACTTCAGCACTTCAATAATTATTTAGGAGGCTATAACTTAAGAGTTAGGTCCAGACACCTCAAAGCTGCCTTAGGTCTCCAGAGGCCCAGCTGCTAAGAAATAGCCAGCATGTAGACACTGAATGTCACATCAGCGGGTCCTCTGGCTGTAAGGAGTAAAGTAAAAGCAGTAAGGTAAGTTAGATTGCTAATAAAAATTAAAGTACAGATAACCAATTCATTAACTACATGTAGCACCTAATCTTAATTAGGCAAAGCCTTATTTCTTCCATTGAAGGCAGAAAGGTTGTGCTCCGTATTTGGTATTTTATACTGTAGTTTGTGCTTTCCTGGCTTCAGTGACCAGTCTAAGGTCAATCTATTTTGTTTTTCTTATTACCAGTACTGGTACTAGATTTAAAAAAAAATGATGTGTATGATTAGTTCATGTCTCCTCCAATCTTTGCTTCCCTCCAAGGCTTGATAAGCTCCCCATCTTGAAGTTTTAAATAATAAATACTAGTACCTGTGCACCCTGCCAGGAAATCCTTATTTCCTGACACCCAAGTGCTTGTACAGGAACAAGCATGCATAAACACACACACACACACACACACACACACACACACGTGCGCGCATGTGAGTCCACACACAGCCTCCACCCTCTTGTCCTCATCTGAACTCCTTAAGCTTTCTTCTAGTCTTTCCATACCCCTTCTCTTCCCATCTGGCTGCTTTCCAAAGACAGCATTGGGATTCGCTAGGATGCAGAAGCTTTGAAGAATGTACTGATTCACCACTAGCTGCTGACATAATGTAAGCTTAAAAAGCAAGCACAGCTTAAAAGAGTAACTTGAAACTTATAATTAAGCTAACATGGGTCTTTCCCCTACTTTACAAAATCTACACTCCTACAGGAACCCTCTCATCTGAAAACACCACCTCCACGGCACTAAAACAAACAAAAAGACTAATGGCTAAGGTGGGGGTGGCGGGGGGTGGGGTGGGGTCCACTTTATATCCCAGGCTAGCCTTGAACCTGGTCACTCCATTTCTACCTTTCAAGCCCTGAATTAGTTATGAGCTACCATGTCTAGCTCAAGAAGACCATAAGCATGTGGAGGTCAGTGGCTGACATGAGAGGTCTTCCTTAACAGATGGATGCCCACTCTATTTCCTAAGGTAAATTCTTTCACTAAAGCCAGTGTTCTCCAATTCTGTTGGTCTAGTCACTCAGCTTGGGAAATTTCTTTCTATCTTCAAATGCTGGACTCACACCTTCCCCCTCCTGATTATTTTTTTATGAAAGTGCTAGGGGACTTAATTGCCACCCATATTTGTGATGTCATCCAGGAGTTACAGTGAGGTATTTCATAAACTTTTCAGTAAGTCATTAACTTCATTACTAAAATATTAAGTTATTCTATGTTGCAATGCAAGGCTTGTAAGAAATAAGTTCTTATCTGTCATGGGTTGCAGTTTCTTCTGTTCTTGTCACTATTTGCTTTGTTAAACTTTACAATTCTTTTATTTTGTTTCTCTTTTGATATCTTAACTTCTCTGGCAAATATTTCACTCTCTCACAGTCTTCCCTTTTTTTTTGGTTCTTTTTTTCGGAGCTGGGGACTGAACCCAGGGCCTTGCGCTTCCTAGGCAAGCGCTCTACCACTGAGCTAAATCCCCTTCTTGTTAAGGAACACTAACAGCTCACTCATTATTATACCCAATAGAAAGGATAGGCTCAGAGCTTATCAATAAGAAAGGTATATATATGTGTGTGTGTGTGTGTGTGTGTGTGTGTGTGTGTGTATATGTATATATAGATAGATAGATAGACAGACAGACAGACAGACAGACAGACAGACAGATAGTCTTGGTTTACAGACCACAAAGTATCTTTTCTAAACAACCTGCCTGGTTTGAAGCTTCCTTCCTGCCTTTTAAGGGCAAACATACTAGAAATCTAACAACTGAGGTTGCTCACAGTATAAAATGCTAAAAGGAGACTAGACAGTGGTTATTAATATTTGTACCGCTTCATTTCTGCCAAACCAAACAACTTGCATTTTCTTATATCCACACGCGTGCCTCGATCTTTCCTTCTACTCCTGGCTTCTTGTTGTGCCAGCATTATGCTCATGGGTCAGGTTTTGGACAATGTGACAAGCGTAGATTGTTGCCTCTATATAGGTGAGGGCAGACACAAGATAGGGCAAGGTCTGTGATTGGGCAGTGAAAAAGTAAGGTGGAGACAGAGTTTTTGTAAGGCTAGAGAAAGGGAAAGAACCAAAATGGAGGCAGAGAAAGAAGACCAAGATCCATGTGGCCTAAATGGCCAGAGGTAGTTATGAATAATCTTAAGGGATGGGTTTTTATAAGTCAATTTGACTTATCTAGGTGGGCTGTTTTTATCATTATCAACTGGCTCTGAGTTTATTGTGTGGACGTTTTGTGGACTGTAAATTTACTTAGATAAATCCGACTGCTAAGTTACAAGCTTATTGAGTATTGATTTTAACGGGTTGCTGGGAGTTGATACTATAACCATTAGGGGGCAGGTGCTGTGAATCTGAGCAGAGTTCTTCTGCAGAAAGCCAGAGCTGTGGCTGCTGCAGGGACAGAGAATAGCTAGAGGCAGTGTGACATGGTGCCCTAGAACTGGCTGAGATGAACAGAGCCTGCTAACATAAGGCTTGATGACGCCAGCTAGCGAGGGTCTGTGGGTATTTCAAATATTTACTGCAACAGTCAAGTGCTTAGCTGTGAGTGCAATGTGGATCTTACTAACGTCTTCTAGTATTAGAAATCATGTGTCATTGAACTGAGTTATGCTAACTGCTGGTAATGAGGACCTGAGCATATAGTCTTACTGTATACTTAGAATATTTCAAAAGACTGTATTTTTGTCTTTGGATTATCTCATATATATATATACTTCAAACTAATACATTTTCTAGAGGCAATCTTGATTTTTTAAATTAAGAGAATAGTAATAAATTCACTAGCTTCCCACAATCCTTCCACGAAGATTATTATTAAAATTCGTCAATTTATTTGACAAATATTTGTGGGATACCTACTACATCTGAGTACAAGAATATAAAATTAACTAAAAGGGAGCTCCTATCTCCTTAGTTTCTCCCTGTCTAGGGAGTTAGCACCTCAATCTAGAGATGATGGGCTGACTTCTAAGTATTTACCCCACTAGCTGTTTGGCGTTGAGGGTAGAGTGACTGGAGTCCCCAAGTAAGTTGGGTAACCTTGGCCTCACTCTCTCTTTGTATTCAGTTCTACTAGACTCGCGCTGCTCCTCGGCATGGGACAGACCTCCAGCTTAGGTCATCTGCAATGGCCGTTTCTGTTTCTAGAATCAGTTTGCAGCCATAAAGGCAAGGCGAATGCCTACCTTTCTGTAGACCCCGCTTACCACCTTCCCCATGGCTTGCTCTGCAACGCTGTTATGGAGCACTGCCCAACTGAGCTCTAGTCGCTTCTGCCTTTCCTCTCCTGTAACAGACCCATCTGTCCACTGATTATCATTTTTGTTTGCTTCTTCCTAAAAAAACCAACTTTGTAATCTTTAGAGGGAGGCAGAGTCTTGCCTCTCTCATCCTCAAGGATGACTGATGCACTCCACTACACATCTGTGGAACACTGCTGTGTATAAGAACTGGTAAACATTATCTTCCCCAGGAAGAAAATTAATCAACAAACTGATAAACACAGCTATATCAATAAAGGTGACTAAGGGCTTGAAAACTCTGCTTCTACATTCATGATAGATTGAAATGAGAAGGTTGAGGGTTGTCATAAAAACAGAAAGTGTTGTAAGACAACAGAATAGGACTGGCACAGGGATTCATTCCTCGAATTCCAGTACTAGAAAGCAGAATCAAGAGGATCATGAACTTAAGGCCAGTCTAGCTACATAGTGAGAACCTATCAAACGATAAGCCAAAACAAGCCCCAAATAAAAAAACCACTACCACAAACAAAATTCAAACCACCAACACCTCTACAAGAATACCCTATAACTGGAATAATGGTCCCACTCATCCTTATGTGAACAGCATGGAACTCAGTTTGGCAATGATAATACTCAGTAAATGTTTGAACTGAATTATGCTTGAGAGCGGTTTCCATATAAATGAACAAAGTTCTGAGGAAGAGCAACAGAGCAGAAGAAATAATAGACATGATGCCAACAAAATCTGGAGTAAATCACATTAATGCTTTCCTACGTTTCAAGGTCAGGGACCAGGCACAGGTCTGGAATACGGCAGTGAGCAAGTCAGTTAAACTTGTATGTAGAATGGGAGCTACAGTAAATGAAGGGCTCAATGTGCTTAAGTAGTGTCAGTGACCAGAGCCTACCCTACAAAGATTACAGGGTATTTAAATACACAGCCTCGTGTCTTCATCACATCACAAGGAGGGTACACGGAGTCAAGGAAGTTGATATGCCCCAAACCCAACAACCAGCAAAGGTTTGAGATAAAAGATCCAGGTTTCCTGACTATTTCAGGCAATGTCTATCCTCCATACTAATTTCTTCTGTCATAGAGGTATGTTTCATAATCTAAACAAGAATCTACCACAATAGCCTACCGATATTCCACTATCCTCAGGGAGAAAGACATGGTCTGAAGAGTACCTAAATGCAGATTTGCTCTCTAGCAGAGAATGTTAAGTGTCCCTAACAGGAACTTGCTGCAGCAAGCACTGAACAGAAGGAATCGCAGTAGTGGACAACGCTAACGTCTCAGTTCTACCATTTAATTCCATTTGCCTGTATTTCCAACCGAGCTATACTTAATTCTTTAGATTGGCAATTCACATGAGGTTAGGAGACAGAAGGCACTGAGCTCAGTCTCAGGGCTATAGGGAATGGCTACAGTGAGGACAGCAATGATATCCCCCAGTCCTCAGGGTTGCAGAAGGGCTTCAGTGTGGATTACAGTCGTCTCCTCAGTCTCAGGCCTGCAGGCTTAAGTGCTCTTCTCTGGGAGGCAGGTACAGTGTCACACACATGCCATCCAGACTCTCAGGAGGCAGGAGGACTGTAAGTCTGAGGTCAGCCTGGGCTATAAGGAGACATGGAAACAAATTCTATTTGCCACACTGTGTCCACATGATTACTGGAGTACTCGAAGGTCTTCTCTCCTGTCTTACTTAAGTCAATCATCTAAAGAGCTATGTGTAGGCAACTTAGCTATACAATGTGCATATTCAAAGAGATCAGACACTAAAACCTCTCTTGGAGTTTAGTGCCCAAAGGTAACTCTGAGTGCTGAATAGTACCAATGTATTCTTCCCTCCTTTCCAAATATAGTAAATATTTGAAATGGACTTATAGAAGATACTGCTTTGGAGAATATCCAGATCTTTAACAGCATATTTTCACCAGAATCAATGTCAAGGAGAGTAACATTATCTACCTGTTTATCTACATACACACATATCTACATCTATACATACATATAAAGAAATACACACAAAAAGCATACCTGTGGGGCATATCCAGGAGGCACATAAATAGGAGGCACGGAACCATTTGGGGACATCATTGGAACCTGAGCAGGACCTGAATGGGTTACAGAAATGATGCAATAATCCATCAGCGCTTAGCAAGGTGAGGCGGACAACAGCATGACTACTTCACCTAAGCTAAACATGAAGCCAACAGTGGCTGTGATCTTATTCCATGGAAAGAATGAAGATTAACAAGTTTTTATATACCATTACTCTATGTTTTATGTAAAATTTAATATGTTATATATGATAACATATAAGTTTTTATGTAACATTTACTTTATGAAGAGTATGCATTATCGTTAAGTACATCTACATTTCCCACACTCGCTCAGTTCTTACACTTATGAGTAACATGTAAAACCTTAAAACTAGTCAGTTTACAATCTTCAATCATTATTCATTGTACAAATACCCCATGTGACTCTAATGATTGTGCAAGTAGGAAAATCAAACTGAACTTTGTATTTAAAAACAACCAATTAGAAATGGAAAAGGACACCCCCCCCAATACATACACAAAGGCAGAAGGAGGAGTAGTGAGGAGGAACAGTAAGGTCTTTGAAGAGTTCTGTAAGGGTAAGGACTTGTGCAGTGTAGAGTGGTCCTGTCCTTGCGGCTAAGAACACCTGGAGGAGTGTACATGTGCGTTTACTCTGAGAAAAGCTTGCTGTTCCTGAATACAGGGACACTGTAAACCATGTGAGCTTCACTTGCACTCTGTCTTCTACTTTTACGGTGTCACTTTTCCAGATAACCTTTATAAATGGGATCTTATTCTCTCTTCACCTTTCTGAGAATAAGTATTCTTGGAAGTTTTATCCTTTCTAAAACAAAAACCTCACTTGCTATAAATAACTTTTTAGAAAAATATCTCTTTTGGATTTTTCTCCCAATAACTTTAAACTGCAGTATTCCATATGCTCCAGTTTTTAATCTGTTGAAAGAAATCTTATATATATATTATTATCTTTTCTAAGAAGAAAGTGTATCAGATCTGGTAAAAAAAAAAAATGCCAGGGGGTAGGGGGAGGTGATCTCTTTTACATGTAGAAAATCTGCTCTTGGGGTGAATGGTACCACTGGTTAGGGCCACTGTGACTGAAAAGCAAGCAGGTCCCAGCAAATCCAGATTGCAGTCTTTTTAGGGAGGGGCGAGGGGAAGTCAGAACAACCTGGCGTGACAGGGGGGCTAAGAAGAAAGAGAAAGGGAAATGTTAAGATATTGGGCTTTGAGAAGAAAAGTACTAAATCATGTCAGATAAGGGGAGCTGAAGAGAAATGGGAGGGAGAGGAGAAAGAGAAGAAAGACAAGAGAGAAGCAGGAAGGGAGGAAACAGTAAATGGAGAAAAGGAGGGAAAATAGAGGGAGGAAAAAGAACGAGAAGGAGAGCAGGGCTGAAGTAGTTACTCGAAAGCAAGCAGACTCATGCAGTATACTGCGTTACCTACACAAGTGTTAGCAACACTCTTGTCCAAAAGAAACCTGGAAAATTCGGGGAGTTGGAGTGCTCAGGCCTGGCCAGCAAGTGTTCTCTGGCTAAGAAACAGCACAGCACCAAAGCAAATTATTTTATGTGAGTGCTTTGTCTTCATGTGTGCTTGTCCTGTGTCTCGTGCTTGTGAAGGTCGGAAGAGAGTGCTGGATCCCCTGGAACTGCAGTTATCTATGTCAATGCTAAAAGCTGAACCCAGGTCCTCTGTAAGAGCAACAAGTGCTTTTAAATTCTGAGTCACTCTCCACCCCCCTCTAAGTATTATCTTAATCATAAGTCATGAACACTAATACTATAAGCCATGTTTTTAACATTTTTCTCTTCATAATCATTTAAACAACTATATTTAACATTACCCATTATCCAGACAGAAAATGAGGCAGAGGGAACTTAAGTTTGCCCAAGTGGTACAGCAGGAATTTAAAAAGCCAACAGTTTAATTTTTCAGGATATACATCACATGAACATTGAAATGCTACTCACGGTCAGTAACTGCTACTAGTCATTAGGTCTTGCCTCTAAGGAAATTAAGGCTACCTTTGTTTTTATTTCCTTGGAAAGCATAACAGCAGAAACACAATTCTAAATTTAAGTAAACATTACCTATGAGTTTGCTAAGTAGCACTTGTGAGAGCCTCTTTAAAATCTCTACACAGAAAGGCTTCATTTCTGCTCTCTGGAGAAAGGGGAATAATTGTACACTAATAGTCATTTTTATTCATTAACTAATTCACATAAGCCAGTAAATCAGCCTTCTAAATTGTAAGATTTGACTTAAATATTAAATGACTGAGAAACAAAGATTTTGTTGACAATTGTATTTGTTTACTTAATAGAAAAAATATTATTTACCGAGCTCTGACTATGAACTAAGCTCAGACTGAAGACTCTTTGCACCCACTGCAAAGTTTAATAAAGTCATTGATGTCAGGGATTGATGAAGATGATGTGGAAGTGAAAGAATGCAGACAGGCATCTTCAAAAGCAGAACTGTTCTTTAATGAAAACAACTGAACCGGTGTTTTGTTTCTCTGTGATATTAGAGCAGTAACTTCTAGGTGAGGCAGCCACAGCTCCTATCTCAGCCTCCACAATGCTAGGACTGCCACTGTACTCAGTTCACTTTACTTTGATAGCTGCTGAAACAATTCATTTAGTTTCACAAAAAACTCCTTTCTGATGTGATCACTTTGACTACTTAAGTAAATTTTCTAATTGGGAGGCAGAAATGCCACATGGATTTTAAAAAGGCAATTCATCAGTGCTATGTACATTATCTAAAATAATGGTGGGATATAGTCAACATTGAACACAAACCTACCACACCCCCAATACATAAACAGTAAACACAAGTACTGATATTCAGATCCACAATGCTGGCAGCACCATTTTGCCTGTTCTGTGTCTATAGTAACAGAACTCTAAAACCCGTGAACACTTATTAACACAATGCTTATTACCTCCTAGGTGCAACAATACTTTGTAACTCAGAAAGTTCTAGAAGATTAACCACAAACTGTCTTAAATTTGTGTGCAGCAAAGCAGACTGTGTCCAGGAAAGATAGGAGTACACAACATGTACAACTGGCACAAGAAAGCTGTACCTGAACAAATGTAGGTACACCTAACAGCTCCTTCAGAATTGACAAGCTTTAGGCAAAATTTACCCCAAAGCACAGAGAGATTGCATTACTATTAAGGGTCGACTTCTTATTTTAAAAATCTGCAAAAGAGGGTACAATTCTATTTGTCATTTGCCTTAAATTCGAGAAACTCCCCACCCAAATTCTTAAAAGTACCATCAATAATTTATACCTAATTTATTTTACCTAACACAAACCAAACCTATTGTTTCCTTGTTAATCTTCATTTATATTCAAGAAATATCTTTCTTTCGTTTTTAGAAAAAAAAAAAAAAACAAAACCCGAAACTACAGATTTGTCCAAGCATTTAAAATTAAATATGCAACGGGCTGCTGACTGCTGCCGTGCACAATGGCTTCCAAATTATCTGGTGCCAATTTTCAGATCAGTTTTAAAAGAGAAAACACGAAAAAAATCAAGAAGCCAGACAGAATGGGACATGCTGTGAAATTTAAAATCACTCTAGATCATAGTCTACAATTTTCATAACCACATAACAATTTGTAGTATTTTTATAGCGAACAGATTTGACATTAAAAACACACAACACGGCTTTAGAATACAAAGCTTCCTATGTTTTAAAATAAAAGCGAATGTTCAAAAACAGCAAATCTTACCACTCATTTTGTTTCTACAGGAGCAGCAGTCAGCGAACAAGAAAATCCAACAAGGAAACGGCGTAGTACACGTTAGCAGCTTTAATTGGAGAACAGTTTCGCTTTTTTTTTCCCCTCAAAGCTGGTAAGAGGAAAAGATCCTTTGACCGAGTCACGTGACCGATATCACGTGACCTACAGTGAACCGGGAAAGCCCGGGAGAGGAAACAGCGCAAAGCGTCCGCTTGGGTGCTGCCCAAACGATTTAAAGGCTTCTTCACCCAAAACGACTAAAAGGCTTCTTCAGCTGCTTCCCTGAATGAACCCGTTCTGCCTTAAGAGCCAAAGTAAACGCTAATCAAAGGAACCTGGTGGATACGCATTCGATGGAAAACCATCCTCTTTTGTGTTATTAACCCAGCCTGCTGCTGGCTTTCACATAGAAAGTTAGGGGTAAAATTAATTCCAAGGCCTTGAACCAAAATATTTGTGTATGATTTGTGAGCATTTCAGGCTTAATATTTAAGCAATGTCTGTAACACATAGTGAACTGCGCACACAATGGAAGTGAATGAGAAGTTCCTTACAGGTGGAATATATTTCAGGCTTGTTTTGTTTTCCTTGAAAGCTAATGAAGGTTTCTGCTTTTATTGTCAGTGTACTTTCTTTTTAATGATTATTTTAAAAATAGAACTTACTCTTGGCATTAAGAAAAGATTCTTAGTGGATAGTATTCTTGCTCTATAACGTATAAATACATTATTTATAAAATAAACATACCAAAAAGCAGGAAAGTGAAAACTACTGTTACAAGAGGTGAAAAATATGATGCTATGTCAATTAAGATGTCATATAAATTCAGAGGAACTTTATTAATTGCTTACACACACATAAAAGTAATAGCTGGTATTTGTGACATGTAGCACAGTGGGGAAATGGCTTTGAGTACCGGATGAAAGTTATAATGAGTTCTAATACTTAACTAGCATGGCAGCGAAGTACTATTGGAATCTGTCTCCTGTGGAAAAGTTAATATGATCAACCTCAAAGCACTGTTGGGAGACTCAAGTTAGACAAGGAAGTGCCTGAAATACAGTTTGGTGCCACACAATAACTGATCATTATTCTAAGTAAAAGTATGATCATTTGACTCTCAAAACTAATGATTACATAGTTGAGAGGGACCATCTGGAGTGTTCTACTTGTTAATGCAAGCAGCATCATTACTAGAGAAACTGAGGCAGGAACAGCTAAGTAAGTAACTTGTTGAGGGTACACAGGCAAAGGCAGGGTTGCTTCATATGATAATCACATGTTAAGGGCAGGTGGTATTTAAAGGCCCAGTTTCTCTCCTGAAGATAAAAAATTAAACCTGACAAGACACAGTCAACTTGACTCAATTAAGGGATGTCAGACACCCCAGAGGAGAAGAGACACTTGTTCTGAGTGGAGAAGGTTAACTGTTGACCTTTTATTCCATTATGACCGAATTTCCCCTGAGGCTGTGGGATGGGCGCTTACTTCCTGGACCTCTCTCACTGCTGCCACTCTGCCCTCTGAAGTTCTCTGAGTATTTTGACAGTGAGCTGTGTTTTTTCTTTCTGCCCCAACACTTGCTGTCATTCAAGACAGTGACTTCAATGTCCAAACTCTAGATCTATGATTTCTCTGCTCCAGTACCTGCTTTGTTCTTAAAGCTGAATTTGGAAGCCCATCTTATTTCTTACAACTATAACTACATCCTGTTTCACAGCTAATCTTACCAAAATTAGTATAAAGAGACCTAATATTCCCTTTTAAATTACTAATAAAAACTTGTTAGACAATATTTGATGGGTAGAAAAGAAAATCATGCCAGCCATTAAGCACACTGAAGTGACCCCAGCGATGGATACTGCTGTACCTACTCTCCATCAAGCCATACTGTACCTCTCGTGCTTCTGCTCCTCTAAATGCTGCTCTCATTCTTATCCTTACAGTTTTCTAGTTGGGAAGTATATTAATGGTAGACTACTTAGCTAGCCTAACAATGCACAAGGTCCTAGGTCCCATTCCAGTACCATGAAAAGAAATACTAGAAGGAAAACAATCTAATCAACTTACTTAATTTTGACGCTTATAAACATTAGATAGTATTATCTTTTGTAACGTCATCCTCCTCATGCTAGACTTTGTCTAGGCATTGGGGGCAGATTAGTAAATGAAAATGGATACATCTTACTTTTGAAGAGGTGGTTCAGGATAAAGGAGGTTGCTGTTAGCACTTGACAGCCTAAATTCAACCCCTAGTTTCCACATGGTGGACAAACACAACTGAATTCCTGCAAATTGTCCATATGCATGCCTTGGCACTTATACCCTTGTCTTAAGCTTTTATCTCTGTGAAGAGACACCATGACCACAGCAACTCTTATAGAGGAAAACATTTCATTGGGACTGGTTTACAGTTTCAGAGGTTTAGTCCATCATCTTCATGGCAGGAAGCATGGCAGCATCCAGTCCGACAAATTGCTAGAGACAGAGCTGAGAATTCTTGATCCATGAGCAGGAAGGAAAGACTGTGCCACACGGGCCAAGCTTGAACATCAACCCTCCTCCCGTCCTCCTCCCGTCCTCCTCCCCCCCCATCCCACAGGGGCATACTTCCTCCAACAAGGCCACATGTCCTGATAGTACAACTCCCTATGACCAAGTATCCAAACACATAAATCTATGAGGGCCATTCCTATTTAAACTACAACCCCATTTAAAAAATTTTAAAATAATGAATACATATCTCAATCAGATTGAGATAAACCATATATGTTTGCAAGTATGTATGTTGAAGGGACTGAAAGAGCTTGAAGGGGCTCGTGACCCCATATGAACAACAATGCCAACCAACCAGAGCTTCCGGGGACTAAACCACTACCCAAAGACTATAACATGGACTGACCCTGGGCTCCAACCTCATAGGTAGCAATGAATAGCCTAGTAAGAGCACCAGTGGAAGGGGAAGCCCTTGGTCCTGCCAAGGCTGAACCCCCAGTGAACGTGATTGTTGTGGGGAGGGTGGTAGTGGAGGGAGGATGGGGAGGGGAAGCCCATATAGAAGGGGAGGGGGAGGGGTTGGGGGATATTGGCCCAGAAACTGGGAAGGGGAATAACAATTGAAATGTAAATAAGAAATACCCAATTAAATAAAGACGGAGAAAAAAAAAAGATTGTTATAGGCATATAAAATTTTGTGGATGTAACAAACAAAAAATATTACTATAATCATCATTGTTTTAATTCTATAGATACTTGGAATAAGTGAAAATCTGAATACAACATTGTACAAATTGCTTGTTTTCTTTATCTGGAATTACCTTTCCAATATATGTAATTTTTTTCCTATAGCCTTACCAAAATATTTTATCATTACAATGTTATTTTGAACAAATGACGGTAAATAAAAAGGAGTATTCTCTTAAAAAAAAAGAAAAATGAAAACATGTCTGAAAGTAGTAAATAATATGACAGAAGAAAAGAAGTAGAGCAGGATAAGAAGGATGGCTTAGTACAGAGAGATGCTGCCTGGCAGAGCTAAGAATTGAAATTCAAAATAGTGATCAGTCTCAGTTTCACTGAGAAGGTCGCTTTTGAGTAAAGATTTAATGTGAGAGGGTATGTGAGGAAAGATCATTTTTTCAAAGAGAAGGCAGCCAGTACCAAATGGACAGGCATGCTCAAGTTGCCTTAAAGTGCTAGAGTTACTAGAGGGAAATGGCCAGAGAGGTATTGGGGAGACAGGAAAAACATTCTCCTGGACCTTGTAAGACAATGTCAGATTTTTGGCTTTTATTGTGAGTGAAACAAGGGATTCACTCACGGACTTTAAGACATTATCTGAATTGTATCTTTAAATAAGGATTCCTCTAACATACACATTGCTTGATGGACTATGGTACAACACTTGAAGACCCCAAGTTAAGCATTTCTATATAGCCCACCACCCAGTAATAGAAAGCACCAAAGGACTGAACCTATAAGCCCCCAAATGGATGAAATGGGCTAGAGATAAGATGCCAAGATGTGAACATGTGACATTTAAGATGTTCCAAAGCATCAGAACATAATGCCTTAACTAGTCTGAGATTCAAAGATATAGTCTGAGAGATAAATCCCACTGTCTCTGATAAATGGGCACTAATCCATGAGACTTGCTAACATCACTAAAGGAGAAATGGAGACAGACTAAACTCTAAAGGGAGATATTTCTGTAGGTCTCTTGGCCCACATCTTTCTTCAAGATACTCTTCTCTACCCAGGAAGAAAAATGCTAGGCTTAGGATTATATAATTGCTATTTTTGAAGAGCAGTGCCAAATACTTTCCCTACTATATTACTCCTTTCAGCACACATTGCATGAGAGGTTCTATCAATGCAGTCTCACTACTACTTAGAATGCAGATTTAAAAAATTGGACAGTCTTGTTCATATTGTACATTACTGAGTTCATGTTTTGCATCGTTTTACTTCTATATGGGTTGCCTCTTTAAAGTAGTAAGACTTGAGTTTTCTCGGTACTTACTCCTTTGGGTTAAACTGGCTGTAACTATCTTATTAGTTCATGCTTTGTTTTTCATATATTTTATGAAAATGTACAAACATTTCTAATTAAGTTGGAGTAAAACATTGTTGGACACCACTGCGTGTGTCTAAAGATATCTCCATTACAAAATTATAAAATTAATCTCCTCTTGTGAACACATAATGCCAATAAAATCATTTTGTGGAAAACCTTGCTTTAGGAGAGAATGATTACCTGAGGATCCAGTCTACCAAACAAAACCAGAAGGCTTCAAAAATCATACTTCAACCAACCACAATCAAATTTTTCCTCCAGACCACTCTACCGAGATTAGGCTAGAAACATAAAGAAACAAATTCTTCTGGAGAGGGGACTGAGCTCCGCCAACACTTTGGATTTCAGCAACTGGTAACGGCAACTAAGATCAAACCCTTAGTGACAAATCTAATTAAAATTACTGACAAATATCTGCTTCCCCTTGAAATCCTTAATTTCAATCTTCTGATCATGTCTTTTAAGTGCTTCATGGCTTGTGTTCTGTTTTTTTAGGTGTTGCTTTCCTGGAGGTTTGTTCTTGGCCAGTTTTCTACATCAACTCTCAAGATGGCCTTATTAGTTATACTCATAAAGGCGTGGGATTCTGCACCTCTGCAGACTTTTCTTCTGGGCTCTAGGTGTATAATATGAAATCCACATGAAATTCAAATCAGTTGTTCTCCTTTCAATACACACTCTACCTTCTGTATTTCCCATGGCTTTATTTTATTAGAAACTTGAGGGTTACACTAGATTTTCTTCTTCCTGCTCATCTCATACCATTAACTGTGAAGTTCTGACAGTTTCAACCCTTCTCTCCTACTGCTGTTGCTAAGGAGTAACAAGCTAAAACTATCTCAGTATCCTCCTAGTGGGTCTTCTTGTCACCAGTCTCTTGCAATAAACACCCCTCAAATACTACTGCTAAAATGAATTAAAAACAAACCACTTGCTTTCCCCTCTGCTTAAAAGTCTTTTACTGTTTATGAAACAAAAGTCTAACCTGTTGAAATTCTACTCTATTCCTGTCAATACTGAGTGAATGATATTATTTTAGCCATTGTAACAAAATATTTTCAAATGACTTTGAGCATTATTTGTTATTTTATTATAATTAGTGATTGCATGCAGCAGATTTTTGTAGGGAGCAGGTGAAGTCCTGAGTGTACGTGTCATACTGTCAGGGATATAGCCATGCAAGGACCTGGACACACCAGATGCATAGGAAAAAAGGCAAGGCTTTCTTGGCTCAGGCTTAGGGGATGGTAGAACCTTTTGGGGTCTAGTAATAACTCCAGGAACTATGGAATGTCAGCTAAAAGCAGTGTATACAGAAAAGTGTCAACTGTGGCTTCCTCCTCAGGGATGACTGTGCCTATGAGTCCCTACAGAGTCCTCCTGCTAAGGTTAGCAAACTCAGTTCTCTAAACAAGCTGAGATTCCAGCAAAATGCACATGGAATCCCACCTTTTCTGTACATATGTTTGTACTTTCTTCATTCCTCTTCACCCTAGGTAGGCTAAGCCCTAAATCGTGCAGGACTCTGGAGCTGTCCCATCAAACTCCTGTAGCTGTGAGACCTGAAAAGTTAAAATGTGTGTATCTTACTTTCCTTAGCTTAAAATAGAGACAACTATTATTCTATGTTATGTGGCTGTAAAAGGGCTAAATTAGGTTCACAGTATAAGCAAGGATACCCAATAAAATAGTTGTGTTTGCCTTGACAAACCTACCTGAAAATCGACTGTTTCAAAAACTGCTAGTAGTGTGTCAAAGTGTTATGACAAAGTCTATGGTGGACTCTGCTATTAATTGGAGAAAATGGTGTAATAAAATAGTTGAGGATATTATGAAAATAAAAAGCAAGTATGTTTATAAGTTTGTTGCAGTTGTCACAATCAGACAAGGATGAGAAAAAATACATGCACACTGATGCAAAGTACATTGTATAAACTATAATGCTCTCAATTCATCTCCAATATTTATTCCTATAGGAAAATTGTTTGATGTAGATTACTAGCTTAACAAGGGTTTTAGGAAACATATATGTATCTGTACCTTCCTATTATAGCTGAAAGTGACCACATCACTAATGCTGAGCCTTTTAACTAGTAAGTCTGAGGACAGTAAGGGTAGTAGCTCAGTATAGCATCATATCTTCTTGGCAGAAGTTAGTAACACCTATGGCATACATAAAAAGCAAACAAAAAGTCTTATTTGCTCAAGATCATTAATATAGTAAGGAAGCTGGGCACGGTAGTATATTCAGGAGGCAGAAGCAGGCACCTCTTTATGAATTCCAGGTAATTCTGGACTCCATAAGGAGTCCCAGGCTAACCAAGACTACATAGGAAGACCTGGTCTCAACAAATAAACCAACCAATCAACACCCAGAAAAGCAATAAAAGGGCAGGAATGAAATTCAATGCATTCTTCTTTACAATAAAATTTTACTCTGAGAATTTCATACATAAATACATTGCAGTTACATCATTTTGTCACCTCCCTCTTCCAACTCTTCCTGTGTTGTACCCCCATCCTGAATTCATAACTTTTTTATTTATAATTACATACATATACATACATACACACACACACACACACACACACACACACACACACACACACACACACACACACACACACGTTCCATGTGTTTAGGGGTAACTATTTAAGATTTGGAAAGCTTTCAGAGAACTTGTCCCAAGAGAAAACTTCCTCCTTCAAAAGCCACTGACTGTCTACAGCTCTCCATTTAGAGTTGAGACTCCATAAATTTTCCATCTACTTTGGCATGTAATTAGCTGGTACCTGTGCACGGGTACCTAGTTTGTTGAGTTAGGGAATGCAGCATCCCTGTCCTGTGTAAAAGACGTTACCTTGACCAGTCTTCTTGGTCCTTTGATTTCTACAATTCTGATCTCTCTTCTGTGATGTTCCCAAGCCTTAAGTGTAGGGTTGTATTACAGATGTATTAACTGGAGCTGGCAACTCCGTGATCATTTATTTTCTACATTCGCCCCACTGTGCATCTCTGTGTAACCTCCATCTGTTGCAAAAAGAAGTCTCCTGAGGCTGGAGTGATAGCATAGCTGTTGAGAGCACTGGACGTTCTTGCAGAGAACCTGGGTGTATTTCCTGCTACTCACATGGTGGCCTACAACCACCTGCATCTCTAGTTCCAGGGTAGCTAATGTCCTTTCTGGCCTCCGCATGCACCAGGCACATATGTAGTATACATGTACACATGCAGGCAACCACTCAAACAGATATAAAAATATTTTTTAAAAGAAGCTTCTCTGATGAAGAATTGCATTTATCTGTAGGTGTAAGGATAAATATTCAGAGTATGGTCAAATGCTATATTAATTTATGAAAATGGCAGCAACTGGGTGTCCTTTAGGACACAAGTTCTTGGCTTGGTTTATAGACCAGGCAAGAATTCCTTCCTATTGAGAGGGACTTACCTCTAATTAGAGAGCTGTGGGTTGCTCCCAAGACTTAAGTGTCACTACTGCACCAGTAGGGATATTTTTCTGGGCCAATCCCTGTGTTTCACAGGATTTACAACTCAGTAGGACTGTTGATTACTCTTCTCCCTTGGCAGCTTGTACAGCACTTTTGGTCCTTAACAACGCTAACCACAGGGAGAAGACTTTTAGGCCAGTACCAACTGAAGTTTTCCAAGTCCTGTGACAGATGTATATGGTGTCTTCAGCAACAGGTTCTTACCTTCAAGTTCTGGGACATTAACCATGGCAATGGCAATAGCTTATATAATTTTGAGTGTTTCTTGGATACCCCACCCTGACAGGGATCAAAATCACTAAAGGAGGTATCCCTTGTCTTATATATCTTGTGAAAAAAAGATATTTTATAGCTTCTGTGGGGAGCATTATCACCCCACCCCATGTGGGCTAACTCTATGTGTGTGTGTGTGTGTGTGTGTGTGAGAGAGAGAGAGAGAGAGAGAGAGAGAGAGAGAGAGAGAGAGAGAGACACAAAGAGACAGACAGACAGACAGAGACAGAGTAAGCACAGCCAGGCACATACATACATGTATGTATGTATGTATGTATTTTAAAGTAAGTTAATATGTCAATGGCATTTTGAAAACTTCTAGCTTTATTTATCCCATCACTCTGTCTCTCCCTCTGTACTAGCCTTACTCCCCCACCCTGTTTCTACCTTTTCCCTCTGCAGAGCACTAGTGTCCACTATCCCCGTTTAGGGCTTCCTCCCATCGCAATGCCTCTTTCTGCTTTTTCTGTGGCTATTCCTCAGTTATACCATCAAAACCAAAGATTAAGAACTAGGAACCACAAATACAGAAGAATGCAGCACTCACCTTTCTGGGACTGGGTTACCTCTGAGTATTTACAGTTCCATCCATTTGCCTGCAATTTCTTTTTCTTTTCTTTTTTTCTTGAAACTACTTTGTTTTTATTCATTTGTCAGTTAATTCAAAGGTATTTATAAAGCCATGTTTCCAGAACATGGGTGTAGCACTCCAGTAATAAGCATAGATAGTAAGCAAGCACGTTTTTCTTTAAAGCTGAATAGACTTCATTTGTGTATGTAGAATTCATCTGTGTATGTACTACTTTTTCATTATTCATCCATCATCAGAAAGCCATCTAGGCTGCTTCCACCTTAACTATTGTGAACATACTGACAATGAACACAACTGAGCAAAAATTTCTATAGTAAGATACTTCAGTCCTCTGGGAAGTGGTATACATGGGTCATATAGAGATGTATTTTTAGGTTTATATGGTTTTTCACACTGATTTCCATGATTGCTATCCCAGTTTGCAATCCCAGCCATGGTGAATGAGCATTCCCCTGCCCCTGTATCACCAGCAGCATTTGTCAGTTGTTTTCTGGATCTTAGCTATTCTGACTGGAATAACATAAAATCTCAAAGTAGCTTTAATTTGCATTTCCATAACTGCTAAGGGTGTTGAACATTTTTATGTTTTAATTTAATTTTAATTTCTTTTGAGAACTCTCTGTTCAGTCTGATAGCCCATTCTTTAATTTGGTCGTTTGCTCTCCTGACTGTTTTGAATTCTTGGTGATTCTGAATAGTAAGCCTCTCAGATGTATGCCTGGCAATATTCTCTCTGCACGCTTTCCTCTTCACTTCATTGATGGATCCTTTCCTGTGTGGAAGCTTTTGAGGTTTATGATGTCCCATTTATCAATTTCTTAATTCTTGAACAAAGGGAGTCCTGGTCAGAAACCCTTTTTCTCTATCTGTATTTTGGAGGTCTTACTATGTTTTCTTCTACCAGTTTCGGTGTTCAGGATTCATACTGAGGTCTTGGATCTATTTCAAGCTGATGTTTTGTACAGAATGATGATATGTAACTAATGCATTCTTTTCCATGTGGGCATCTAGTTTTCCCTGCATCATTTAGTAAAGATATTGTCTTTTCTCTAGCATATATTTTTGGCAACTTTATCAAGTATCAGATCACTTTAATTTAAGTGCATTTGAATTTGGGGTCTTGTATTCTGTTCCACTGACCTACATGTCTGATTTAGTGCCAGCACCATGATGTCTTCATTATTCTAGCTCTGTAATACAACTTGAAATCTGGCATAGTGATCTCTCTAGCATTGTTCTTTCTGTTCAGGGCTGCTTTCGCTACCTGGATTCTTTTTTACTTCCATATGAACTTTAGTGTTGCAGGATATTTGATCAAACTGTGAACCCAAAGACTATGTTGTTTACTGGAAAAACCTGTTTCCCGTTATGGTGTGTCTCAACATTAGCACACACCTTTAATCTCCTTAGCTGGAATACAGACATGCTCTTGCCCCCATTTTCAATCCCAAACAAGGGAGCACCCACGTTTGAAACTGAGGGGTAGACAAGGTGATGAATCAGAGAAATATCTGGCAAAATAGGATATGCCCACTTCTCACAAGAACAAAGAGAAATTTAAGAGAGTAGCACAGAGAGAAGCCAGACTGAGTCAGTCAACTTGGAAAACAGTTTGAGCCAGAAGAGTTGAGTTGAACCAGCCAGCCAAACTCAAAAAAGAACTAGAAAGAATGAGCTTATTCAGCATAAGTCTCAAAGTCTAAAACCATTCTAGGCCTAGAATAGATTGTACAGTAGCTAAAAGCTCCCAGGAGTAGGCCCAAGTTAGCAGACGGAGGCAGTAAGCCTTGGAGACGACTATTACTTCAGGGGAACAAAAGCTACAGTAACACTGTAGAACACTTTTTCTACTGTTGTGAAGAATATCATGTAAATTTTATTGGGGTTCTATGGAATTTGTAATCTTAAGATGTTCATATTCACAATATGAATTATATAAATCAATGAGCTTGGTAGGTTATTACATTTTCTACTACCCCCAATTTATTTCATTAGAGAGCTACTCAAAGTTTTCATGATAGATGTCTTTCACCTCCTTGGTTAGGTTTATTGTTAAACTCACATTATGTCTAATGTATCATCTGCAAATAGAAATGATTTCTTTACCTATTGGTATCCCTTTTATTTACTCCTCTTGCCTTATGTGCTCTAGCCAGTGCTTCAATTACGATACTGACAACGAGTGGGACGAGTGGACAGTCTATCTTGATCCTGTTTTTAACTAGATTGCTTCAAGTTTTCTCTATTTGGAATGATGTGAGTGTGACACATACAATCTTTATTACACTGAGGTATGTTCCCTCCAGTCCCATTCTCTGTACACACACATTTTCACTTTTTCACCTTTCAGGCTGTGTTAGTCACTTTGCAGGTAAGGTCATACAGTTAACATTTTCTTTCTCTTAATTAAAAACATTAAACTAATTTTCTCATAATACTAAGTTATAAGCATTAAATTATTTTACAGGTTATAATAAGACTAATAGGAATATTAAGCCTAATAAAGACACTGATAGGAAGGAAGGAAAAAAGAAAGGAAGGAGGGAGGAAGAGAGAACAGGAAGGAAAGGAGAGAGGGAGGGATGCCTTTGTCTCCTGGTATTAAAGGTATATACCACCATGCCTGGGCCTAATATTTTCATAGGCGTTATGCCTCAAGATCTGAACACAGAAAAAACACAGGCCACACTTCAAATTTTGCCCTCCATTTCTGGACTGTGGTTCATGCCAGATTAAAAGTCCAAATGAAAACAATAACCAGGTTTAAGTATCCTTCGTTCAACTGCGAATGCATAAACAATAAGGTGGGATCTTGCCCCACTCCCTTAATTCCATTTAATATCCTTCAACATAGTATTTAGCTCCATTTTACTTCCTGGTACCCTTTTACTCTTTGAACCATACATTTTGTATTTTTTTCTTTTTAAGCTTGCTATGCTTGACCAAAACGCTCTTCATGAAAGTAAACCAGAGAACAAGGTTATGCTTGGCATCTCAGAGTCAGCCTTTCTCAATGCAATTAATCTCAGTCTCTCCATCTTAGCCGTAGACATGCTTCAAACAAGGGCAAGAGGGAGTAATATTCTTCATCAAACATCAGAACCACCTCTACAGTTAAAACCACTCTCAGTACCAATGTCTTCCATATTCCTACTAAGATAACCCAGTAAGTCCCACTTGAAGCATTCCATGGCTTTCCAAATCCAAAGTCCCCAAATCCACATTCTTCCAAACAAAAGCATGGCCAGGCCTATCACAACAGTACTCCAGTTCCTGGTACCAACTTCCCTCTTAGCTAGGGTTTTATTGTTGCAAACAGACACCATGACGAAGCAAACTCTATTATAAAGGACAACATTTAATTGGGGCTGGTTTATAGGTTCAAAGTTTCAGTCCATTATTAAGGCAGGAGCATGGCAACATCCAGGCAGGCATGAAGCAGGAGAAGCTAAGAGTTTTACATCTTGATCTGAAGGCGGCTAGAAGATTGTTTTTAGGCAGCTAGCAGGAGGGTCTCAAAGCCCACCCCCATAGTGACACATTTCCTTAAACAAGGACATACATACTCCAATAAGGCCATACGTGCCACTCCCTGGGCCAAGCATATTCAAACCATCACATAAGCTATATAAACCCACTGATTCATCAAACTAGATTTAAGTACAATAATTCTTTGATTTTTTTTTTTTTTTTTTTTGTATCACCTAGTTTGGAGTGAAGAGATTCTTATTCACATCTTCTCAGGGAAAGCCAAAGTATGCAACTGGCCCCAACAGGGGCTGACAGAACCGAAGAACAACAGGGAACAACAGCTGCATGGCCTGGAGATGGGTGGGTGCTCAGGTTTCAGATGAGTCTGATACACCCAGGTGAGACACTGGCTGATAAATCTTGCTGTACCTACTGTTGTCACTGGCTGATGTCCTATAAAAATCAGGGACTGAAAAACAGTAAATATTTCTTTAAGGACCACATTCCTGAGAGAACTGGGTACAGAAGAAGCAAGGTCACTGGTCCAGGTAAGACTACAAAGGGGACCTAAGAGACAAGTAACTCAGCAGAGTTGACCTCAGGGCTGGGGAGCCTTAGGGTTTTGTTGAGCTCATGAGGGATGCTCTGACATATTGAAAGAATCTGGACTGCCATGTGAATCAAGTTTATAAAGTGTTACAGCGTTCAGGAGGGACAGAAAAAGGTAAAGCAGATGAGGGAGTCTGAGTCAGTTGGAGGCAAATGTGACAGGATTCATGTCAAACTGGAATTTCTAGGGGGATGGGGAAACTGACAAAGCAACATATGCCAGAGAGCGTTTAAGAATCTAAGCACCACCCAGCAGATCACAAAAGACACACATGACAATGCAGAGGAAAAATAAGCTTGTCTAAGGATGGCGACCATCCTTCTAGAGCATGTTGTATGCTTTTCTCCTTCACATGTATATTGGGGGAGAGTATGCTTGCTCAGTCTAGTGCTCATTTGTGGCCATGGAGAAGGAGCCATTGACCTGGCTGAAATTGTCAGAACCAGGCAATAACTCCAGAGGCAAAAACAGCAGGGCTAGAACATGGCCTTGTTCTCATCTAGACATTAAACTAATGCCTTTGTCTGAGTCTAGACAAGCACTGAAAGCTAGCCTCACAGTCTGCTGGACCCTACAGCAGCCAGTCACGCTCATAAAAATTAGTAACTTCGTGTGGCACTGTGGCCCAAGGCTTGGCCAAACACAGAGAAAATAATGAGATATAATGATTCTTAGGATGAGGAGGTTGGAGGGCTAAGAGAAAATGACTCAACTATGAAGGTTTAGATGGTATATTTCCCTTTTAGGCCTGTGATGGTTAATGTCAACTGTCAACTTGATGAAATCGAGAATTACTTTGGCAACAGTGCACTGGTCATTCCTTGATTCAGTTAACTGAGGTGAGAGGACCTATCTTCCGTGCCTGGGACCATTCTCTGGGTGGGGTCCTGGACTGTATAAACTGAACAATATGATGCTGAAACTTCTCTACCTTGATGGACTAAGAGTCAGGATGGTTTCTGCTTTAAGTTGCTTTTGTCACATATTTACTCACAGCAACAGGAAAAGAAAGAAAGATAATGGCTTTGCATACAACATTATTCTTTTGAGGGAACACTTGATATAAGTGATGTAACCTTTCATGCTTTATTGGCCTTTATTTACACTTCTTTTCCTTACCCTTATCTAGCCAAGATCCACTAGCACTTAGAGCAAATAGCAATGGGCCTTCAGAGACCCTCCCACCCCGTTCCCCTGCTGCTGCCCTCTGTGAACAAGGTTTCATTGGTTGTGCTAACCTCTGAGTCTCTTTACAAAGCTGAAAAGGCATTTTTAAAAAACAGACAACAACAATTAAACAGTTTAAACCCAATAATAGGTAGAGAAAAGGCATTTCCAGAAGCCATAAGGTTGTTGAAGATTTCTCAGTGCCAAAGGTGAGCCTTTCCCTGTAAGCGGTTGGCCAAGGAGATTTCTGGACTCACAGACTATAACTACTGTCACTGATGTTTGCCATTGAACAGAACCAGATGGCAAGACCCTGCTACTGAAGACGTCACATACAATGACTCCATGAGATCAGTCTTGGACTGAGCTGACTGGCTCTCAGAATGCTTAAGGCACGACACAGCAGAATTACTAGTGATACCTGCTTAGTATGGGACCCGTTATGCTGCAAACATAAATGAGTCTGGCAAGATTTACCCATCAACATAATCATGGAGGGACAATAGTTATGAGTACAACTGTTTTCCTTTTATTTAAGGGCTGCCCTACAGCAGTGAATACACATCTGGTCTCCTAGGACAAAGTCTGTGACTAGGCAAGTCATGGGTCTCAATTACAGAAGCAACTGCTGTTTTATTAAATGGATGTTGTGTGCCCATCAAACTGCCTTCTAAATGGTTAGGCCACAGATTACTGCTGCTGTCAACCTCAGCTATTTATGGAGGCAAACTTCTTCTACAATGGATTTACTGCAGAGACAACCAGTCAAGCTCATAAAAATTAGTAACTTTGGGGCTGGGGATTTAGCTCAGTGGTGAGCGCTGCCTAAGGAAGCAAGGCCCTGGGTTCGGGTCCCCAGCTCCAAAAAAAAAGAACCAAAAAAAAAAAAAAAAATTAGTAACTTTGTATGGCACTGTGGCCCAAGGCTTGGCTAAACACAGAAAAAATAGCCATTTACTTCATTCGAATCAAGGCTGAGGGAACATGACAAAAGAGAAACAAGAGGACTAAGTGCCAGAGAAGTGGGTGGGCTGTTGCTCAGTTATTATTTCTTCCTAGGAGATAGAAGGCCCTGGAGCCTCAGGAAGCCAATGGGTCTTACAGAGAAGCTCACCAAGTTACACATTCAGAGGGCCCCCCACAGCAATGACAGCAATGACGAGGGGTGCAGTAACGGTTTGCTCTCCACTGCAGATGACTGTGAGGAACAGGACTCAGACTTCCTGAGTTATTGGCCACTCAGAGCTGCGTTTGAATCACTCGTGTTTCTGTAAGGAAGCCCAATAAAACCAGAAGTGGGTGGGATCATTTCCTTTATTTGACATTCAGCACCACATCTAGGGTAAACAAATACATGTCCACGTCTCCCAGGGTGGGACAGAGGGAACAAACAACCCTGCCTATGTCTTTCCAGACTTTATTACCCATTTATCCATTTAATTCCTTAGCATTTAACTGGAAACGTTCTTTCATTCTAATTTTTGTAGTTTTAGATAAAACTGCTGCTGACTATTATATCATAGAGTGATAAATAAATCTTACTAATATCTTCAACAGGCCCCCTTTTTTATAACAGTTTTAAGATTACGTTCATATTAGGAAAACTCTGTTTCTGAGATATTGCCTGATAAGCCTGGAATCAATTGTCATTACTGGGGAACATGACATTTATATTTTATCTTACTAAAACAGGTACCATGACATCTTCAAACATTTTTACAAACATATTTCACTCGAGTTTCTTCAGTTCTAATTCTTGTGAATGTTTCACTAATTTAGACTACATTTTCTTAGTTAACTGGTGCTATTAAATGAGTATAAATGAAAAAGCACTGCCAAGTGATAGACTCATATAGTTAGGTAATAAGACTTCTTTTAAAAATGTAAGCTATAGCAAAAATATTTCATTTTTATTTTCTGTATATAATTTGCAGCCACTTATCTTTCAAATGTTCCTTTAGCTGGTGGCCTGGTGACATCAAGTGGCTAGCAGAGGCAACAGCATCAGATAGTTTCCCTAATACCAGGAAAGAAAGAACTTACTTCCTAGCCTTTTTATATCTAAGTGCTTTAGTTTAAATGTCTTCCCCAAATTCATGCTAGAAACTTAACTTGCTAATTCTACATATGCAGATAAATCTACTGGTGGGCCTTCAGGAGGTAACTGGAATGACGTACACAGGGGTTACGGAGCTGCTTTATAAAAAGATGGGAGAAAGGTATGAGGTAATCTAGTATGCCTCTTGTCCCTATGGGATGCCCTCTGCCATCTTCTGACACAGCGAGAGGCCTTCGGCAGACATATACAATAAATTTTGGTCTCTGCAGACTCAGCCGAGAAACGTGCTTCCTCAACAACTACTCAGTCTAGCACAGTATGTCACAGTAACACAATACAGACTAGTGGCACCAAGTATCACTCATGCCTTTCACTTTCTGTTTAAGATCTAAAAACAAATTAAAGAGCAAACTCCAGAGATGAAGAATCAAATAAGAAAAGGTGGCC
The DNA here is from genome assembly GCF_011064425.1 of Rattus rattus. Lineage (NCBI taxonomy): Eukaryota > Metazoa > Chordata > Mammalia > Rodentia > Muridae > Rattus > Rattus rattus. Next base: position 52,030,516 of record NC_046165.1, on the reverse strand, counting down.
CATCATATTATACTGTTAAAAATAATTATGAGACAAATGTCAAGCAAATTAGATATTAAAATAGCACAAACCTGGAATGTTTCCTAGGGTTTGTATTCCTTCACAAAACACCATGACCAAGAAGCAAGCTGGGGAGCAAAGGGTTTATTCAGTTTACACTTCCACATTGCTGTTCATCACCAAAGGAAGTCAGGACAGGAACTCACACAGGGCTGGAACCTGGAGGCAGGATCTGATGCAGAGGCCATGGAGGAGCGCTGCTTACTGGTTTGCTTCCCCTGGCTTGCTCAGTTTGCTTTCCTATAGAACACAGGACCACCAGCCACAATGGGTCCTACCCCCTTGATCACTAGTTGAGAAAATGTCTTACAGCTGGATCTCATGGAGACATTTCCTTAAAGGAGCCTCCTTTCTCTTTGATAACTTCGGCTTGTGTCAAGTTGACACACAAAACAGGCAATCAACACTGCTGACAGCCTAGGCATTTCACAAGCTGGTGATTGTAACTTAGGAAGGGATGAAGCAGGAAATTACATGAAAAGATCAAGGTATTACTTACACTTCAATTTTGGGGGGCTTCCTCTTTCCAGGAAACTTACCCATTTTAAAGTTTACATAATAGAGAATACATAAATTAATGGCCTAAGTATGATTCAGATTTATGGATAATTTTACTTATCTATGTTCAAGTAATTGAAAATATCTATAATTAGATTTTCTATGCACCTAGATATAACTGCAATATTTAAGTAGAATATGAAGAATTAACCATATATATCTTCAGGGCTTTACATGATCAGTGGCCTTCTGTAGGCAGAGTTAATCTTCACCTACCAACGCGGCAACAAACTAAGTAAACCAATACGGGGACAGTTAGCTATGTGGCAATAGCATGGAAGTTACCAATATATCCCTAGAAGGTGGAGAGGGAAAGGCAGAAGACCTTTCCTGTTTGGAGTCCACCACCACTCCTACCTGGAAGTGCCCATAGGGAGTTGAAATGCATGTATGGGATGTGGGGTATGGCAGCTGAAAGTGGGACTCTGTTCAGTAGCAGCTTCCTTGGGCTCACCACCTGTGATGGGACATCTCAGTGATGCAGCTTTCTGTAAGTCACCCTGCTCCTATCCAGTAACCTCACCAATGTTCCCTTTGTTAAGCCAAATAAACACACTGGTTTCCATAGTTGCACTGGTATGAAGTTGTCTTTTTGATTTATTATTGGTGCCCTATCTGGAGTAACAGACATTTAACTCTCCTCAGGAAAAATAATATGACAAATAAGGTTAGACTTTAACCTTAGCACTAAATTGAAATACATATAACGCCTGAGTCGGGCATTGTGTTTACCAACTGACCGTTTCTCAACAAGAAGTTCTTTCTAGTGTTCTTGTCAAAAACCTGCAGCTGCTGTGATCCCAGGATGTAGTAGTATCAGTCTAATATGAACAATGATGGATCATTCTAGTGACCTTCAGGATTTACTACAGTACATTAGGTTAACTATGTCTCAAGAACTCAAAACCCACACACTGACATCACAGAGAAGCGATACGGATCGATGATGTAAATCCTGTCAGAATCAAATATTAAGGCCACAGAGGTTTGGGGGAAAAGTGGTACAAGTGGCAGGGCAGAACAGTAATCTGCCACTTGACTGTACCAGATCAATGCTGCAGTGATGAAATGGAGTGTTTTAATTCTAGTTACAGATTTCCCATGTAGTAGGCTCTATATTAAATTTCCTTGGGACTTCTGAGGTTTAAGGTTTGGATATTTCAAAACATATTAAGGGACTATCAGTCAAATAAACTACATAAAAAAGGCCCTCTGCAGTCTGGCACTTTAGACAAGTCTTAATGCAGAGTATAGCACTAGCTATTAAGCATTACATATAAGGTGTTCTGCTTGACAAATTCCATTTAAATTCATATTTTGAATATGACACCAGGACCTTATAATCCACTCCAATCTAAGACCCTTCTTCCCACTCTAAATTGCTTCTTTTCTGTAGTTTTTAGTTTTATTGTTATTTTGAATGTAAAAAAGGTTCCTATTTAATGGTTGCTATAGGATGAGAGAAAACAAATGATTATGAGTAGCTGTGTGTAAAGTTTTAAAATAGCTTATCAAATGACATGCATACACACAGTTGAAATGTCTTCTGGAACAAGAATGCAAACTCTAGAAACTTAACTCAAAGTGTTTGCATCCTGCTATAGGCCCTGGGAAAGGAATGAGTTATCTTCACCCCAACATCTTCTCTTCAACTTATGTTCTCCTCAAAAAGCATCACTTCCCAGGGGGATGAGAAAGGTGGCAGGCGGGATGTGGGCTGCAGGTGCTTTCTAATCATCAGTCTCACACAAGACTTGAGTTGACAGCAAGCTGAGGACTATTTCCCATCCTCAGCTAATCATTTTGCTGCAGCCTCTTTAGCCTGTCTTGTTTCTATTGGAACACTGTAGTGTAGAGGGTGCAGTATGCACAAGGTGCAGACTTAAAAGAAGCCCACAGAAGGCACAGCAGTTAGGAGTGCTTACTGCTCTTGAACAGGACTAGTGTTTGATTTCCTGGTCCTGGTTCATATGCACAGTGGCTTACACTCGTTGTAACACCAGCTTTAGGAATCCTGATGCCTTCTTTTGACTGCCACAAGGACATACATGAATGCAGGCGAAACACTCACACATAGAATAAAAAATACCAATCTTTTTGAAAAGTAGGAAAACTGTTAGTTTGTCTGTCTCATAATTATCAACCTGAAAGCAGCATCAGCAAACATGACTTGCTGTGGTGGCTGAATACACAGTTCTTCTTGAGGGCTTCCGATGTGCTGAGAACAGCACCTTGCTTCTATTCATATCAGCTTTCACCTGGGAATCACTAGGTCACAAAGCCTTTTGTCTATCATTTTATGTAATTTGGATCATCTGTGTTGCCTCATTTATTCCTTCAAGCTATCAGGACCATAAAATGAAAAAGTGCATGGAACCTCCAGATGTCTATGATATGCTAACGATGGAAAGAGGTAGATCTTACAAATGAAAAGGAGAGGACAGGGACATGTCCCTTTCATTGCCTTCAGGTTCAAATGTTGCCAGCTTGGGAAGCCTTATTTATGTGGGTCACTTATGGTAAAATTGAGCAGAGAAAGGTGAGTGGCCAGGAAACACATTTACAATTTGGTCCCCTAGAAACAGAATTATATAGATGGTCTCTCTCATTTCTTTCCACATATACACACACACATATGTACATGCCTACATGTACACATGTGTATGTGTGTATAGGTACATGTATATTCATTTGTCTATGTATGTGTGTATGTGATTTTCCAAAGAAAACCACTCTTTCCCCCTTTTTAGACTTAATTATGTCTATGTGAGTATATGTGTTTGCATGTATGACTGTAAACCACATGTGTGTGGCTCCCGATGAAGGCTAGAACAACAGATCTGCTGCAGGTGAAGTTAGTTTGTCATGAGCCACCATGGAGGGCCTGTGAACTGAATCCAGGTCCTCTGCAGAGTAGCCAGTGCTCTTAACTGCTGAGTCAATCATTCTTACACTTTAAAGAATGATTATATATATATATATATATTCATATATAGTATATATGTATAAATATATACCCAGAGCTATATTCTACACACAGTATTGCAATTATGTAGTCTTTAAAACCTCCACAGCCTGCATCTTAACAGCCTTGGAGTTCCTTTCCTGGCCATACACAGATGCCTCACTTTCTATAGTTCATCTGGCAATTCACCTATTGATAATCTGGCTGTTACTACACAAGTATCAGGTCACAGTATCCTATCCTCAGGATAAATTAGTAGCCATGGAAGTGCTGGATGAAACAGAAGCCTTGGTTCTGACATTAGGAAATGAGTTCAGGGTTTACTCTCATGTATAATCTAATCAGCACACTCAACTCAGCTCCTAACGCCCTGGTATTTGCCAACCTGAAAGATGAAAATATCATCTCACTGTAGCACAGCTTTCATTTTCTTTTCAATAAAAAATGAAACAGCTACACTTCTAAAAGCCATTTATTTTCCACTGTATTAATAAGTGTTTCTATTTTTTGCATTCTATTTGTAGGGGTACTATACAACTATACTACAGTAGCTCTTTCTGATATAATACAAATATTTCTGCTATCTCTCTGCTACATTTGTACTTTCTTGTGGTCCTGGGAAATTGACCCTATGGCCTTGAGCAAGGCAGACAAGTGTCCTACTCCTTAGCCTTCTGTCTTTTATCTCTCTTACAGTGTTATTTTCCTCCACTCCTCAGTCACAGGATGAGATATGCAGGAGACCTGTATCTTCCCCTAAATGTAACCTTATTTTCCTTGCTTTTGCACATTCCCAAGGTTGTTAAGTCTCTCATGGTCTCAACTTTTTTTCTTATCCTATATTTTCTCAAAGAGCTCATTTGTATCTCACTCACTGAAACATGTATACTTCTCCTGTGAGACCTTCTGAGCAAAGAGTAAAGTCAAAAGATACCCTGAATCTAATATGCTCAGAAATGAAATGTGATCTCATTTTCCCCTTTCTTACATTCTTTAACATAGAAATGAAAGGTGGTGCACTTACCTGACAAAGTAAATGCATGAGTGGTCAGTCACCCTAGCCCCTAGCCACCCCACACAGCCTGCAGTCCCTGCTCTGGTTATTTCTCCACTTAGGATCCTCCAGTAATTCCCCCTTCCTTCAGAGTAATATCTGAAACCCTACCCATTTTTAATTGTTTTGTTTTCTGCAGTACTCAGGTAACATGCTATGCCACTAAACTATAGGCCTAGCCTAGCTTTAGGTTTTATTATTTAAATTTTAAATAAGAAGTGTGTTGTGGGGGAGCTAAACCCAGATTCTATCCGATTTCTAACTGACAAGGCTTCAGGGAGGTTGCGCATGACATGGCAGACATGTACACATGACATGGCACACATGTACACGTAGAGGCCAGCTTTGTGGAGATTGTTCTTTCTTCCACCTTCACTCACCTAGGCTCCAAGGACTGACCATGTTTCCAGGCCTACGCAGCACTTGCCTGTGCCTGCTTAGCCATCTCTCTGGCCCCTGATACAACTTGAAAATTTTCTACAGCAGGGAAAGAAAGGGCCAAGAGTAGGACTCACTGAGGGAATGTCTGCTATGAAGTATGCCATAGTTTGTAGGTTTCTATCATGCATGCTAAATATACATTCTACTACTGAGCTACCTGGCCCATTTCTCTAAATATAAAGCGTTTAGTGTGGATACAATGGTATTTATAATACAAAGTATAAATAAGTTGTAGTCTATTTTCAGCCACTCCCCCTTCAACTGTGTTATGAAGATACCTTTTCTGCCATTTCTTTTTTTTTTTTTTTTTTTCTTTTCTTTTTTTGGAGCTAGGGACCGAACCCAGGGCCTTGCGCTTGCTAGGCTAGCACTCTACCACTGAGCTAAATCCCCCAACCCTTCTGCCATTTCTAATTTAGGTATGTTCCACCTTTAGAAGGACTATGTTGTTCCTTCTGTCTCACAGGTATCTATCTCTCTAATTTCACCCTCATAACAGCTAATACTTAAGTGGCATGGTTCCTAGATGCACTCAGTGACCTCACATGCTCACTTCTTAGCCTTCTACACATATTTGGGCATACAGTGCTAGGCTTTGAAGCACAGCCTAAGTCTCTTGAAAATGAATTACCCTTCAGGACAGCAACAGGAGTTATGACAAACTTTATAATCACAGGAAAGAATGTGCACTGTGCAAAGATGTGTCCTGGCAAGTGCCTGATGCCCAGAGACAGGGGTAGGAGAGGTGAAAAACTGCAACACACTGTGACTAAAAAGGCTAAACACTAAAAAGAGCTGCCATTTCACTGAAACAAGTTTTCTAAACATGTTGAAGGATATGACACAATGAAGCAGAAGGGAATGTAAAAAGAAATTTTAAGAATCTTTCAAGATAAAAATAAAAACTGTATGTGATTACAATTGAAGCCTGTAAGAGTCAATCAGTATCTTCAACTGTTATCGGCAGGTTTGGGATGAGAGGATTCTGTTAATGAGTCTGGCATAGAGCCGCTCAGCTCTGACATGCAGAACACAGTATACACAGGTACTCTCTATCATCACCAGATTATTCTGTCACTCATGACATGAATGACATGGATGTTGTCTTGATTCTACAGCCATGGAGTACAATGGCTTTTTGATACTTCTCTAGATACAGAACAGGCTTGAAATAACATCACACACAATGTTTGCAGTTGTAAAAGAAAAAGATATTTAATATGAACCATAAACTGGATATGGAAACTCACACCTATAATCCCAGCATTTGGGAGACAGAAGCAAAACTATTGCTGTGAGTTTGGGGCCAGTCTGGGTGAGCTCTAGGCTGAGCTGGGTTACAGAATGGGATCCTGTGCAAAAGCACACAGATTTCAAACATCTTGTGAAAAGATCTTTTTTCTATTTCTAGGCAAGTAGGAAGGTAAAACAAACAAACAAATGAATAATAACAAACTGAACATCCCTATGATGTTGTATAAAGACAGGAGTGGTCTATTCTATTTCCTGGAACAGTTTCTTTACATGGCATAGTATAAAAATCAGATTATATAAATTCATGGTCACTCCTTCTAGGGCCAGTGTATGCTTGCTATGGCCATGAGTTCAGAGCTCAGCACTCATGGAAGCAGCTATACACAGAACCTCTATAATTCCAGTGCTGGAAGGCAGAGACAAGAGGATCTCGGGAGCTCACGAGACAGTCAACATAGTCCAAGCAGTGAGCTCCAAGTTCTGTAATGTAGCCCGTCTCAAGAAGAAAGCAGCTAAGGAAGATGCCCAATGTAGACCTCTGCTCTCTCCACACCAGCACACACTCAATTCAAGATTGTTTTTTTTTTTTCTATATTGATATTCTCTGCACACCCCAGTCCTATCCTTGTGTCTTAGTTAGGGTTATCGTTGCTGTGATGAAATAGTATAACCAAAAGCATCTTAGGCAGGAGCAGATTGACTTGCCTTACACTTCTCTACTACTACTCATCATCAAAGGAAGTCAGACAAAACCTCACACAGGATAGGGACCTTGAGGCAGGAGCTAATATAGAAGCCATTAGGACTACTGCTTACTGGCTTGTCCTCCATGCTTTTCACCTGCTTTCTCATAGAATCCAGGATGACCAACCCAGGGAGGGTACCACCCACGTTGGCCTGGCCCTCCCCAAAAAATCACTAATGAAGAAAATACCTTACTGGCGTGCCTAAAGCCCCATGTTCTGAAGGCATTTTCTTAATTGATGTTCCCTCCTCTCAGATGACTTTAGCTTGTGTCAAGTTGACATATAACTATCTAGTAAACCAAGATATCTTTTCATAAGCAAATTGAAAGGTTCATCTTTCTTCTTGATTGACAAGTAGTACTTCCCCAAGTTAAAAATTTAGAAGGAGGTCCCATTACATGTAAAGCTCAAGGAAATCTCTACATTTATGATACAGTGTTTTTCTCAGCAGGGGAGTCTCCTAGTGGGACTGACTTGGAATAACATGATTTTTATTCTTAGTAAAAAACACGATCTGTCAGGACATTCTTTCATAAGGTTAAAAACCACAAAAAGCATAAATTAGGTCTGTAATAAATATTCTTTCCTTAGCATTCCTTTAAAGAATGGCCTGGTTAGGTGGATAAAATTTGATGATGATGACTGATTGATGATAAATAATGTTTTAAAATCCCCTTTCATCAATTCAATCAGGCTCACCCTCAAACTTTTCCAGATTGAGAAAGATCCTTAATAGCTAAAGATTCTGTGACTTTAAGGATGCTATCCATCCTTGTCATTGCCAGAATTCTTTAAGCTGGTACTATAATAAATATAAAAAAGACATTTTCTTGCCCACTTTAATTTATAGAAAATGTATGGTTATGAATTTATAAACTTGCTACATTCCTTTTTTCCTTCCTTTGTTTTTCTCTTAGTTCTCACTGGTCACTAGTTTTTTCTGCAGTCAAAATACTGTCTAGTACATCTCCCCACGCCCTTCTTTTGGGATAAGTGGAGGGTCTAAATTTAAGAGAAAAATGTCTAAACATTTTAAAACTCTATTTTAAAAAATTACATTCAGCTGGCTTATTAATTACATGATCAAATTTGCCAAAATTATCAAATAATGTAGAAAATAAAAAACTTGCAATTTTATTAAATGAAGCAAACATGCCCAAATTATTTTCTATGCATCCATGTTCATCAAAAGCAAAGTTTTCTCAGCATCTAAAGAGATAATTCTGTTTGTGACTTTTTTCCACATTAACTATGAATATTGTCATCCTTTCATAAAAAGCATTTTATATAAAAACCCCATCTTTTTTTAAATTGGATATTTTTTATTTACATTTCAAATGTTATCCCCTTTCCAGGTTTTCTGTCCATAAACACCCCCAATCCCTCCCCCTCCCCCTTCTTCTATGAAGGTGTTCCCCTATCCACCCACCCACCCCTTCCCACCTCCCTGCTCTAACATTCCCCTACACTGGGGGCGGGGGGGGGCAGCCTTGACAGGACCAAGGGTCTCTTCTCCCACTGGTACCCAACAAAGCCAGGAGCCATGGGTCTCTCCATGTGTACTCTTTGTATGATGGTTTATTCCCTAGGAGCTCTGTTTGGTTGGTATTGTTGTTCTATGGGGTTGAAAACCCCTTCAGCTCCTTCAATCCTTTCTCTAGCACCTCCAATGGAGACCCTGTTCTCAGTTCAATGGTTGGCTGTGAGCATCCACCTCTGTATTTGTCAGGCCCTAGCAGAGCCTCCCAGGAGACAGCTATATCAGGTTCCTGTCAGTGATAATTCTTGGCATCAGCAATATTGTCTGGGTTTGGTGGCTGTGTGTATATGGGCTGGATCCCCAGGTGGGGCAGGCTCTGGATGGCCTTTCTTTCAGTCTCTTCTCCAAATGTGTCTCTGTATTTCCTCCTATGAATATTTTTGTTCCCCCTTTTAAGAAGTACTGAAGCAACTCACTTTGGTCATCCTTCTTGAGCTTCATGTGATTTGTGAATTGTATCTTGGATAATTCGAGCTTTTGGGCTAATATCCACTTATCAGTGAGTGCATACTATGTGTGTTTTTTTGTGATTGGGTTACTTCACTCAAGATGATATTTTCTACTTCCATCGATTTGCCTATGAATTTCATGAAGTCGCTGTTTTTGATAGCTGAGTAGAACTTCATAGTGTAAATGTACCACATTTTCTGTATCCATTCCTCTGTTGAGGGGGCATTGGGGTTCTTTCCAGCTTCTGGCTATTATAAATAAGGCTGCTATGAACATAGTAGAACATGTGTCCTTGTTATATGCTGGAGCATCTTTTGTGTATATGTCAGAGAGTGGAATAGCTGGGTCCTCAGGTAGTGCTATATTCAATTTTCTGAGGAACCTCCAGACTGATTTCCAGAGTGGTTGTACCAGCTTGCAATCCCAAACCCACTGACAATGGAGGAGTGTTCCTCTTTCTCCACATCCTCACCAGCATCTGCTGTCACCTGAGTTTTTGATCTTAGTCATTCTGACTGGTGTGAGGTGGAATCTCAGGGTTGTTACGATTTGTATTTCCCTGATGACTAAGGATGTTGAACATTTCTTTAGGTACTTCTCATCCATTCAATATTCCTCAGTTGAGAATTCTTTGTTTAGCATAATCATTCTAATTTCAGTTAAACCAAGATTCTAAATAAAGATTTTAATCTTCCATTTTTTTGAGGGAAAAAGTGGAGGCCAGGACTCACCCTATGACATTCTTCTAGGAAGTGCATCATGCCCTAGAGACCCTGGTCTGATGAGATCCTCCTGGAGTCCACAGCTCCCCTCCTGCTTTCTCAGTCACAACACTATTTCATGCAATTCCTTCATGTTCTTTTTATTACAGGACTATCAACCTAATGGGGGCATGAAGATGAATTCTATGCTGTTTACCAATCTATTAAGTAGTGACCACACAAACTTAGCAATAATTTATTTCAATTAAGTGGATTTTAAAAAACAATCTCTAGGTCATGTTTCAAGACTTACTAATTTATTCAATTCAGTATTTCCTGTAATCTACAACAATTATACAATGTAATCAGTATTTAGGTCCCTAGAAGAATGAATATTTCAAGTATGTTCTCTTTAACACCATGGCTGAATTTAAATGCTATTTTCTAAATGTTTTCAGTTGGAAAAGAGGCTTCTTCTCCTGTAGTTAAAGAGAAAGGCACCTTCTAAGTATATCTCATGCACAGACTGTATTAATGGAGGAGGAAGTGAAGTACTCATGTGTAAGAGGTGCTCATCCCACTTCCTGACTGTGGATGCCATGTGACCAGCTGCCTCCAGCTTCTGCTGCTGAACTTTGCTGCCATGCTGGCCTGAAAAGCTGTTGCTCTCAGAGGACTTTATCACAACAGGGAAGACTCTCTCTCAAATCACAGCTCAACAACAGTTGCCTTCTATGATATATTTCCTATTGAAATATTTCTTATAAACCATTAAAAACTGTGTATAGTTCCTAAAGTATCTTTTTTTCTAAAGAGCTGCAACCAGCTACTATAATTCCAAAATCCTAGCCACTGATTCATCATTGAATCCCAACGTGACTTAAGTTATATAAACTCCAGCCAATCAACGAGGGTACTTAGGAAAGAGGGTGAGTGTCTTACATGTTTGTCTATCTCTTCTCCTGCCCTTTTCCATTCTGTGTGGGATAAGGTAGTGTGCAACCTTGGACCATGTATGTAGACTGAGTCCTACGTATGACATGAAGCAGAGGCTCTACTAACTCCTGCCTATCTCTAGGCCAATCTTTATGAGATGGAAAAAAGTTCATACCATTCGTCTTGGTTTTCTTTTAGGATGTCACAATGACCACAAACTTTTCTTCTACAAAGACTTATTAATTAGCTCACGGTTGTAAAATTCAGAATTTGGCCTAGTGTGACTGGTTTCTCTGGCTAAGGTCCCACAAGATGAAAACCAAGGACTCTTCTAAACTCCCCTGACATGGAAGCACTCAGTCTTAGAATTATAAGCACAAGGGTACCACATCCTTCTGGCTACCATCTGAAGCCACAGCTCCTCAAGCACAATCAAAGTCTGTTTCCAGTCCACACTTCTGTCCTCTTGGACTTGTAGTGTGCCTTGCTGTGCTTCTGATATTCTTCTCCCGGAAGAGGCCTGTTCCTTTTAAAAGCTCACATGACCAGGTAAGATTCGTCCTGATCTCTCAAAAGTCAACTGTATACAAAGAATAACCCAACCAAAGAAATAAAAATCATCAAAATAAGTTTGAAAAATTATATACAATTTACAAAAGGGACAATGACTTTGGGCTATCTTTGAATTCTATAACATTACTCCAGGTCTCTGCTACTTTAAAAGATTTTTTTAAATGAAATTAGATTATATATATATATATATATACACATACATATATATTATAAAATATATATATATACATTATATATATAATTTGTATTTTAACAATTGCAACTGTTCAGTAGTAAATACAGTTACATGCTATGTAAACAACACCTCCAGTCATCTTTGGAACTAAACTATGAAGTCACTGAGGAAGCATCCCCTATTCTCCTTTCCCCAGGCCCTGACAACCACCCCTGCACACATGTCTCTATGACTATATCTATCACCAGTAAGTGGAATTATTTGGCATTTACTTGCCCTTTCGTGACTGGCTTATTTAACTTAACTGCTATGTCCCATTGAATCTGAATGTTAATACACATCAGAAAGACTAAGGATTTCCAATGGGAGAAAACACATGAAAAATATAAATACTATTAACATTATCCACTAAAAGTAACTGATTCAGGTTGTCTAGATTTTGCTTTTAAACATTACTTGTAATGTTACCCTAATTCAGTTGTATACAATATAGTTTCTTTTGAAATGTAACAATCAAATAACTTTCCAGGAGAATGTGGACATTTCAGAATGTACTTAGAGTGAGTCACAGCCAGTAGAAAAGGGTGGCGGGGCTGCATTTGTAAATGGATCATCCCCTTGATTCACTTCATATACAGGACTAAGTTTCTGAGTCAAACTAGTATTCTGGGTCACTCTAATAGTACTGATGTTTTCCTCAATAAGGGAAATTATAACAGGTAAATGTTTTAATAGAATTAGGTGACTTCCAATGGCGAAGAAATAGCTATCTGTACTGGCTGGTTTTATGTGTCAACTTGACACAAGCTATCACAAGGAAGGAAGCCTCTGCATCAGTTCCTGCCTCCAGGTTCCTGCCCTTTGTGAGTTCCAGTCCTGACTTCCTCTGGTGAAGAACAGCAATGTGGAAGTGTAAGCTGAATAAACCCTTTCCTTTCCAACTTGCTTCTTGGTCATGATGTTTGTGCAGGAATAGAAACCCTGATTAGCATGCTATATTTTAGGGCATTTCCCAGGATAGTTAAGATTTTCTAAGCAATTCATAAAGAATAAAACTCCAGAGTTTACTTTGGCTAATGAAGTTATTAATGCCTACCTATGTGGGAATGAAAATCTACAACATATTGTTTTAACCTGAGTTACTTATTAGAATAGAACTTAGACCTTTTAGCAAAAGTAAGACTTGTTGTAATGCAGTTCCTGGACCAGATCCTATAAAAAGTGTAAACTGGATGTTGTAACCCTAAGCCCAGCACTCCAGAGCCTGAAGCAGGACTGCTACAAGTTCTATGCCAGCATGGGCTACACTGTGAGGTCCTATCACAGGCTGACAGATAGATAAGACAGAAAGACAGAAAGGCTATGTGCTATCACCAAGAACATACAGAAGGAAAAAACAGCTCTTGGTTTGGAAAAAATGGCTTCTCTGTAAAACTTGTTGTCATGGGAGAAGATTCAGAATCTGCTACTGGAATGAGGAAGGTGTGAATAGAAAAGTACTGATAATAGCAACAGTAAAGGGAGGAAAACAGAAACAGGAAGGCTGCTGACAATGGCCATGGAAACAGCAGTAATGCTGACTTCTTGGGTGGAGCAAGTAACCCTTCACAGGAGAAAAGAAGGACATCCTAGCAACAATGCTATTAGGTAACTGCTGGTTCAGTCTCTGGGTACTGAAAGTTATGGGGTTTAATGCCATTTAACTGGTGATAAGAGTCTCAGGACTCTGATCAGGATGTCAAAGCAGAGGATGGTGGTGAAAGCCAGCCTGGGCTACACAGCAAGACACTGTTGCAAAAGCACAGCACAGCACAGCACAGCACAGCACAGCACAGCACAGCACAGCACAGCACAGCACAGCACAGCACAGCACAGCACAGCACAGCACAGCACAGCACACAGCACAGCACAGCACAGCACAGCACAATGATCTGGATGTAAACTGGGCTCTCAGCTTCCCTAAGTAAGGCAGAGTTGGAGAACTCAAAGAAGATACTCTTCAACAAACCTGAATCCACCTCAATACTTATTTACACATGTAGGTCAATCTGCAAGAAAATAGCAATTTTAAATATCTACATTCAGATAATATCTACAGCTCACCATTTACACACTTAACTGAACACTTCCATATACCATCTGAACTGGTACTTATGAAGATGACAAGGCTCCAAAATATTCACACACACACACACACACACACACGAAAATCAATCTTAAAAATGTCTTCACAGTTTTGTTTAATATATCAATAGATCTTGAGGACAGGAGTATTTTTAAATCAGATGAAGAGATAATTCCTATTTTTAAGCAAAATAGAAGATAGCATTTCTTGGACCCTTGAGGTAAGCTTTCACATGCCAGATGAGGTTGATTTTGTTGTTTATGTCTCTATAAGATCCAGACACTTTAGTGGAAGTGTCTCTCCTACACATTCATTAATGAGTGATGGGTACTGGTAAGCTATCTAACTCAGTCTGATTATGCACTTACCACCTCAATTACTCTGAAATGTGCCTCTGCACAGGTATACTGTTAAATTTAATATTCTTGTTCAAAGTACACATTCCCACAGCTAACTAAAGAGGTCTCAGTCTGATTAAGAGTTTATTCTGAAATCAAGGAATCTTTAAGATGAACACTAGAAGTCATCTAATCAAATTCCCTTTCTTTGCAAGAATTGCTTTTATAGTACCATCCAAGTAGAATAGGAAAACACACACACACACACACACACACACACACACACACACACACACACACACACACACACACACACGCGTGTGAGGATCTTGGGTTAATGAATGACTCCATTTATATGCAGCCAGAACAGTTGGACATTCTTCCTTGAGTGAAAATCTACCTCCTCACATCCTCCTGGTCTCTCATAGTATAGAAAAAACATACTCAAAGTCAAGTTCTCCTTTCTAGGTTTCAAAGGCCTCAATATTCTAATAAAAATGATTTCTAGAGAGGGCAAAGATTAAAACAGACACAGAAGGAACACCCATTCAGAGCCTGCCCCACATGTGGCCCATACATATACAGCCATCCAATTAGACAAGATGGATGAAGCAAAGAAGTGCAGAAGTGTAGATCGCTCCTGAGAGACACAGCCAGAATACAGCAAATACAGAGGCGAATGCCAGCAGCAAACCACTGAACTGAGAATAGGACCCCCGTTGAAGGAATCAGAGAAAGAACTGGAAGAGCTTGAAGGGGCTCGAGACCCCATATGTACAACAATGCCAAGCAACCAGAGCTTCCAGGGACTAAGCCACTACCTAAAGACTATACATGGACTGACCCTGGACTCTGACCTCATAGGTAGCAATGAATATCCTAGTAAGAGCACCAGTGGAAGGGGAAGCCCTGGGTCCTGCTAAGACTGAACCCCAGTGAACTAGACTGTTGGGGGAGGCGGCAATGGGGGGGAGGATGGAGAGGGAGCACCTATAAAGAAGGGAGGGGGAGGGGATGTTTGCCCAGAAACCGGAAAAGGAATAACACTGGAAATGTATACAAGAAATACTCAAGTTAATAATAATAATAAAAAAATGATTTCACATTTATATGTTCTCCAGTTTTAATTTTTTGGGACAATCCAAATGTGTTAATATTGCTTTCAAATATGTTAACATGGTACCATGTAAACTGCATAGACCATCATCTACCCTGAATTTACATTTCTATTTCCGTTCTCTAAGACTTCATTTTCTTTTGAAAATAAGATTCGATAAGATGACTCATTTAGTTCTAGTCCCACTAAAACAAGCAGTTTCTATTTATAAAGTTTAGTCTTCCTCTCTTGTACCAGAGTAGACACTGTACTATGTTGCCATTGTCTCTCAAGCTCATCTGTGTGTCTGACTCATCGTTGTGTGATGCAGTGTCCCTCCTATATATATTGATAACCTAGTAGGAAATGGTCAACAGTTACCCAAGTGTGGCTGCAAACGTGCTACCTGCACTAAAGTAAACATGTATTGAGTTTTTGTTTGTTAAATAGAGAAGAGTTAAGATACAACATTATGGCAATATAGCATTAAGAAGAAATCTCCGTAGTCAGAACACTTTGCTGTGTGCCTTTAAAAAGTTAAGTTAATCCCACTCAGCTTTCACTGCTGAACTTAAGAAAGCTCTTGCATGTGCACAGTCTAAACCCTCTTGGCCATCTTCAATCCTTCAGTCCATGACAACAACTCTCCCACACAAATGGTTTCCCATTCTTTGAGCTCTGGTTCACTACCCTCCTTAGTGTTAATGGTGCTTTCATCAAACTCAGGGCTTCTTTTCCCCCTTGTTTGAGAATTTCATACAAAATATAATGAATTTTGGTCAAATCTGGCCCCCACTCCCTCTTCTCCATTCCTATTATCTGTCTCATCACTTTTCCCTCTCAAGTACATGTTCTGTTTTTTAAATATAGTGGATCCACTTTCTGTTACCAATGTATGTGCAGATATAGGAATACACATCAGAATATGAACACTATCTCAGGGAGTGCACAGACAGGGCAATGATTCTCCCTCTTCTTCTCCCTCTCCCAGAGACCATTCACTAACAACAGCTCCTCAGCTCTAGTCAGGACTTTATGAGTCCCTTCTCCACTCATGCTAAGATTATAGCTGGCTTGATCAAGTGCTATGTCTTATACATTCAATCATAGAGGCTGTGAGTTTATATATACAATGACCCTTCCAGGTCTGGAGAACACTGTTTATAGCAATATTCTACTATCTCTAGCTCTTAAACTCTCTCCTTGACAATGTTTCTTGAGAGCTACACTAATACATGGGTATTGGGTATAAGGATACACATTTATGGAACAGTTTATATTATGTCCACTTAGTAAAATAATAGCGGATTCTCCCACAGGGCCTATCAACTACCTAACCACGGGTACTTGGCCTAGTTAGTGGTATCAGGCATCCAGTCCATCTTTTTAGAGCAGTCTTCAAGCCCAATCAGGAAGAGGCTGGTTACTCTGACAACAGGCATGCTAGTCTGCATCGATAGTCTTACCCTGGCTTGCAGAATTCATAGCTATTCAAGAGAATTGATTACTTCTCTCTCCCAAATGCCTAACATCCTCTTGCACTATGAAAGCTAGTCAATAGAGATGAAGCTTCCAAGTCAGTATCAGCTTCATTCATTTCTCTATGTCCTATGACTTAAGTATACAGTGTCTTCAGCCAGCATTACTCTGACACCAAAATCAGGTAAAAACAAAATGTAGACCAATTTCCCTGATGAATATAGATGCAAAAATTCTCATTAAAAATGCCTGCAAACTGGATGTGTTCTTATACATTACATGATCATAAATTATAATTAGAAACTAAAGCCCTAGATATTGGATATCTACCTATAGGATAGAGACTATAGGATATTAATGTGTGCATTGCTAGGTTTTAATATCGCTTTGGTCCAGTATTTCCTCAGGATCTCCCTATGCCTCCTTTTGGGAAGAGGAATGTATACTTTGCCACAGTATAGCATAAGTATGTAATGATGGTATTGTTTACTTGTTAGTCTTTTTTTCCTTCAAATTTTATGGTCACATTTAACAGATGTCACAACTAACAGATTACCTTAAGTCTCAGAGGAGATTCTAGACTTGGACTTTTGAACATTATCTGGACTGTCAAAAGAATATGACAGCTTTTGAAGTTGGACCCAGTGTAATTTGTATCATATAATGGCTATGGGCCTATTGAGGCTCATGTGTATTCAGAATTAATATTGTGAAAGTGGCTACATCACCAAAAGCAATACACAAATTCAATGAAGTTACTATGAGAATTTCAATGACATTCTGGGTCACTGGGCAGGGAGTGCAAACCTAGGCCTTGTGACCTGGGTTAAATTCCTGGAAACCCTTAAAGGCAAAAGAAGAGAAGTGACTCTACAACATTCTTGTATATTATATGCTGTGGTACATACGTGTGCATGCACACACACTCAAGAAATAAAAATATTTTTAATTCCAATGACATTTTTCAGAGTATTAGAGAATTGATGTGGAAACACAAAAACTCTAAATACCTAAAGCAATCCTTGGCAGAGAAAGATCAATAATAGAGATACCTCAGTCCCCAATCTTAAATCTTATTACAGAGCCACAGTAACAAGAATTTGATGAAACAGACATGTAGACCAAGAGACTAGATTAGAGGACCAGATAAAAACCCATACAGTTACAGCTACCTAATTCTGAACAAAAGCTGTCAAAAATATAAATTGGAGAAAAGACAGCTTCTTTAATAAATGATTCTGGGAAAATTGAATTTTCTCACACACAAGAATGAAAGTAGATCCATCTTTTAACTTATATAAAAACTAATTCATGATGGATCAAAGAGAAGTTCTGCTCTTTCAGAGAATCCAGAACCAGCTCCCAGCACCAACATAAGTGGCTCACAAAAACCTGTACTTCCAGCTCCAGAGGATCCAATATCATTTTCGGGTGTTCTCAAGCACATGGCATATGCACACACAGATACACATATCCATAAATAAAACTTTTAATCAAACTGCTAGAAGAAAATAGGTAAAACATATTTATTTATAGATAGAAATTTTCTTTTTAATAAAAGATTCTGTGCTGGCTAGGTTTATGACAACTTGACACAAGTTAGAGTCAACAACTTGACATAAGCTAGGGTGGGGTAGCTGGAAAAACAGAAACAAACAAACAAACAAAAAAAACCTCCATAAGATCAGGCTGTAGGAAGGTCTGTGGGGCATTTTCTTAATTAGTGACTGGCTGGGGAGGCCCAGCCCGTTGTGAACTGGGACAATACCTAGACTCTTTCATCCTGGGTTCTGTAAGTAAGCAGACTGAACAAGTCATGGGGAGAAGCCAGAAAGCAGCATCCTCCATGGCCTCTGCATCACCTCCTGCCTCAAGGTTCCTGCCCTGTTGACTTCCTGTGCTGACTTCCTTCAATGATGAGCAGTGCTGTGGAAGTGTAAGCCAAGTAAACCCTTTCCTCCTTAACTAGCTCTTTGGTCATGGTGTTTACTCTCAGCAATAGTAACCCTGACTATAAAACAGACTTCAATAGGAAAAGAAATACTTGCAGCAATTGACAATGGGCCTACATGAAGTTAAAAAGAATGGGAGAAAAAATATGCGAAGAATGTATCTGACAAAGATGAATTAAAAACTTCTAAAGAGGAACCACACAACCAAACAACAAAAAACCAAAACAACATAAAATGCAATCAATAAAGGATCTGATGAACTAAACAGACAGTTCTCAAAGGAAGAAATAAGACTTGGTAAGTATTTGAAAGTGTTCAATATCATCAGCCATCAGGAGAACCCTAATAAAAACTTATATAGGACTTTATCAACCACAGGGA
Organism: Rattus rattus; assembly: GCF_011064425.1. Classification (NCBI taxonomy): domain Eukaryota; kingdom Metazoa; phylum Chordata; class Mammalia; order Rodentia; family Muridae; genus Rattus; species Rattus rattus. Next base: position 52,011,692 of record NC_046165.1, on the reverse strand, counting down.
GACAGCTATCAAGGAAATAGTTAGGGGAACTGATGATGGGTGTGCAGAAAGAGGAGCACATACACATTACTGGAGGGAAGGTAAGCAGGCACAGCCACTGCATCAGTGAGGACCGAGGAGACCTGAGGAATGGGGAGGCAACTCTGCAGGTAAAGGTACTGCAATGCTTGGTAACATGACACTTCCTGACAGAACCCACATGGAGGGAAGAGAGCCAACTCTGTCAAATTATCCCCTGACACACACACACACACACGCACACACACACACACACACACACACACACTCACACACACACCCCAAAATAAACAATTTTTTTTCACTAAACTTAGGAAATACTATATGATCAAACACTACCATTCCTGAGCATATACTCAAAAGATTCTAAGTCATCACACCAAAGAGATAACTACATGTCCACGTTTATCACCTTCTGTTTCTAACAGCTAAGATAGAAATCAGTTCATACATTCATCAAAGGGTTATTAGAAAAAGAAAATTTGGTAATATAGACAATCGAATGCTATACACCGGTAAGGAGGAACGAAATGGCACTACCAGGAAAGACATACAGAGCCGGGAAGAAACATTAAGCAAAATAAGTCAGATTCACAAAAACAAATGTAATTTTCATATGCAGAATCTACACTTCTGTGTGTAACATATGAAAGAAGAAAGAGATCATGACAGGGAAGAGGCCTGAAGGTCCAAGAGGGTAACAAAATAGATACAACACGAAAGCAGAATGAGGAACTTTTTGACAAGAGGAATTGAGAAGTTCACAGTAAAAGGAAATGAAAGGACTAGAAAGATGGCTCAGAGGTTAAGAGCACTGGCTACTGTTGCAGAGGACCCATGCTCAACTCCTGGTGCTCCCACGGTAGCTCACATCTATAACTATAGTTTTAGAGGATCTGATGCCCTTTTCTGGCCTCTAAGGGTACAAGGCAAACAAAGCATTCATATAACCTACAAATAACTAATGTTTAAAAGAATAAAGTATAATATATAAGACATATATAAGATGTATACATGTGTGTAAACTGAAATACATGATATGCTTTCTAAAAAAGTTTACCACTTAAACTCTATGAACTATGCCTCTTCATGTTGTCAGTAAGCCTAATTTAGAAACCTTGCCTAATTCCATAAAAATAAGAAAGGCAGTCACTAGCATATGCTACAAAGATCTAATAATATTTAACCTATGAATCTACTCATTTAATGTTTACATGCCTATGTATGAGTTACCCAACAAACATGACCCAGTCCCCAGTGTTTCTCACTAGGAAAACAATGTGTTGACCTGCTTATCAAAGCACTTTATTACTAAAACAGATAAACATTAACTTGTTATTGTTGCTGTTATTATATTATTATCATCATCATCATCATCATCATTATATGTTTCAAAATCTCTCAATGTACAATTGAGACAGATTCAAGATAGTATTTTCATTTCAAAAGTAACGATGTCACCACCTGAGGACCAGCTATACCTCCCCTGGACATATACCCAAATGATGCTCTAACATACAACAAAGACACATGCTCCACTATGTTCATAGCAGTCTTATTTATAATAGCCAGAAGCTAGAAAAAACCCAGATGCCCTTCAGCAGAGTAATGGATACAGAAAATATGGTAAATTTACACAATGGAGTACTACTCAGCTATTAAAAACAATGACTTCATGAAATTCATAGGCAAATGGATAGAACTGGAAAATATCATCCTGAGTGAGGTAACCTAATCACAGAAAAACACACATGGTATGCACTCATTGATAAGTGGATATTAGCCCAAATGCTTGAATTGCCCTAGATGCACAGAACACATGAAACTCAAGAAGGATGACGAAAATGCGAATGCTTCACTCCTTCTTTAAAAGGGGAACAAGAATACCCTTGGGAGGGAATAGAGAGGCAAAGTTTAGAACAGAGGCTGAAGGAATGGCCATTCAGAACCTGCCCCACATGTGGCCCATACATATACAGCCACCAAACTAGATAAGATGGATGAAGCAAAGAAGTGCAGGCCGACAGGAACCAGATGTAGATCTCTCCTGAGAGACACAGCCAGAATACAGCAAATACAGAGGCGAATGCCAGCAGCAAACCACTGAACTGAGAACAGGACCCCTGTTGAAGGAATCAGAGAAAGGACTGAAAGAGCTGAAGGGGCTCGAGACCTCATATGAACAACAATGCCAACCAATCAGAGCTTCCAGGGACTAAGCCACTACCCAAAGACTATACATGGACTGACCCTGGGCTCCAACTGCATAGGTAGCAATAAATAGCCTAGGAAGAGCACCAGTGAAAGGGGAAGCCCTTGGTCCTGCCAAGGCTGGATCCCCAGTGAACAGGATTCTTGGTGGGAGGGCAGTAGTGGAGGGGGAGGATTAGGAGAGCAACATCCATATAGAATGCGAGGGGGAGGGGTTAGGGGTATGTTGGCATGGAAACTAGGAAGGGGAATGACATTTGAAATGTAAATAAGAAATACCCAATTTAATACAGATGGGGAAAAAAAATAACGATGTATTTGGGCTGAAACTATTGAGTATCACTTAATGATGGTCTAAGCTAAGGTAGTACAGGTCCCATCAGGGTGTATAAATAAAGCCAATCAATAAGCAGGAGGACAAACTGGAGACCAGTCACAAGAGATTGACTTTTCCATACACCAGAACGAAATAACTCAATGATCGAAAGGATTGCAGTACCAGGAAACCCAGGAGAGTACTCAGCTCATAGTCAACTGGGCTTAGTGGAACACACCTATAATCCCAGCACTGCTGGCCCAGGCAGGTCAGGCAAATGGTTTTCAGCTTTCCAGACTATTAACTCTCCTCAAGAATTCTTCCATATCCTCACAATAAAGTTCAAGTTGTTGGAATGCTATATGGGCCATTTCAAGAACTGTCAGCATCTCAGCTCCATCTCCAGTTGTATTCCCCTTTATACACCTTTTTTTTTTTTTTTTTAGCAATTCTCATCTCCGTTATTCAAATAATTCAAGTCAGTCCTTCCTTCTGCTGTTTTTGAATACTGTTTACTCTGTCTAAAACACCTTGAGGCTTTTTAGCATCTTGCCAATTGCTCTTTTCCTTAAACACAGCTCATGTGGAGCTTTCTCATAACTACTGTTACAGGACCCTCACTATATGTTCTTATAACACCACATGCACTAAATGTGACCACTGTACTGACAGAACTGTTCAGTTTTTCTTTCCGTAACTAATACACTGGGTATTTGTTGTTGTTGCTGGTCTTGGTTTTTTGTTTTTCAGTCTGAGGTCCAACTCGGCCTTGTTGGGCAAATGCTCTACCACCGAGCTACATCCCTAGCACTACTACACTATGGTCTTAAAGGATAAGAACTGTGACTTGATTCCCCCGTTCCCAGGAACTAGCACAGTATACTCAGACTTAATGAACTCACAAGGAAAACACGATTAGTAGTTTGCTTTTCTACAAAGTGTGCTGTGGTAGAAGGGTACAGATTAAGCTCTCTCCATAACTAAGTGGACCTCACTAATTATGAGAGTCCAATCGTAGGTGGCAGCGGTTTATACCTGTCTAAAGTTTTAATCTAGTTTCGTTTCTATGAATTCTTGGTAGGTAATCAACTTCCTAAGGGAGATTTGCAAACATACATTTATCGTAGGCCTACCTCAATCTTTATATGATCCTATCTCTTACGAGATAATAAAAGCTGTAAGGAATCTGTCTTTCCTCACAGCTTCACTGCCCTGATTTTCCTCCCCTGAGGCATTCTCTTGGTGGCTGCGTCGTTCCTGTTGCTGTGCTTCCTTCTCTCTACAGCTCAAATCCAAAAGGGGTCTTACCAAATGACCTGACGGTGGAGGAGAGCGGAAGAGAGTGAGCAACCATTAACTTTTTTCCCTATAGGCCTCTCTCCAAACCAGTTTTCACTCACTACTACTCTTTCACACACAGACCTGATGTCTTAGTTATGGGTTCTGTTGCTGTGAGGAAATGCCATGACCAAAAGCAAACGGGAAGAATGGGCTTATTTAGCTTAAGCTTCCACATCACTGTTCATCACTGAAGGAAGTCAGGGCAGGAACTCCCACAGGGCTGGAACCTGGAGTGGGGAGCTGATCTAGAAACAACAAAGGGGTGCTGCTAACTGGCTTGCTCTCCATGACTTCTTCAACCTGCTTTCTTACAGAACCCAAGACCACCAGCCAAGGGATGGCACCACTCTATATGCTGGGCCTTCCCCCATCAATCCCTAATTAGAAAAATGCCCTACAGCCTGATCTTATGAAAGAATTTTCTCAATTGAAGGTCCTTCCTTGCAGAACACTCTAGTTTGTGTCAAATTGACATAAAACTAGACAGCACATCTGATAATTCTGGACAGATGAAAACATAAGAGAGCCTTTTACTGTCTAATTCTCTTTATTCATTTCCCCTCATTAAAAAATTCTACCCACTAATTTAAAAACAAAGTTTCCTATCACCATCATCACCATCATCATCATAGTATAGACTATTACCCAGTGAAGCACAGAAATGTGTCCTTGTACAGAATGCTCATAGAGGAGTCAGCCCCTTTAAAGTCTAAGACAGTCTGTACAGTACACAACTCCTTATGTCCTACAGGAGGCTGTTGCTGCCAGAGATTAAAATCAAATGGAAGGAATTAGGAAGAGATAACTTACAGGTTGCAGCCACAAACTAACTCTTGAGATGTAAGCTGTTTATCACTCTGTGATCTAGCTGTCCTTATGTTTTAAAATAGAGTATAACAGTCTGTTCCCTCATCTGCTAGTGGATTGGGGTGAAACCAATATTATGTTAATTAAAGTGCTTCTTTGATTAGTATGTATGAATAATTTGAAAGGCATACAAGTAAGCTATGTGATCAGAAATTTATATTCTATGTGATTCATAGTGAAAACAAAAAGTTGTACTTGAAGAAAAGTTAGTAAAGATGGCGAAGCTTTTTTAATGTATATACTGCTTACACATTCTCTTGTCTAGATCCTTTCAGGAGTATAACTTATTTGTATATTACCTCAACTACGGCACAGATATTTTAGATTAACTTAGTGATATTTCTAACACATGTAAGGTTCCAAGTTTGACTTGTGACCGCTGGCTAAGGTATTTTAAAAGATTCATCATTAGAGCCAGGCTATGTAGAGTGATTAGAAAGGGGCACTGAAAACTGGTTAGCCTGTGGCAGTCACAGCCAATGCTAATCAGAGGGCGTGCATAAGTCCTTCACCCTCAAAAGTATTACAGTCTAGCTTTTAACAAGACAGGTAATGAATCACCTCCACGGAGTCTTTAATTTAAAGCCATGATTATTAGGTAGAAGTCCACGAACCAAAAGGGATACAAAGAATTGTAAAAAATACAAATCCAAAGTGTTTAGGTATTAGTTGAAAGACAAAATAAGCACTTCAAACTAAACAGAAACAAATGGAATTTCATAACTGAAAGGAACGCTGCATGCAGGTACAGGACACAGATACCTGGGAAGTCAGTTTCTCAATAGTTGGTATCGAGAGTTGCAGAGTAGACCAGGCTCACCTTCTATTAGCAGTTACCCTGCAATACTCACCATCTCTACTTACTGAGTACCTCAAAGGTACCAGGTCTGGTTTAAATATAATGTGCGCTTATTAGTTAATAGGTGGCTTGGATGAAAATGGCCTCCATAGTCCCACAGGGAGCAACATTATTTGGCCTTGTTGGAGAAAATAGGTCACTGGGGTGGGCTTTGAGTTCTCAGAAGGTCAAGCCAGGCCTAGTAGCTCACTGTCTCTTCCTGTTGCCTTCAAATCCAGATATAGAACCCTCGGGTACCTCTCCAACATCATGTCTACCTGACAATATGCTTCCCACCTTGACAATAATGGACTAAACAACTAAACTACAATCCTGCCCCAATTAAGTGCTTTGCTTTATAAGAGCTGCCGTGGTCATGGTGTCTCTAACCAGCAATAAGACCCTAAGTAAGACAGTCATTCTTACCATGACCTATTACTGATGGGAACAAGAGCTGTACTGAGGGGTTGGGGATTTAGCTCAGCGGTAGAGCGCTGGCCTAGCGAGCACAAGGCCCTGGGTTCGGTCCCCAGCTCCGAGAAAAAAAAAAAAAAAAAGAACACTATTTTGGGCTGGAGAGATGGCTCAGTGGTTAAGGGCACTGACTGCTCTTCCAGAGGTCCTGAGTTCAAATCCCAGCAACCACATGGTGGCTCACAACCATCTATAATGGGATCTGGGGTCATCTTCTGGCCTGCAGGCACACATGCAGACAGAAAGCTGTATGATGTATATATAATAAATAAATAAATATTAAAAAAAAAAGAGCTGTACTGATACAAAATGCATTACCAAACTTAAATAACCTGTAGCACCTTATAGCAAGCTACTAAGAAACAGCTAATGTTTAACTCAGCTTCTCTAATTCCAAAGACACTTCTTGTTTGTCTGTTTGCTAACAGAAACTTACTAGCTCAATGATAAGAGTACTGGGTTGCTGGCAAGACTGGCTTGTTCTGATGGACATCTCTCTGGCTTTGTTGGCAATCTTTGGTAAGTGGATTTAAGCAAGTCAAAGACCTAGATCTTCATCATAGGGCATCCTAAGACATCCTAAGACAAGTTTCCCCTTTTAATGATACTAGACAATGGATAAAGGGGCCACCTTAACCTTTCTATAGCACTCACACTTTCATATAAAAACACAATTCTCCTAAGTGGAGGTTGTTTTGTTCCTCTTGGGGAATTTGGTGATATCTGGAGAGATTAATATTTGTCATCAATCATGGAGGGTAAGAAATAACGAGTGTGTAGAGGACATGGACTCTACTAAACCTGCAATTCATGAGATGGCTCCCAACAGATGAAAGCTATCCAGTCCAAAATGCTAAGGGGATGTCCAGTAAAGGAAGATTACAAAGAACATGGTAGAACATCTGAGCTGAGTTTAAAGCAGTGGTTAGAGCCACCTGGAGTGTGGTGACAAGGCTGAATCCTAGATAAGGAAACTCATGCTGACTGGACAAGACAAGTTTGCAGTTAACAAGCAGATGTTTTAAAAAGCCTGAGGAAGACAGCTACAGTGTACTTATATACATAAAATAAATAAATAAATCTTAAAAAAAAAGCCTGAGGGAACCACACTGGAGGGGAAATAAAAACATGATTAGAAAACAGAATAGACCTCTTGAGGACCGGAAGACCTGGCTAGAGTCGCTTACTATATTTGACTAAAGAAATGTAAACAATAAAATTTTATAGTTAGATCAATCAAGAAATGAGAAAGAGAACTAATTAAAGTTCTACTACAATGGTTAAATGACTGAAGTACTCAAGTTTGTGACTGTGACAAAGGGAGACAGAACAAGCATACCTGGAAAACTAAAAGGCGAATTTTCTCTTTTGTTACAAAATGTAGTTATTTCTCTTACCTGTAATGCACTGAAACTGTCCATCTTCTCTTCTTATTGTAAATGCTTCCCCTGGATTAACTTGTACCAGAATAACCTGGAAACAATGGAAAGAAGAATTAATCAAAAGTATAAAAGAACAAATCAGTATATAAAATATACAGCTTGTACATGAGCAAATGTGAGGTATAAACCTTAGAAAGTTGGAGCTACTACATTATGTTTATTTTATTATTCAATAGGCCATAATCAGGCTAGAAAGAAAGAAAACAGAAAAATAAGCTAATGGCAAATTTACTGAGCAATAACAATTTCACTAAGTAACAATGATGGAGCCAAACCCAACAACTGTGGATTACATATTATACTTTAACACAGCGCTTAAGGACTGATAAACTGATACACAGACTATACCTGAATTAAGGTCAAAAGCTCTATGTGAAAATGTGAATTTAATTCCATCATTTATAAGTAAACTATATACTAATTTTATGACATTTGAAACTTGATAAAACAAAAGACTGGAAAGATGAAATTGAGAGTCCTAAAATACAGTCAAGATTATGATTAAATTCTTCATCGCTTATCTGTGCAGAATTGATTTATCTCCTAAATTTTATGTAACACTGTGATATTCTAAAAGGACTTCCATGTTATGCTGCTCAAGTATTCCATCAAGAGACTACCTCTCTGTATCACCACCTCCTTAGCCCTCCCTTAGATGAGGAGTACTGGTAGTCCTCATTTTTCCATTAATGTATGTAGTCTCTTCCTCTCTAGTTAGCTTGATTTCCTTATGACAGAGACCTAGAAATCAAATTCTGGTGCCCTTTATTCTATTACCTCAAAGGGCTCTCCTATGTTACAGCCCCTCTCACAGTGTGTGAGAGCACTAAAAAATGTAGTTTTATAATCTTTGATGTCATAACAGATCTTAATTTGCATGTTTTTTTTTTTTAGTGCTGGGATTAAATCTGGGCTTTCACACATGCTGGACAAGCAACCCACCCCTGAGTAACATGACTTCAGTGAGAACTGCACTTCTCTGCTTATCATGCCTGTGTTTTATATTAACTCTTGTAAAAGGCCTGATCATGTCACCTTACTATTTATTTTCTGGGCTTTCAAGTGTTTCTAGAAATTTGCAAGTGTTCTACATATTTAGAATAATATCTTACTATATTCTTATGTTATACTGTCACCTTGATTTTGCCTTTTAGTTTACTAGAATTATTTTCCTATAATCAGTGTTGTCTTTTCCTTTATATTTCCTCTCTGTATCTGTTTTATGTATGTATGGGGTAAGTAAAATATAGGCTAGATTTTAAAAGCATTTAGTACCCAAAAACCCTAACAATAGAAAATACGTCATTAGCATCTTTTGTGGTTTTTTTGCATTACTCCAGTATTCTGGACATACTGTATAAAAATAGTACAATTACTTTTGCCTGTTTTAAATTTTTAGGGTGACTATTAAAGTTTTTACATGGTTTGCATTATAATTGCACTGGACAATCTATCCAGAGGATGTATAAATACTTGTTTCTGATCCAACATAACGAGCTGCTTCATGTTCCTACCATAATAGGCTGCATCGATCCAAAGTGTAACTGTCCAGAAGACATTTGTGTCATATTCTGGCGAAGAATCTGCCTTCATTGTCCCTGTGTCCTGAGAACTTAAGTGAGGCCAAATTAGAAAGTAATGAACTGAGTTATTTGGCACGAAAGTTTCAAGTCAGAAGAGCATCCAGACTGTTCTCTGCTCTTACCCACATCTACCACAAGAAAGAGCAAAAAGGTTTTGTGGAAATCCTAATTCTAAATGAGTGAACCTGGACTGAGAATGGCCCTGAAGGGGTTCCCTGTTCACAAATAGCACCCTAGGTATTTCCCAAGGATCCGCAAATAGAGGGCACTGCAGTTGTGGTCCAAGGGGAACAGGCTACATACAGCAGCATCCAGCAACAGAAATGACAGCAACGTCCGCAAGGTGCTGGTTTCCCATGTACACATGATGAAGGATTTTGACACAGTTTTGGAAAGCCACTAAGACCAGACAGTGTGGTAGGGCTACATTCTCTGTAAGGGGACCACGAGAGGCCACTGCATGAAGCTGGGATGAGGAAGTCTAAGTTACAACAAAGACCTGGATGTGCAAAGGCTCCCAGGACGTCACAGCATGCTGGCTATATGTGCTTCAGAGACCAGAGACAGATGGGTGGGTAAGGTGGTACCCATCCACAGCCTTTAGAATAAACTTCTACTATCATCAGAGCTTCAGGCGTCTAACTTGAGGTTACAGGTTAGTTTTTGGCTTACTGAGTTTCAGTCTTGCTTTGCCCTAATCCAGTGGTTCTCACTCGTAGGTTAGTACCCCATTGGAGTTTTTAAGGGCCCTTTCATCAGGGTCACCTAAGACTAGCCTGCATATCAGATATTGACGTTATAATTCATAACAGTAGTTAGTTAATGAAGTAGCAATGAAAGTAATTTTATGGTTGGGGTCATCACAACATGAACTGTATTAAAGGGTTGAAAATCAATGTTCTAATCTGTCCAAATTCTGCCCCCTTTCTTTCTTTTAAAACAAATATTTGCTCTACCCCATTGTATATTGGAAGTATGTAACTGAGAATCTTAGAAGCTCACTGCTAAGAGTTTGTTCAAGTGTTAGAAGAGACTTTTAACTTCTGAGGTTTTTGAGATTATTAAAGAATTTGGGGTCATTTAAAGATGGACTAAAAGTAAATTGCTTTATCAGATGAACATTATTAGACTTTAGGAACTAGAGGTGAAATATTATGCTATAAAGTGTCATATATTTGGTTGTCAAGTTGAAAGGATATAAACTTGCAGTTATCTGTGATCTGATCATCGACCTGGTAAGATTTAGAATCACAAGGGCATTCCCCTCTAGGTGCGTATACAACTGTTTTCAGGAAGGACTTACTGAGAGTGGGAGAACTGCCCTAGACGTAGGTGGAGCCATCCTCACCTTGCACAGGGGCACACTCTCTCCCTGGGAAAATGATGTGACAAGACATTTTGCACTTTTGCTATGGCTTACCCACCGTGACAAAATAAACCTTCCAATGACAGCCCAAATAAACCTTTTCTCCCTCAAACTGCCCTTGTTGGGTACTGTATCACACAAACAAAAACAATAGCAAGTACACTGGCATTTGCCAATGAACCAAAAGGGCAAGGGGGTCTAAACCTGCTTAAAATCTGTTTGTTTCCCACACTGTCTTAAACATTAGTTCACAGACACAAATGAACATTCTTGCTACTTTATTTTACTTTGTCTGGCTTTAAAATATCACATAGAACCAAGATTTGTCTCGGAGTGATGTTGTTTTAATAACTTGGATAAAAACAATAGAATATTTTATGATTTCTAAATAATTGGGCATTATCCTACTCATCTGAGGACGTCTGCAACTCAAAACCAAGATTTCTGTAAGAACAAAGAATGCTATCAGTGAGAGACTCATGAAATCACAAGACATAAATGAAACATCCTATCATTTTTCAAATTTAATATCTAATTAATAAAACTGTTATGCTTTATTATATAGACAGAAATACTTGCCATTTCTCCTACTACATATTATTTTTAATATGAGCCAGCTAGATCTTACTGTATTTATTCAACAAAAATTTACTAATTTCCAAAATTGAAGTTTATCTTATTCTAGTTTATCTAGGTAGATATAAAAATAGAAAACAACCAAACAAGTGGGATGAATCCTTAGAGGAGACTCTCCTTCTAAGGAAACACTGATAGCAAAAACAAAGTCAACTAAGTTAGCTCTGAAAAGCATTCTGAGCAAGCGTTGCTATAGTGGTGGTCTCAATGACCCACATCTTACATCCTGTGCAGTTCCCAGGGTCAAATCCAGGCTTGGCCATGCTATCACAAACACAGACACTGGGCTTTGAACCCACCAGAAGTTCCCTTTGGGTCCCATGGGAAACAAGTCCAAATAATCTTTCTAAAGACCAAGAAATAAAGAAAGAAAGCTTCTGACTACCCCACTGTTAGAATTATCATAGCATATTTTGCTCTGTACAGCTACTGGATTTCATTTTGTGCTATAAAAGATTTCCTATGATATGATTTAAAAAAAAATCCATGGTTTTTAGTGCCTCAATGGTTTCTTCTCTTTTAAAAAATATTTGAAATTCTGCCTTAAACAAGTAAATTAAACACTTGGATCTAATGTGAGAAAACATTAGCTAATTATCTAAACAACATGTCAAAACTATCCCTATAATCTCCCATAATGCCTTAAAATATAGTTCATTCTTAAGCAATAACTGTTCATTCTGAGCCAAATAGTACTGATTACCTATGATATACTGAGTATACTGTGGCATCTTGTAAAATATGAAGTTTCTATATTAAGTTATTTACTATAAAACTGACAAAAGAAACAAAACTAAGAAAATCAAATATATTTAAATCCTAATAATAAAAAAAGAGAAAGTTGCATTAAAAATTCTAACAAAAGGAGTAAGTAAAGTTTATTTCTTTATTTAAAAATCATTTATTAAAGAGCTACTTTGCAGAGGCAGAGACTAAGTAGTAAGGAGGGCTCAAGGGTAAGACATGGATCTCCCTGGGAAGGAAGAATAAAATAGATTTTTGTGGGTGCACTGGGAGCAGGCTGAGATGAAAAGAGGAGGGATGGGGGAAGGAGATATGGAGGGAGAGCGCACGGAGAGAGATGACTGAATGGCAGACATTTGGGTATCAAGGTGGAAACCTAGTACAGCAGAAACTCCCTGGAAGTTACTAGGGTGACCCTAGACAGGACATGAAAATGCCCTTGAGTCTTCTATCCCTAAATAATAACTGATAACGTACCTACACCATAGCTAACTAAGAACCTATGCACTCCCTTCTATGCCTGGAGATTGTCGAATAACTCAGTACTACAGGGTAGCAGTGATGTTACATGAGTCAGAAAACATCAGATGCTCAGAACAGTGACTGATATGCACTAAGCACACCCTAAGCATGTTCCCATGAGAAATGCAGGAGATCATCACTGTTTTTATCAGTATTTATCTGTTGCTTGAAGGACTTGCCTCTGGCAGAATGGACCATTTTACACATGAGAGCATGTAGCTGAGAACACAAAATTCTTCTGAACTGCTCCAGAATGCATGTTCTCCCCCTGTGTTTCTGGGTCTTAATTCCCTCTTTGTACAAGGAAACCAGCGGTATTGCTTTAAGCCTTACACCACTGATGTTATTCTTAACTACCTGATAAGAATAACAAAGAGCTCATTGGTCCTCTAGCTTTCCAGCTATCAATCTCCTCTATTCTTTTCAATCTAGTGCTCCAATAACCAATAGCCTCACTTTAATGTTCTAATCCATGCTTTATTTATATACTATTCTCTTGCACAAACATTTAAGATTTTATTTTTGCAAACACTTTTCTAAGTCAGGTGCTCTCAACTTTTATAACTGAAAAGTTGGCTTTTTCCAAGAAACCCAAGATTTCTATCAAGGCTCAGACATTCTAAGTCAGAATTAAATCATCCTTCCTCTGTAACACTTGACACTGTTTACACACTGCCATCCCTATTACAATACACTTCAGGAAACTTCACTGTTAATGTTTACAGTTAGACTAGAGTATGCAGTGACACACAGGAGCTAAATGAAGCACTTGCTAAATTAACAGCAGTCCAGGTTCACATGGCTCGTGTTTTCATTGGCTGCAACTCCAGTTGTACTAGAACTGCAAAGACTAAAAGAAATGCTCTTCACTTGTGGTGTCAGATATAAAGGTTTCCTACTTAATATGGCTACTGAACACTTGAAATAAATTAGAGAAAATAAGGGATTAAATTCTGGACTCCTATACTGAAAGTCTGTTTCCAACTGTGTTCTGAATTGATTCACCTGGAAAAAAAATTCTCTGAGAAACCAAGAGGGTACATTCATTACACAAACTACAGTTAACTCACAAACAAGTCTTTGTTATTTATTCACTACTTAAACACTTATACTCATTAGTGACTTCTACAAGTCATTAAGTTGACTTGGTAAGAAGTACTCTGAATCAGGCTTTATTGCATTTATCTAGATCTTACTAATCTGTATATTAGGCTACATGATGCAACGTTTCATGTAAGTCCACAGACTGAGGTTTTAAAAATTTTAAGGAAAATTATTAAACTAATATATTCTAAGGTGGCTTTTAGTTCTATGAAAAATGTTAACCTGACACCAATATTCAGACAAGTATGTCTGATACCAATATCCAGACTAAAAAGACCAGTAAACTGTATACACAAACTCTAGTATTTGACACACAATGAATGATCCTACTGAATGAATTATAAGCTGCAGTATATAAGATAATGTGTTTTTCAACTATTGCCCAAATTATTTCACCTTGCCCAAGTGACTGACGAGGGCAAGTCTTGGCACTGGGTTGGAAGCGTTAATATTTTGAGAACATACTGCATGTCAGACTCAGAACTTAATCCTTCAAAAACTTTTCCTGATTACCTAATATGGCTTCTTAAAAACTCTCACACTCACAATTTCATACAGTGTAGTGAAACTCATCACTCTTAATGGTCGTAAATTCTGATTCATACTACAATACACCAGGAAAACAGCAGATAGAAGGACTCTATAAACCTTGATCTAATAAAATGCTGTAATATACAATTAGCAATAAACATAAGCTATGTGCTAATTTTTATACCAACTTGAAAACTAGAGTCATCTGAGCAGAGGCCATAAATAGACAACTACAGACTAGAAACAATGGGACAAAATGGAGAGAGAGAGATTTTGGGACACAAAGTCCTAAATAGGATGTCTTTATCAAACTTAGGGCTCAAGGAGCTATGCAGACGAGAAGTCAAAAGATTCTAAGAGCCAGAGGGGATGAAGGCCATCAATGAAACCATGTCTTTTAGACACACAGGAATGATGCTCATATGAACTCACAGAGCAGCTGTGGCAGCATGCACGGGTACTGCATAGTTTAGGCCAGGCCAAGTATCAGTATGAGTTCCCATGTCTAACCAAGAAGCTATTTCCAATTGACATGACCTGTGAAAGCAACCGTCTCCACAGGTATGATAAAAGCACTTAAGTGCAGGCCCTCTTCCCAGCAAACGATGACCAACACAAAATGAACACAATGATATTTTTGGAGACACTGTTTCATCACTTCATGCATTTTTTGTCTTATAGTTTTTTACTCTGTGAATTATGGTTTCTGATGAGGAGGGTGTATGTACTTGTGCTTCTTGTGTTTTCTCTTTGATATTTTTATTTATTCTAGTATGTTTCCCTTTTTTTTCTGCCTATTTGTTTTTCTAAAGAGAGAGAAGGAGGTATGGAATTGGTTTGGTGGGGAGGTAGGAAGGACCTGGAGGAACAGGGGAAACCATGTTCAAAATAAATTGTATGGAAAAAGTATTCTCAGTTTTAAAATAAGAGAAAAGATTCGACTATCAATATGCCTGTAGGACATTTTCTTAATTAGTGATTGATAGGAGAGGGCCTAGCCCATTGTAGGGCTATCCCTTGGCGTGTGATTCCGTGTGCTTTATGAAAGCAGGCTAAGCCAGTCGCAAGGATGAAACTAGTACACACACCCACTCCATGGCCTCTGCATCACCTCGTATCTCCAGATTTCTGGTTTGAGTTCCTGCCTTTGGCTCCCTCAATAGACTATAATTGAGGGTATGTAAGCAAAATAAACCCTTTCCTCTCTAACTTTTAGTCATGGTGATTGGTCACAGCAATAAAAACCCTAATACAAGATAGAAGCTAAAATAACCTCAGTGATAAATAGCCTACATATTTAAAGTATTAATACCTCAATTATAGTCCTGAAAAGTTGCTTTCACCATCTTTTCACTTTATAATATTTTTCAAAATACAGGTAACTACAGATTTAATAAAAATATTCTATGGGTTTCTTTTTAAGACCAATAATGGTAAATTAAACTTAAAACTGGGAAGCACATAGCTTTTATTCCCTGAGCTGACATTTTAGACACTTCATGATCTTACTCCCTCATTTTTAAGTACATAATACTCCGATAAAAGCCATGAAGTTGGACTGGAGTGATAGATCCCCGATGCGTAGCCAAGCTCTTCCTGTCAGTGCAGCACTTACTTACTGTTGCATGTGTCTTCTTCAATGTCCTCATTCTCCTGCTGCTGCCACAGCTGTCAATAGCTGCCATGAAATGCAACAGCTTCTGCTCCAACTAAACACAATTTCCATTGACAAAATGGATTTTGACTGTCCTGGTGCTTAGTCTAACAAGGTAAACTCCATTCTGGCAGCATTCCATTCAATTTTAGAACTACTTAATATAACATACATAGATGTAGAATGGCAAGTTAAAACCACTTATGAGTTAAACCACTTATGAGTTACACTCATCCACATCCACCCCCAACCTTATTGTCAAATTAGCCAATGTATAAGAAGCTTCCCATTGTACATGAATGTACCTGGTTACCATAGCAACTAAATCAACAAAGAACTACAGAAGCATTTGGTTCTGGATCATCCGATTTCAGCTAGCAGAATTTAAGAGTATGTTATTTCTAAATTTACTTTGTTTGGAAAGTTCCAGTTTTGGTATTTCTGGATTTGGAGAATGTTAGTCTATTCACTTATATACAAACTAAGAAGATAAACGGGGAACGAAGCAGATAACGTCTGTGTCCAAGGTGCTCAGCATATACCTGGAAATAATCATCTATCCATGGTAAAAGTCTAAAAGCGGCTCCACATTTTTAACCCAATTTTTAGAGATAGACGGAAACTCAGTGTAATAGCTATCATTGATGATCATATTCAAATTATGTAAAAATAAAAGGTAGATGGGCTTTAAACTGTTTTTACCAAGTCATAATCCATTTACCATAAAATCTGTCCTATAAAGTGCAGAATTCAGTAACTTATAGAATACAATTATAAAACCAAAAGCCATCATAGCCAGTAAACTTTTCCTGGCGCTGGGGATCCGTACATGAGGAGCAAGTGCTCTACCACCAAGCTACTTTCCTACTACCAAAGTCAATTCTAGAATATTTTCTTTAACTCGGAACTTTTGTAGATTTTCATGACAGGTTTCTTTCATTTAACTTGCTTTCTAAGTCCATTCAGGTGTAACAAATACTGAAGTAATTCATATTATTATGTGGTTGAATGATATTGTATAGATACAAACATCTTGTTTATCTATCCGTTGGTGGACATTTAAAATGCTTGTATCATATTTGTTACAAATAATGCTATACAATTTTTACACAGACACATCAACTATCTCATAAAGTAGACGCACAGACCATATTCCTACCAGCAATGCACAAAGAGTTCAACTTGTGCATGTTTGCCAACATGTGTCACCACGTACATCTATGTGCTGATCTTAGTCTGGGAGGAGATGCAGTCAGCTTTTCAGTGTACAGTCAGCGTGAGTCCTGGAACACGCACACTTTTCAGTGTACAGTCAGCGTGAGTCCTGGAACACGCACACTGTTGAGAAGGAAGAAGCCCCTCTAGACTGCTCCACCTGAACGGATGCTGTTTTGCTTGCATCGGAAGGGGAGCTGGGTTCATGCCAATACTTAAGGGCCTATAAAGATGACCATGGGGCTCTGGCTCTTTCATCACAGTACTAGCTCAAGACCCCTCTTAGCTGTTCTGTATAATCATCTTGATATTGCTTGCCAGGACTTGTGAAGACTCTGTATCTGTATTCATAAAGAACACTGGCCTATAGTATCCTATAGTATCAAGTCACTGTGATGACTGTTTGATTTAGATAAAATACTAACAACCTGCCTTAAACATTTCTGAAATTCACAGGAGAAGCCACCAAGCCTCTCCTTTATGAGAGCTTTCATTTGTATGTGTGTCTGCATGCACACATTCATACAACAATCTCTTTACTTGGCATTACTTTACTCAGACTAACTTTTTTTCTTTATTCATTTTATTTCTTTTACATTCTTCTAGATATTTGTCTAGTTCATATATAGGACACAATTTTTGGCATGTAACTGTATAAACCAATTATCTTTTTATTTCTGTAAGACCTTACATTCTTGATTTTAGTATGTAAGACTTTTTGTGTTAAGTGCATAACCTATTAGAAATTTGATTATCTTTACGAAAAAAACTTTGAATTTGTTTACTTGGCTATCTTTTCTTTCAATTCTGTCAGCATGTTGGGTATTTGGAAATTGCAGTGTTACATGAAGACTGGCCTATTTTTTTATTAAGAGTTTTTATTTTAAAATTATGTATATATGTGTATGTCTGCACGGGAGTATGTGCATGTAAGTGCAGTTTCCCATGAAGGCCTGCAACGGATGTTGGATCCTCTGCAGTACAAGTTATAGGCAAAGTTATAAGCTGTCCAATATGGGTGCCAGGACCCAAAATCAAGTCCTCTCCAAGAGCATGCTCTTAACCACTGACCCATCTCTATAAACCCAAGACTGGTCTTTCCTATTATAAAATTGATACCTCTAGAAACTTAAACTTAAAGTCTATATGTAGTTCAATTAAACAGAGTGCCACTTCTGTTTTGATTACAGTTTGCATAGCATACGTTACAACTTTTTAATCTCAATATTTATAGTACCTATATTTTAACATATTCAGTAAAGAATGCTGAGATACTTGAACAATCCAATAAACTGAAATTAAAAATTTGATGATTCCGCATCTGTTAGTTGGCACTAAATAAACTTGCTAACTTTGTTAACTGCGGACTAGTAGAACCAGAGAATGCTCTAGTTTTACCTGTACCATTCAGTGCTCCTGCAGCTGACTATCTGGAAGGGATCGTTCATGGAATAGAATTGCCATCCTTAGTTCTATATAAACTTTTATAGCTGTTCCTACAGAAAATCTGACAAAAGCAGCAGAATCATTTGTGATTACAGAAGCATATGCTTGAAAGACCATCACAAGGGTTTATCTCTTTGCATCTCTGTGTTGCTATAACCAGTTTAGATCCCAGGGAAATCCTCAGCTAGATTCCTTGTCAAGTTCTTCCCAAGTTAAGAGTGAAGAAATTATATACCAAGTACTAATCTAGAATATTTTTTGTTTAGTTTTTTGTTGTTTTTGTTTTGCTTTGTTTCTTTGAGATAGGGTATTGCTACATAGTTCAAGTTGGCCAAAATCTCAGGCAATCCTCCTGCCTTAGCCTCCTAAGTATTGGGAGTACAAATGTGCATTGTGATCTCAGTCTTAATGGTGCTATTCTTTTAAAAAGAGAGCCCTGTCTGCTTTGTTTATGTGGCTGGTGTAAAAATGAAGCTAACCACACATGGAGATAGTGACTCCACTAGGTGCCTCAAGTTCACGGTTCACACACAGTCCAGCAGCTTTCTAAAGCTGATAGCATTTGCCACCCTCACGGGCATCTTCCTGGGTTTTTCCCTTGTACGTTTTCCTGAGCCAAAACAATTTTCTTCAAGGAATTTTCTTATTTCCCATATCTATTTTTGAAATGTTTTTTACTATCTGTTGGTTATCAGCTCAAATCTAAAAGTCAAGATATTACATTTAAAATCTTTATCAACTATCCTAAAATACATAATCTCATATCTTTGAATTTTTTGTAAAGTATTTCAAATACATAGAAAAGTATGATGTATAATATTCTTGTCAGCATCAACTAGACAGTTAATATTGACCAATGAGACTCAGATACTCTTTGGGTAAGTGTTAAGTTTATAGGTGTGTGTGTGTGTGTGTGTGTGTGTGTGTGTGTGTGTGTGTGTGTTTGAGAGAAAGAGGGGGGAGGGGGAATTTGGAGTATTATATTTTTTCATCATTAATATTCTTCACATGCATCTTCGAATCTTCCTTTGGTTTCTGTCATTTTGGTTAGCTTATACAATCTTATAATCTCAACACTATCTCTGTATAACATTCCCTTAGTATAAATTCACATAACAGAATGCTGGTACAAATTATCTAAGCATTCTCTGCATGAATTACCTAAAAATCTATTTCTACTTCCCTACTGTGGATCATGTATACCACATCATGCAAAAAATGCAAGTAACTGTTTTGTGCATGTGCCTTTACATACATGTGTAGATTTTCTCAGGACAGTAGCACACATCTTTCCCAGAACTTGGGAAGTGAAGGAAGAAAGATCAAGAGTTTACGGCCAACCTCTAGTATCTAGTAAGTTTGACATCAGTCTTGTCTTGTAGCTTCCGATAACCCCATCAGAACAGAGTACCAGCAGTATATGAAAGATCTGATTTCACTGCTGCACAAGCCTTTTGATGCAAAGCTAGTTAATATTTACTTTCTTGTTAAGTTTTGTTTTGTGGTTCTTGAAATCATACCCAAAGCCTCACTGGGTTTTAATATGCATTTTCTTCCTTTAAAGCCTAATTCCAACCTCCCTTCTTTCCTCAAACCTTTAATCCACCCAATGACTTTACTCCTGGAGGAGAGGGTTCTTTCTTGGTGTACAGCAATCTGTGGCTCTACTCTCACTAAACACAACTGCGTTCTGGGTACGCGAAGCATTCATACACCCATCAAGACCTCTAGTCACTTTAGTTTCTGGGTTACATGGTCCAGAAGATGATTAAGAGTCCACAACATATCTAAAGATAGATATGAAACCCTGAGAGTGATATCTACTGCCTACAGAATGGGAGTATTATTTATGCATTCTCCCAGGGGGGTCATAAAAGTTAATTCCAGCCTTAAAATCCTGAAATAGGAAAACTATTATTTCTAGTAGACTCAAGTATTAGTAAGTAATAAGCAGTTTTGACATTCGATATGATGTGCTGATTTATAACTGTGCACTTGGGAGACATCATTATTTATTTAGAAATTGTATTTAGGATCCTTATACATTACCTGATAGCAGTTACCTTTGTACATGCTTCTGAGATTGACTTGTGAACCAATTCCTAATAAAAGAATAATATTTTAAGAAATATTTTCCTAACTGCCTTGTTATTTAACCTAACTACAGGCAAAATTTAATATCATTAGAACAAGAATCAACAATTTTTACACAGAGATAGTATGTATATAGATATGTATGCAGCTAATGTTTTAGGGGAAGGAGAACAACTGAACCTTTACTATAAAGTATGTAATATTGACAGATTTGGTCTAAACCATGTGTATGATGTTTCTTACACAGTATGATTACATATTAATGAATGACACTGAGATGGTGTCTGTATGTGCACGCACATGCACGTGCACATGCATGTAGGGATATGCGAAGATGCATATGCTTACACATGTAAGTAGAAGTCAGAGAATAACTTCAAACATCATTCCTCAGGCACCATTCCTTAAAAAAAAAAAAAAAAGAAGGACAGATAGACAGACAGACAGAAAGTCTCCTCAACCACCTAGAATTCAGCTAAGTTGACTGGTCAGTGAGCCCCACAAGTCTACCCATCTCTACTTTCCCAGCATTGGAATTATAAGTGTATGCCACTATATCAGGCTAAAACAAACAGATTTGGGGCAGTAAACTTAGGTCCTCATGACTTGTCTCCACATCCAATAATGTCTTTCGTTTGTTTAGTTGGTTGGGTTTTTTTTTTGGGGGGGGGGGTTTAAACAAATGAAAAGAAGGTATTATTTTCTTACGAAGTATCATTGAAAGCAGCATGGTGTAGATACAGAAGAGAAATAAACCAGTGGGAACTAGGATTCTGGTTTAATGTTTAAATTCTAATAGTCTGAGAGTTTCTTAGGAAGTCTTTAACAAGAGCTATTTTAAGCTCCAAAGCAAGAAGACAAGCTCAGCTGCTTTGAAATCAGTAGTCCAGGGTCTGCATTGAGGTTCTGGAACACAAAGGTGTGAGCTTTTACTTTAATGTCTCAGGAAATCTGAACCCTAAGCTTGACTATGTGGGTATGGTATAGCTTGTCACATAAGCTATCTGTTTTTAATGTGCATAATTTAATTTACAACTTTTAAAAACAAAAAGTTGATCGCTTTCTAAAAATTTTCTTTTTCAGTAAATCTTACTTCTCATTTAACTACACAGAACTATCATGGAGTTAAAACAGCAATAGCATAGTGAATGCTTGTCTCGGAAATGCAACATTTAGGTTTGTTTAGGTGGTACAGGGGGAGAAGGAAGCAAACATCCCTACTTGTCTTTACTGCTGTTTTTAATTTCCTCTGTTCAAACAAACATCTGGATCCTAGGGATCTAAACCACTTCAAGCTGCATTCCTCTCTTCTCCCTATTCTCAGCTTCGTCACAGACTTGAAAATGAACGGTCTTAAAAATCACAGCAGCCACTGGAGGGGGCAGAATGATGGAGCGGCTTAGACATCTCATCCCCAAAGAACTGTCATTATCAGACTTAGCTAGCAGTTCCCTGGAGACCATGGTCACGGGGCCAGCAGCAAGGTGTTACTGTGTGTTTGTCTAAAACAGTGGCGGGTGGCTGACACTGCAACTGCCTGTGGTGATAACAAACAGGAAAGCAAGTAACCCACCAAAGTCCACAGGGAAAAAAGCTAAGGAACACAGTACACAGGCAGCTTCAGGCTGCTCCAACACAACCAAACAGAGACAGACCTGCTAACAGACTGGTTACTAATACTTTCCCTATATGCATGCCAAGTATAAATTCCTCCAATTATAAATAATATCACGTATGCCTATGGCTTTACTATCTCTAATATCTTGACAATTTTAGATCTCTGACTCAAGTTACATCTTTCATGAATCTAGCTTGTTAATCTTGTTTTTATGGTAACTAAAACCACAGTGAGTGAGTAAATCTTACTTATGGTCAGCTTGATCCCTAAGGGTTCCAGCCTTTTAGAAGTTACGTGACTTTGCCTAATAATGTACAACTAAGCATCACTGTAATTCGTAGTCTCTAAAAAATGGAAATGCTCATTCTGTCTCTTAAGACTTTGGTAACAATGAAGGAAACAATAAACAGACAGGGTGTGACTCAACCTGGCCCAAGGCAAGGGCTTGGTTCATATTTATTGCCTCTGCTGACACATCCCCCAAATCCTGAAAATCCTTTGAAGTCGTCTCATACTCCCTTCCTTTAAATCCTGAATCTGCTGGTACTTCTGTCCTCTCTATTAGAGGACTCTTTACTACATGCAAATGACCCTGTCCTACAGTAAGCTCATCCCAGCTCCCTGAAAGGCAGTCAAATGTGACTGGAAGGCAGCCTATGTTTGAATGTGATCGGCAACAACCCTCAAGGACGGTCCTCAAGTGAAGATGTTTCAGGCAGAGCCACTGTTAACCTGCAGTGGACACACTGCATGAGCAACAAAACTTCTGACTGTTTAAAAGGATATTTATAGCCATAATATTATCCTCCTTTTTCTGATTGTGAGCCCTGTCTCAGTGAGTGTTCCTGCCACCCCCACACAGATTCAAATGAAATGCCTGGGAGGTTTTATCCTCTCACTTTCTTCTGACTTTGTTTATTAATTCTACCTACCTAATATTTCACAAATTATTTATCATAATTTGACATTCACTCAGGTTCTCTTTCTGTCTACTACTGCCCTAGCTTTATGCCCCTTAAACATTTTCATTTACATTGTATCAGACTGCCTCTCAAAGAGAAGTCAATTCTCAAGGATATAAAGGGCACAGCAGGAGCATCCCTTATACCAAATCAACCAGTCCCAACTTTACAGCCTCAACCACCGACCTAGCACATATTTCCCATTTTCTAAATAAAGGGGGGGGGTACCAAATAACTAAGAAACATCCCCACTGCTTAAAGCTACTGGCACTTTAGGACTAGCCAATCCCATTTGTCCTGCCTTGCCTTTCATGGAGTCTCTTCCAGCGAAGCTCTCAGCTCAGGCTTCCTTGTAGCCCATGCTGCTATCTCATTCCTGTCAGCTTTCTTTGGGAAACACAAATATTAAAAAGCTTCAGACAATGTATCAGCATCTCTGTGCTGTCTCTTAGTCTCCAACATAGAGCAAAAGCCTATGGACTCAGATCAAATGGGACACATAGAAAACAGTAAAAGAGATTAACTAAATGGAGACAATTATGATTAGGACTTGCCATAGAATTTGGTGAGCAGTTCTGCCTCTAATTGTAGTACTGGGGTTAAATCCAGTGCTGACCACAGGCTAAGTACATGATTTATCAAGCTGCATACCAGCCCAGCCCACCCAAAATTATCTTAACCAACATGTTAAGTATATTCAATCCATTCAGAAGACAAATGCAAAGAAGTCAGAGGAGGTAAATTTAAATTAGAAAGCTGTTGGGGTACATTTAAAACCAAAATATCTGACTGTCCCTGATATCAACAACTTGTACAGAGCTGGGCATCCCTCCTGTGATGCTCTCATTTCCCAAAATTGAGCAAATGCGGAGTCCCAACAGCATTAATCACTCCTATGCTTGGCTTCCTCTACCACTGAGGATATCTTAGATCCAACCTAAAGCACACACTTTGGAAGACAGTTTGGTAGCATCATACAAAACTAAACATTGCTTTATGATATGACCAAAAGTCATTCTCTTACTGTGCACACTATGAGATGAAGCTGAGATTCACCCTGAACTCTGCACCAGAAGGTTTAGGTTTAAAATGGTCACATAAGTAGGTTTAAAAGAACACTAGACAAATGACCTAGTCTAGAACACAATGGGGTGTTACACAATAATAAAGCAGATATGGGGTTGGGGATTTAGCTCAGTGGTAGAGCACTTGCCTAGCAAGCGCAAGGCCCTGGGTTCAGTCCCCAGCTTCGAAAAAAAAAAATAATAATAAAGCAGATAAGGGTCATTAAACCATGACAAGAAACTGTCCAGACTATATTGTGAAGTCAGAATAAGCAATCTGAAAAAACCCACACTGTGAATTCAATTACATGGCATCCAGGAGAGATAAAAGTACAAAAGACAGGAGGAAAACCAATGGCTGCCAAAACTCCAAGGACAGTGAAGGAAAGATGAAAGAGGAAACATGGGGCTTTTTGCAGTTGGGAAGCTATTCTATATATGATAATATAAGTACAGTGTATACATATGTCAAAACTCACAGGGCTATAGAACACTGAGCATAAAGCTGATATTCACCAAATCATGATGTTTTGGTAGCTGAAGGACTGCATATAAGATAGTGGCTCATTAGAGTATATTATCTAGTGATATCATTCTGGTTGTGATTTATATATTAATATTTAACACTGATATGATAATGGAGGAAACCACTGAGGTGGTATATTAGAATTCTCAATACAGTCTCTTTTCCTACAAGCCTAATACTACAATAAAAAAAAAAAAAACCAAAAAAACCCCAAAACCCTCATCAAAGGAAGTTCTCTGTGAAACAAATAGAGACTATTACATAAAACCACACAGATCAAAATACAGAGAACAAGAGATTAATCATGTGATACCCATTCCCAACTGATATATCTAGAGCACAACTCCTTGACCTAACGCTCAGGGATCATTATATAAAAAGAGGGTATGGGGAGGGGTAAGCACCAGAAATAGAAAGGTCATTGTGAGATTGTGTCTCCTAGAAATGCCAGGGAGACGACATTCATCAAGTCTCAGCGATATGGCTGCCTAACATGACCTGAACAATGACAACACCAATCAATAAACGTGATCACACAGCAGAGGGCAAGCATGGGGGTCCTCCCCCTAGCAAAAGAACTATGGGCAAGGACTGGGAATGCCTAGAGTGGAAGAGTAGTCTTGTCCAAGAAGACTTCCCCAATCGGTTATCCAACATCAAGTGGTCAGCCTGTCAGTCCAGAAATCATATACATACAGACTGAGCTCTGTGTGTGCGTGCGTGCGTGTGTGTGTGTGTGTGTGTGTGTGTACAGTTTCACACATTTAACAGTAAGAGAAAGAGAAGGCATGGATTTGAAAGACAGCAAGAGGGGCGAGGGGTGTGTGGGAGAAAAGGGGAATTAATGTATCTGTATTACAATTTCAAATGAATAAATTTATTAAATTAATACATAATCTATTACAAAATGGGTATAGTAGTGCACACCTTCAATTCCAGCACTTGGGAGGCAGAGGCTGAGAGATCTCTGTGAATTTGAAAATGGCCTGATGTACATAGCAAGTTCTAGGGCACTCTGAGCTACACAGTGAGACCCCGTCTCAAAAAATAAAACCAAAAACTTATTAGTAAGAAGACAAAACCAAAACAGGTTCAGAAGCCATGGCAGGGATAAGAAATGTCTGTCACTATTTCTGTAAAAGCTGCACTGTATGTCAAAAGAGTCCTCTGTAATCCGTAAGCCAAGTCCATTATAGCCAATATGACACAGAGGTGGACACCAGCATTCTTGAGGAGATAGGTAATCTTAATAGCCAAATACAAGAAAGTTAATTTGATCCCAAGAGATCAAAAACATCCCACTGAGAAAGTTAAGACAACAGAAGAGGGTACCTGTTGCTGTGGAATTCCCACACCATTCCTGCACACATGCTCGCCTGTCTGCAGAGCTCTGTAGTGAGCTCCTTTTTCCAGGCACCTATTGATGACTCGTCTGTCTCACAGGCAAGCTCTGACTTAGTCAGGTTTTGAACCAATATTAAGAACATAGACTGTCAACTTTATTGTCTGTCTACCTTCAATTATTATCTGCTGTATAGTTTTTTTAAGATTTAATTTTATGCATATGAGTGTTTTGTCTGTGTATATGTGTGTACCTGATATCCACAAAGCCAAGGACACTGGATAGCCCTGTAACTAAGGGAAGTTGTAAGTCATTATGTGGAATGGTGGGAACTGAACATGGATCCTCTTCAAGGAAAGCAAGTGTGTGCTCTAATGGCTGCATCATCTCTCCAGGCTGTGCCATATGGTTTTATATATTCTACCACAGCTACTGGACCAACCCCAGATTAATGCTTTAGTGTGTGCTGTTCTCAACAGCCATGTGCACCACTGCTGCTATTCACAGCCGCAGATTCTACAGAATTTACCAGTGAAATCTCCTTTTTGAAAGAAGAAAGCCAAGTTCTAAGTCTTTATGGTTATGGCTCGACCTGGTAGTTTGTCTTCAACACAATAGGATACAGTTATGGCAACCAGGGCAATGAACTGTAATTAACTGATTAACAGATTCATATTGAAGTCAGTAACTGGCCTCAGACAACAAATGTTAACAGAAATCTATCAGAAACTCATGAGAGTACATGAGTATCTACCATACCTGTGATTAGTGTGGGGGAAAATAAAACCTTAGGGGACTTCCATCTGACCCTGAAAAGCAAGTCAGCAAAAAAGAAGGTGAAGCTTAAGGTGTGTGAGCACACATGAAAACAAAAACAGAGACAAAACTTTTCTTGCCATGTTTACACAGGACAGAAAAAAACAAGAACACAAGCCTACTTGTACTGGTTTTTCAATAGCAAAGACAGCAGCCCCTTAGGCAAAAAACAAAACAAAACAAAACAATTACAAGACATGAGGTAAAATACACTTCTGTTTTCTTACCTGTTGTGTTCCATCTGCACTTACAATAGGGGCAGACAGAAGAGAGATGTCGCTACTTAAAATCTGAGCTGTGTCTAGCAAAGGCGGGTGTTCTGCCATTATCAATAAGGCATCAATACACCGGAAAGCCCTCCAACTCTGCAAAACAAAAAGATATAACCACTGAAGTAATATCCAGAATACACATTCAAATACAGTCAGGAACTGTCTCACTAACAAACCAACTGTCCAACAAACCAAAAAGATCTCCTGACTGCTTTTTTCAATCAACTATTTGAGAAAATGTATTTCATACAACCTTAACCTAATACCAGAAACTCTACTTAAAACAACTGCATCTTCACCCTTCCATTCCTGGAAAGGGATTGTTTAATTTAACCATCACTATTTAATCTACACCCTGTGAAAGACATCAAACTACAATGGCTGAATGAGGTAACTCTACCTCTGACATTTTTCTTTGACCTGATAAGGTTAAATTACGAAGACTCAATCTCCTTCATCATCCTGTTTGCCTTGAGGCACTATATAAAAGGAATCATGATTTTCTACGGAATCGTCATACAAAGTAACACAGTTTAAGAGGGGAGGTTTGGGGGACTTGTTCAGGATCAGGGCAAGAGCCTTCAAGTTTTAAGTTTTAAGCACTTCCGGAATCCACTCATCTGCTCTAAGAACAACTATATAGCAAAAAGAATCTTATCTTAATGAAAGGGTGTACTAGCACTCATACAGCAAAATGGGATAGTAGAGGATTAGTTTATACTGCACAAACCAATAAACATCAACAAACTGAGCAAAGGAAACACAGTCATACATGCTACTAAATCTATGCTGAGCTTTATGGAATCATTTTTGGATGCCTATCACATTCACCAATTCAGTGCTGAGGAGCAAGCATTCAATTTTCAATGATGAAATTGAATGAGTCTCCAGGAGCTCTGATACACCTGAGAGCAGCGGTAAGACCACCAATTCTGCTCCACAGGACCCACCTGGAGCCCTCAGGACACAGGAACCCAGGAGAAGTCTGGGACAGGATCCTTCTGGTTTCCCCCTATACCCTGAGCTGCACCAGTCCAACAGCTCTCTGTACCCAAATTCCCTGGGAAGAGAGAGACTCTCAGAAGTAAGGACTCGGGGGAGACCACTACTTCTGCTCACATTCCTGGCCCAAGAGGAACCCACCTGGAGCCCTCCAGACACAGGAACCTAGGAGCAATCTGGGACAGGATCCTTCCTGAAACTGATCCTGTGACACAGCTCTCTGTGCCCAGATTCTCCAGGAGTGCTGACACACAGGCTTACAGGAGGGTCAAGCCACGTCACAGAGAGCAAGACCAGCTAACACCAAAGATAACCAGATGGCGAGAGGCAAGCACAGGAAACTAAGCAACAGAAACCAAGACTGCTTGGCATCATCAGAGCCCAGTTCTCCTACCAAAGCAAAATACTGGATATCCCAACACACTTGAAAAGCAAGATGTGGGTTTAAAATCATATCTTATGGTGATAATAGAGGCCTTTAAAGAGGACATAAATAACTCCCTTAAAAAATACAAGACAACACAGGTAAACAAGTAGAAGCACTTAAAGAGAAAACACAAAAATCCCTTAAAGAATTACATGAAAACACAACCAAACAGGTGAAGGAATTGAACAAAACCATCTAGGATCTAAAAAATGGAAATAGAAACAATAAAGAAATTACAAAGGGAGACAACCCTGGAGATAGAAAACCTAGGAAAGAGATCAGGAGTCATAGATGCAAGCATCACCAACAGAATAAAAGAAATAGAAGAGAGAATCTCAGGGGCAGAAGAAAATATACCACAGAAAACACTGACACAACAGTAAAAGTAAATGTAAAACTCAAAACTCTCCTAACCCAAAAATTCCAGGATATCAAGGACACAATGAGAGGATCAAACCTAAGGATAATCAATATAGAAGAGTGCAAAGATTCTCAACTTAAAGGGCCAGTAAATATCTTCAACAAAATTATAGAAGAAAACTTTCCGAACCTAAAGAAAGAGATGCCCATATACATACAAGAAGCCTACAGAACTCCAAGTAGATTGGACCAGAAAAGAAATTCTCGTCTCAAAACACAAAATGCAAAAAACAAAGAATATTAAAAGCAGTACGGGAAAAAGGTCAAGTAACATAAAGGCAGATCTATCAGAATTACACCAGACTTCTCACCAGACTATGAAAGCCAGAAGATCCTGAGCAGATAGATGTCATATAGACATTAAGAGAACACAAATGCCAGCCCAGGCTAAACTCTCAATTAACATAAATGGAGAAACCAAGAATCAAACTCAGGGCTGAAATCAACCAAGGAGAAACAAACACAACTATACAAAGAATCAACAACACTAGCAGCCGGTTCTTTGAGAAAAATCAACAAGATAGATAAACCCTTAGCCAGACTAACCAGAGGGAAAAGAAGAAAAGAATTAACAAAATCAGAAATGAAAAGGGAGACATAGGAAGGGATATGAAGGCAAAGTTTAGAGCAAAGACTGAAGGAACAGCCTTTCAGAGCCTGCCCCACATGTGGCCTATGTACATACAGCCACAAAAACTAGATGAGATTGATGAAACTAAGAAGTGCATGCTGACAGGAACCGGATATAGTTCTCTCATGAGAGACACAACCAAAGCATGTCAAATACAGAGGTAAATGCTAGCAGCAAACCACTGAACTTAAAACGGGACCCCCTTTGGGGGAAATAGAGAAAGGACTAAAGAGCTGAAGGGGCTTGCAACCTCATAAGAACAACAATGCCAACCAACCAGAGCTCCAGGGACTAAACCACTACTCAAAGACTATACATGGACGGACCCAGGGCTCCAACTGCACATGTAGCAGAGAATAGTCTTGTTGGGGTACCAGTGGAATGGGAAGGCCTTGGTCCTGCCAAGGTTGGACCCCCAGTGCAGAGAAATGACGGGAGGGGGATGATAAGGGGGGGTAGATGGGGGCGAGAAGCACCCTTATAGGGGAGGAGGAGGAGATAGGGGACTTATGGACAGGAAACCAGGAAAGGGAATAACATTTGAAATGTAAATAAAGAAATATATCCAATTTTAAAAAATGAAAAGAGAGACATAACAATCTGAAGAAATTCAAAGTATCATCAGACCCTACTACAAAAGCCTATATTTAACAAAACTGGAAAATCTGGATGAAATGGACAATTTTCTAGACAGA
Organism: Rattus rattus; assembly: GCF_011064425.1. Lineage (NCBI taxonomy): Eukaryota > Metazoa > Chordata > Mammalia > Rodentia > Muridae > Rattus > Rattus rattus. The sequence goes on along the minus strand of NC_046165.1, from coordinate 51,981,515 downwards.
TACCAGGTACCAAAGTTAAATCAGGATCAGATAAACTAAACAATCCCATAACTCCTAAAGAGTAGAAACAGTTATTAAAAGTCTTCCAACCATAAAAAGCCCAGGACCAGAAGGGTTTACTGCAGCATTCTACCAGACCTTCACATAAGACCTAATACCAATACTGCCCAAATTATTCCACAAAAGAGAAACAGAAGGAACACTACCTAATTCCTTCAATGAAGCTACAATTACACTTATACCTATACCACACAAAAACCCAACAAAGAAAGAGAACTTCAGACCAACTTCCTTTATGAATATCAATGCAAAAATACTCAATAAAATTCTAAAAAACTGAAACCATGAACATATCAAAATGATCATCCATCATGATCAAGTAGGCTTCATCCCAGGGATACAGGGATGGTTCAATATATGAAAATCCATCAACATAATCCACTAGGGAAACAAACTCAAAGAAAAAAAAAACATGATCATCTCATTAGATACTTAGACAGCATTTGGCAAAATTCAACACCCCTTCATGTTAAAAGTCTTGGAAAGATCAGGAATTCAAGGACCATACCTAAACATTGTAAAAGTAATATACAGCAAACCAGTAGCCAACATCAAACTAAATGGAGAGAAACTTGAAAGAATACCACTAAAATCAAGCACAAGACTGCCTACTCTCTCCCTACTTATTCAATATAGTACTCAAAGTCCCAGCCAGAGCAATCAGACAACAAAAGGAGGTCAAAGGGATACAAGTTGGAAAGGAAGAAGTCAAAATATCACTATTTGCAGATGATATGATAGTATATTTAAGTGACCCCAAAGTTCCACCAGAGAACTCCTATAGCTGATAAACAACTTCAGCAAAGTGGGTGGATATAAAATTAACACAAACATATCAGTAGCCTTCCTCTACTCAAAAGGATAAACAGGCTGAGAAAGAAATTAGGGAAACTACGTCCTTCACAATAGTCACAAAGTAACATAAAATACCTCAGTGTAACTCTAACCAAGCAAGTAAAGACTTGTATGACAAGAGCTTCAAGTCTCTGAAGAAAGAAACTGAAGATCTCAGAAGATGAAAAGATCTCCCATGCTCATGGATTAGCAGGATTAATATAGTAAAAATGGCCATTTTGCCAAAAGCAATCTACAAATTCAATGCAATCCCCATCCAAATTCCAACTCAATTCTTCATAGATAGAGAAGAAAACTATCCTCAACAATGAAAAAAAAAACAAAAACAAAAACAAACAAACAAACAAAAAAAAACCTCTGGGCAAATCACCATCCCTGACCTCAAGCTTTATTACAGAGCAATAGTCATAAAAACTCTATGATAATGGTACAGAGACAAGCAGGTAGATCAATGGAATAGAATCGAAGAGTCAGAAATAAAGCCACATACATATGGTCACTTGATTTTTGACAAAGGAGCTAAAACTATCCAGTGAAAAAAAGATAGCATTTTCAACAAATAGTGCTAGTTCAAGTGGAGGTCAGCACATGTAGAAGAAAGTTAATCTATCCATTTTTAATTGCCCTGTATGAAGCTTGAGTCCAAGTGGATCAAGGATCTCCACATAAAACCAGATACACTCAAGCTAATAGAAGAGAAAGGGAGAAGAACCTCGAACACCTGGGCACCGGGGAAGTTTTCCTGGACAGAACTTATGCTTATGCTTATGGCTTATGCTCTAAGATCAAGAATCGACAAACGGGACCTCATAAAACTGCAAAGCTTCTGTAAAGCAATGGACACTGTCATTAGGACAAAAGGGCAACCAACAGATTGGGAAAGATCTTTACCAATCCTACATCTAATAGAGAGCTAATATCCAATATCTACAAAGAACTCAAGAAGTTAGACTCCAGAGAATGAAATAACCCTATTTCTAAAAAATGGGGTACAGAGCTAAACAAAGAATTCTCAACTAAGGAATGGCTGAGAAGTACCTAAAGAAATGTTCAACATCATTAGTCATCAGGGAAATGCAAATCAAAACAACCCTGAGATTTCACCTCACACCAGTCAGAATGACTAAGATCAAAAACTCAGGTGACAACAGATGTTGGCAAGGATGGGGCGAAAGAGGAATACTCTTCCATTGTTAGTGGGATTGCAAACTGGTACAACCTCTCTGAAAATCACTCTGGAAGGTGCTCAGAAGAGTGAAAATAGTACTACCTGAGAACCCAGCTATAACTCTCCTGGGCATATACACAAAAGATGCCCCAACATACAACAAAGACACATGCTCTACTATGTTCATAGCAGTCTTATTTACAATAGCCAGAACCTGGAAGAACCAGATGCCCTTCAACAGAGGAATGGATACAGAAAATGTGGTACATCTACACAATAGAGTTCTACTCAGCTATTAAAAACAATTATTTATGAAATTCATAGGCAAATGGATGGAATTAGAAAATATCATCCTGAGTTAACCCAATCACAAAAAAAAAAAAAAAAAAAAACCTACACACATGGTATGCAGTCACTGATAAGTGGATATTAGCACAAAAGCTCGGATTACTCAAGATACAATCCACAGACCACATGAAGTTCAAGAAGAAGGACAACCAAACTGTGGATGCTTTAGTCCTTATAAGGGGGGACAAAAATATTCATAGGAGGTGATATGGAGACAAAGTTTGTAGCAGAAGGAATGGCCATTCAGAGCCTGCCACACCTGGGGATCCAACCCATATACATATAGCATCAAACCCAGACAACACTGCTTATGCCAAGAAGTGCATGCTGACATACATAGCTGTCTCCTTACAAGTTCAGTCAGAGCAGCACAAATACAGAAAGGAATGCTTACAGCCAACCACTGAACTGAGAACAGGGTCACCACTGGATGAGTTAGAGAAAGGATTGAAGGAGCTGAAGGGGTTTGCAACCCCATAATAACAACAATACCAACCAACCAGAGCTCCCTGGAACTAAACTATCATCGAAAGTACACATGGACAGGCCCATGGCTCCAGCTGCATATGTAGCAGAGGATGGCCTTGCTGGGCACCAATAGGAGAAGCCCTTGGTCCTGCCAAGGCTGGACCCCCCAGTGTATGGAAATGTCAGGGCGGGGAGGTGGGAAATCGAGGTGTGGGTGGTTGGGTGGGGGAACACCCTCATAGAAGAAGGTGGGGGGGGATATGCTTGAGAAATTGGGAAAGGGGATAACATTTGAAATGTAAATAGAAAAATATCCAATAAAATGTGTAAAAAATAAAATGTTGACTCTTCACAGGAACTTTTTATAGAAGTTGGTTCAACTGGAAAACAATTTTCTGTTTAGATATATTAGAAACTGTAGAGCCTTTTAAAAAATACATTCAACATAGGTACTTATTGGTGATTTCATATTAAAAATGCTAAGAGAACACTATATATGATTAGCTCTCTCATGAAAAGGCATGCCGCTTAAACAGTGTTTATATTTATACAACATACACAGGCATATGAACAAATTAACTTCTGCCATAATGTGCATTACTAAATTAAAGACTGATAAAACTCAATACTTTGAATCATATCAAATAATTTTTCTGTGGAATTTACAAAGAATTTTAAGGCAGCAAAGAATCTTTGTGTTATTTTGACTCTTGCAAGTCTCACAATTTTGTAAGAGAAAACATTTCCAGGAAGAGACTGTGTAAGTACTTCATCTTTGTTCCCTTCCTCTCTTTCTTCCTTCACCCCCTCCCTCCCCTTTTCCTTGTTATAACAGCAATCAACTTTTATTTCATTAACAGACGGCCTCTCAATGTCCTGCAGGCTGACTCAATCCTCCTCTGCTGTGGTACCCTGGGTGCCGGAGGCCACAAGCACAAGTCTTCCTCATCCTCACTGCACAAATTTTTCTTTTCTTTTTCTTTTTCTTGTGTGTGTGTGTGTGTGTGTGTGTGTGTGTGTGTGTGTGTGAGAGAGAGAGAGAGAGAGAGAGAGAGAGAGAGAGAGAGAGAGAGAGAGAGAGAGAGAGAGAGAGAGAATGAACTGAGGACTGAGTTATATCACAGACAACTGAAGTACCAATAAATAAAATATTTTCAAAATCATTTATTGGTTTGGAAAATTAATTTGAACTTAGAATGGCATATGATTGGGTGGGCACCCTTAAGAGGAGAAAAACCTGTGTAACACAATGTCAAGTGGCATTGAAACTATGCAGTAACCAACAAAATCCTACGATCATTTTTAAAATAATTCTAGTATATATCAAAGTTTGTTTCTCATGCTAGGGTTTGAAGCCAGGTCCTTGCCCAAGTGAGGCAGGCACTACCATTTATTTCTACAGTCCTCTCTACCAAAGGTGGGCAGATGCATACAGTGGATGCTGTTTATGCTCTACTACAAAGACTAACAACAGATGCCCAAAAGTAATGCATGCACATATAGACCAATACACAAGTAAGTATATGAGTTTATAGCATAGCAACATGATTTGTTAATAGTCCTTTAAAACCATAAACAACCTAATGTCCCTTAGAAATCAAACAATCTATTCAGTAACTATATAAACCAAAGAAAATCAATAAGTTGCCAATTCAGAGAGCAAGGAGTAAAATTTCTCAAACACAATGTGAGTAACAAACAAAGAGAATACATATGTTCAACTTTGTAGAAAGTTTAAATACAATTTATTGTTAACAAATCAGCACACTGGTTGCCTTTGAGGAGTTAAGGATAGAGGCATGAAACAGTTTCTGGGATGCTGACTGTTCTGTGTCTTCAGTTAAATGAGTCACAACTACTAAATTACAAGCCCTACATGTTGATCTTTCATGTATTGTTCTGTACATATTTTCAAAAAAATATTGTTTGAAAATTAAAAGACCACATCATCTCAAATCATCTAGTAAAACCATTCAATAAATTCAATACTCATTCATGGAAAAAAAAAACTCAGAACACAAGAAAAAATAAAAGGCTACACATGAAAAACCTCTTTCAAGTTATTTCATGTGCTTTGACCGTAATTACTCCCTATACCGTCTCCCTATATTCCCCCCTTTTCCTACAGGTATTCTTCCTCTTCCTCTCCATGTGTCTCTTCTGCTTTCATGCCATTCACTCATGCATGTGTCTTCACATACATGGTATATACATAATATCACACACATACATATATATGTTTTTGTTGTTCCACAAGTGAGAGAAAATAATATTTGTCATTCTGAGTCTGGCATATATTGTGCAATATGATGAATATCAAACCAACCATTTCTTTTTTTATTGGATTTTTTTTATTTATCTATATTTGAAATGTAATATACCCTTTTCGGGTTTCTCAGTTTCCCATCCATAAACCCCCATCCCATCCACCCTCCCCTTCCCGCCAACCAACCATTTAATTACTTGTATTGTTCTTTTTACTTCCATTTTATAATTTCTTGCCTAATCTCTGCTATCTTTCCATTCGCTAACTTTAGATTTAATTTGTTCTTATTTTTCTAAGATCTTGAGATGCAAAACTAAATTGATGCTGGAGCTGGAGAGAGCTCAAGGGTCAAGAACGCTGACTGTTCTCACTGAAGATGCAAAGTCAGTTCTCAGCTCCCACATCATGGCTCACAATGACCATCATTTTAGCTTCAGGGGGAGCTGGCACCCTCTTCTGACCTCTATAAGCACCAGGAATGCACATGGTACACATACACATGCCTGCAGGTAAGCACTCATACACATAAAACAGAATTTTTTAAAATGTTAAATTACTTTGTATGTCTCAGATTTCTTTAATGTACGAATGTCTAGCTATAAACTTCTCTTTGAAATGTTTTCATTAGGAGGTAGGGCATGGGTCAGTGGGTAACATGCTTGTTGAACAAGCATATGGTCATGGGTTTAAATCCCCAGCACCCACCTGAAAACCAAGCATGGCAATTTGTCAATAAGCTTGACACTGGGGAACAAAGACAAGTAGATGCAGATCCCAGTAGTTCCCTGGTTAACCAATTTGGAAAAATTAGCTAGCTGAGGTTCAGTGAGATCCTGTCTTGAAAACTAAGGTCAGGAGACAAGGTAAGGGAAGGGAAGGAAGGACACTGGATACCTGCCTCCAGACCCCAGTTGCATACTCATGAACAAGTACAACTGCACACATGTACAGACCCACCCAACCACCACACATAACCAGAGGAATGCTTTCATTGGCTCCATAGGTTTTTATATCTTGTGGCTTGTTTTTTTCAATTATAGGATTTTTTTAATTTCCTTATTTTTTAAATGATTCATTCAATACTGTGCTGCTCCATGATTTTGTGTACATTCAGTAATTTTTCATGCTGTTGATTACTAGCTTTATTAAACTGTAATCAGTTGGGGTTGGGGATTTAGCTCAGTGGTAGAGCGCTTGCCTAGGAAGCGCAAGGCCCTGGGTTTGGTCCCCAGCTCCTAAAAAAAAAACAAAACAAAACAAAAAAAAAACTGTAATCAGTTAAAGCACAAGAAAGTATTTCAATTTTCTTATATTCTTTAGATTTGCTTTGTGCTCTAAAATATGACCCTTTTCAAAAAATGTTCCATGAGCATCTGAGAAAAAATGTATATTCTGCAAAGCTTGGGTACAATATTCTGTTGATGTCTGTTAAGTCCATTTGATTTATAATATCACTTAACTCTATTTCTTTGTTGATATTTTTGTCTGTTTGCATGAATGGCCTACCAATTAGAGTAAGATACTCAAGTAACTACTGCCATGGTACTAAGGTCAATCTGTGCCTTTATAGCTCAATAGTGTTTGCCTTATGAAATAGGGTATATTCATACTCAGGAGCTATACATTTAGAATTGAAGTATCTGTCATCTTCAGGAACTGTTCCCTTAAATAACATGACTGTCTTTATCACAATTTTGGTTTGAAGTCTTTGTGCAGGAATACTATTTCCTATACCCACTTGCTTTCTAGGTGTATGTACTTACTTGGAATCTCTTTTCCCCTTTTATCCCAGGACTGTGCTTAGCGTTGACAGTTATGTGTGTTTCTACACATAGACGGGTCTGGTATACTACACATAGACGGGTCTGGGCTTCTTTGTTATGGTTTTGTTGCTTGAGACAAGTCTCTATGTAGCCCTGCCTGTCCTGAACTCAAAAAAGCTCTCCTGCTTCTGCCTCCTGAGTGATAGGGTTAAACGTGTGAACTATCATATCTTGCTTGGGTCCAGTGTTTTAATCCAACCTACAGGTCATTATTTTCTAATTAGAAACTAGGAGCATTCAGTATTAAAAGCAGTATTCATGCATTAACTCCTGTCATTTGGGTACTTTTTTTTTTTTGTTCATATCTAGTACTTTCCTAATCATTTGGTTATCAACCTAGTGGGACAGTCTCACCTATAGCTTCATGAATGTTTCTCTTTCTATTCAGTGTATAATTCCCTTAAGTATCTTCCCTAATGCTTCATTAGTAGTCATGAGTTCCTTTATCATAGAAACTTTTTCCTTCTTTAATTATTAAGGATACCTTTGCTGAGTATAGTAAATCTTGGTTGGCCACTACTGTCTTTGAGACCTTGGTATTTATTATTCTAAAAGTTCATAACTTTTAGATCCTCTGTTGAGAAATCCACTGTTCTAGTTTCCTTTCCACTACTGTAATAAAACACAAAGACAAAAGGCAACTTTCAGGAGGAAAAGACTTATTTGACTTATACTTCCAGGTCACTGAAAGAAGACATGGCAAAAACTCACTGGAACTTCAAGGCAGGCTTGGTTGCTATTCCATGACCACAGCATTACCTCTAACCAGGACATTCACTTACAGCCAAGAAAGTATGCAGAAATCATGGAGACGTGCTACATGTTATTGCATTTGCTTGCTTTATCTCATGCTCATGCATAATTAGTTTCCTTATATAGCCTAGAGGGACCACCTGCCTAGGGAATGGTATCACCCACTTTGGGCTGGGTCATTCTATGTCAGTTAACAATAAAGAAAATTCCTTAAAACATCCCACATATCTATTTGACCTAAGGAATGCTTCAACTGAGACTTTTCCCTTAGGTGAATTCTAGGCTGTGTCAAGTTGACGATTAAAGTTAATTAGGCTATCTACTGTCATCTTGATAGGTTTGCCTTTATATGTGACTAGTGCTTCTCTCAGACGGCTCTCAATAGTCTCTGTTCTGAATACTTACTGTTTTAAGCAGAGTATGATGTGGCATCTTCTTTTTTGATCTTATTTATTTGGTTTTCTAAATGCCGCCTACATCTGATAGCCACCTCATTCACTAGATTTGGAAATTTTCCCATACCTTTCTTGAATACATTGCCTCTGCCTTTTGCTCATTTTTCTTGTCCTATATCCATGATTTGTAAATTTGGACTTTTAATAGTTTCCCATGGGTCTCAGATCTTGTTCATGCTTCCTTATTTATTTCATTTTTGTCACTGAGTATTCTAATTCTCTTAGCTTGTCTTCAAGTTCTAACACTAACTTCCATTTAATTCTACTACCAAGGTTTCCCACTAAGGTTTTTATTTCATTTATTGGTATTTTCATTTCCAATTTTTCAACTTTTCTTCAGTATTTGTACCTCTACTTAATTCCTCTTTCATATTCTACATTGACTTCCTTATTTCACCCTGCTGTTTGTAGTCACTAAATATAACAATAAGCTTATTCATATCCTCTTGGATTTCATTCAACATTCTTATAATTATTCTTTTGAATACTTTGATTTTTCATCTAATTCATTCTCCCTGGAGTCAACTATTATGGAATTAGTAATTTTAAGAAGTCATGTTGCCTTCATTTGTGTGTGTGTGTGTGTGTGTGTGTGTGTGTGTGTGTGTGTGTGTGTGTTGCCATTTTGGCACTTGTCTCTGGGATTAGGTTGTTTGGATTTATTTTCAATCACACATATTCTTTAGTAAGGATTTACAATGTTCAAATGGAACTAGATTGTAGTAAGGTGGTGGTTTTATTTTTTCTGACAATGTTAATTTTGACACATGTATTCAATCCATTTATAGTTCTAGCTAGAATAGTTATATAAGAAAGGGGGAAAAAGAAAGGGATTTAAATTAATAGGAGGAAGTAAAATGATGCTTGCAGACACCATGTTATTTCTAGAAAATGTAAGGATTTCACAAAAGCTATGATTGTTTAAAAAAAATACCAAAATTGCAGGATATAAAATCAATGTAGATAAATGAGCTGTGTTACTACACATTATCAATGGGTAATCTGAGAAAGAAATCAAAATTCAATTTATAACAGCACCAAAAAGAATAAAGATGGGGCTGGGGATGCAGCTTCACAGGTAATTTTGCATGAGCCATGCAGGCCTGACACTGTCAATCACCACAATTCATAAAAGCCAGAAAGGGTAGCCCCATCTATAACCCCAGCATGCTTATGTTGAAATGGGAGGCAGAGTTAGGAATCATCTGGGAGCTTTTAGGCCAGTGGGCCTAGAGTATGGAGCACAGCACAGAAACAAGAAAAGCCCAACCTGACTCCTGAGCTATTCTCTGACCCCCACACATATACTATGGCATACGCATATGTGCACACACATAATAAACAAACAAGCAAGCAAATAAGCACATGCTAAAGAAACTTAGCCAAGGAGGTAAGTAAGACTTGTGCTCTGAAACTACAATATTTCACTGAAAAGGGTAAAAACCCAAATAAGGAAAAAAATACCCTATGTTCATTTACTCAAAGATTTATTTTGAAGATTTCCAAACTCTTCAAATGATCTGCAGATTCAGTGAAACAGCATTGCTTATGGGTATAGATCCTAAAATTCATATGGAACTTTAAAGGGCTGTAAATAACCAAAACAACTCTGAAGGAGAAGAGAGATGCAGGGTTCATGCCTCCTGCTCTCTAAACATATTAAAGAGCCATGTACTAATAACACATACGGTGCTGATATAGTGGAAGACAACTAGATAACTATAGACCTCAGAGATACTCTAACATACTGTCAAACAATCTCTGTGAGTGCTAAGACTACAAAATGGGAAAGGATATTTTCTTCAACAACAAGGTCATGAAACTGAGATATCCACACACAGAGTGAATTTGGACTCTTACAGCACATACAAAACTTACTAGGTTAAAGATTTAAATATAAAAATAAAAGCTATATAAATCTTAGACAAAAATAAGCAGGAAATATGTACATACATGGCAAAAGCATCAAACAGACATGGCAGTACATCAAACATAAATGTTTGCACATCAGAGGACTCTACCCTGAAACTGACAACTTTCAGAACAGTTTAAAAACTGCAAAAAAAACTGTCACAGTGAGGCAACTACAACAAAACGCAACACACTGGGTAACTCTATGACACTGCTCACAGTTTTGGAGGCTACAAAGTCAGATGATGTGCTAGCTATCTGGCTCTTTGAGGACCTGCTTCTTCCTCTTTCAAACGGCTAATCTTCATGTTTTCTCTATGAGGAAGAGGAAGTTCCTATGCCTCTCTTAATAAGAACATTAATTTCATCATGGGAGCTCCACCTTTATGACCTCATCTTGGGTCTCATTATCTTCCCAAAGCCCTGCCTCCTGACATCATCACACTGAGGGTAAGACATTCAAATAAGAATTTTGGAGACACACATTCAAAACTTAACACTGCCATTACCTCTTCCCCAAATTCATGTCTTTTTCATTCTGTCCCAATGGTCCCCAAAAGTCTTAATTTGTTTTAGCATCAATTCTAAAACTCAAAATTTCATATTAACATCACCTACATCAATCATTGGAAGAAACTCACAACTTATTCCAACATAATTCCTTTTTCTTGAACTTATAAACCCCTTTAAATTGTGAGCTTACAAAATATAATAATGGGATACATATTGCTTAAGGGTCCCCAAGAGGGAAAGAAAAACGTAATTCTAAAATCTAGCAGTGCAAATACCATAAGGTCTAAAGGCATAAGGTCTAAAGACCTTTGGTTTAATGCTGTTTTCCAAACCTACTAGAATCACCCATGTACATAGCCTGACAAGGTGGCCCATCCCTTCTAGTAGTGTCAGAGCCCTAACAATAAGTCTCTGCCACTTGGTAGTGCATCTCGTCCTTTACAACCCACATGGCCAAGCATAATAGATGACATAATCTCAGGAGTTGAGAGGCTAACAAAGGAGACTGCCATGAGTTTCAGCTACCTGACATGCACAGTGAGCTCCAGAACACCCACAACTACAGAATAGGACTGCTTACTCAGGTCCAGATTTGCTTTCAGTGCCCCAAGTGCCAACTGCCTTCTTTGGGCAGTTGCTTTATCCGGCCCTGCGAGAGCTTAGATACTACTGGGAAAGATCATCTTAGGTGTCTGCTTTCTGGACGCAGGGAAATGTGCCCATTGATTACTCCCTGGCCGACTTTAAGGGACTCACATCCCGATTTCTGAAGTGTGTCTTCCATCTTAGCTCTTTGACAGGTATATTATAATCTCCATAGGCTTCCTAGATTATTATAATCTCCATAGGCTTCCTAGATTATTATAATTTCCATAGGCTTCCTAGATTATTATAATCTCCATAGGCTTCCTAGATTATTATAATCTCCATAGGCTTCCTAGATTATTATAATTTCCATAGGCTTCCTAGACTGCAATTTAACCTCAAATCAGAGTCTCCAGAACAGACTCAAGTTGCCCTGCCTATATTGTATCTGGCAACCTCCTCAACCAATCACAGGCTTATTTTATTTTGCCTCTTTTGTCTGATGTCTAATGTCTCAAGCGATACTGTTACAGGCCTTTTGTCTAGTTTTTAGTTGTTTCAAGACAAAGAGCAAATCCAACCCTTTTTACTTTATATTGTCAAGGTACCTACATTTGTGACTCTTTTCAGTGTGTCCAATAGCCAATAGAATGGTAAACAGATGTGCTAGGACAAAATGGCTATTGTAGGAGGAACAGGCCCAGTCGCAATGCTGGCATATGTGCTGCTGATACTTCCTCCCTGAGCCAACCTAGACAGGACAGTTAGAGACCATTAATGTTGGACCAGGGAATGGAGTGAGCCATTGAGAAAAAGACAGTGTCATATCTGGCCACTTGAAAGCCAATGAGATGCTAGGAGGGGTGTATAAAGGTTTGCCCAGTTCCTCTAATATATGAGTTTAGTTTTGCCACTTGCCCAATTCCCAGAGTCTGTGTCCTTGACTTTGCACCTTCTTACCCTGATCCCTAAGGGTCTTAGTTAGGTTGCAAGCAATAGGCTACCCTTTAAAATTATGATTATTTTTAAAAGTATACTCCAGACTTGGAAATTGGCATGTTCCTGATATGCCCTTACCTAAAAGAAAAACTGAAGCTATTGACTTACTTTGAGTAAATGACACAATTCCTTAGCTTTTATTTCAGTATAAGACTTGAAGTTACTAGGAACCTCCAGAATGAGTTTGCTCAAATGTGTCACCCTTAAGCTGGGGTTACGTGGGGCCTCTAACTCAGGATTCTAAGACAGTTGGCTGCATGAAACAGGCAGAATAAGTACAAACCATAGGGATGAAAAGTAGGGAACCTGAGAGCTGTCCTTAGTTCTCACTTTAATTGGTCTGGGGCAGGGGGAGTACCTTTAATTGGTCAAAGTTTTTAAGTTTAAAATTTTTTATTTTAAACTACATTCACTATTATTACATAGATTATTAACTAATAATCTAAACATTTCTTATGACATATTTACCACATTCAGCTCCACTTCCTTGTCTACTGGAAAGGAAAAATGGATACAACAGGTAGGATGGGTGGGCCTCATCCGCAAAGGAACAGAAGTTTGGAGGTGGTGTTGAAAGCCACTATTACTACTTTTCTTAGTCGGATTCAATGAACAGCATTTAATTATGCATTCAGGAAACAGAGTCAGTCCCCATTCCCCCACAGCAAAACCATACTATAATGAAATCTGGGATTCATACACACACATACATGCACACACACACACACACACACACACACACACACACACACACACACACACACACCATTATAGATACACTTGGGCAATGTAAGCTGGGCATGCCATATACTATAATCCCAGAACTCAGGAGGCAGAATCAGTAAGACCACTAAAGATGGAGGCCATCCTAAGCTACACAGCAAACTCCTGGCTAGCCTGTGAGTCTCAAAAAAAAAAAAAAAAAAAAAAACAAACAACAAAAGAAACTATGGGATACAAGATACAAGCTGCAGAAGTGAGAGCAAGCCCAATCTAGTAGCAGACTGAGTTTGGCCACTTAACAACAACTAAACATGTTTTTTAAGTAGTATTGCCTTAAATCCTTAGATCCTTAGTGTCTGGTGTATTCAGGACATCTGAGGTACTTCTAAAGTCAAAAGATATTATACCTGGGTTAATTCTGTTCTCATCTACAGATATTTTATTGGCCTCTGTAAAGGTTATTACTTTTTATGTGATAGCTCGTTCACTTTGGTCTTGTAGAATTTCAAGTTCCAGACCATGTGCTACCTGACTCCTCTGACCACATTAAGAACTTAGCAGTCCCACTCACAGCACCATGGCTTGCATATCTCAGAAACTGCAGAGCTGCAGTAACTTTGCATACTTAACACAGTTAGCCTCACCAATTACTTGCAAAGAACAAATTTTATCACAAGAAAATCCTTCTTTGATGTTCTGTGAAACAGAACAGTCTTTCAGTAGAGCACAGTAACTTAATGCAGTGCTTTCCAAATTCTGTTGTAAACCTCTAACTAGTCCTGGACTAAAAGCTATTTTCCATAAGCACATCATTTTTCTCTATCCTGTTTATTAAAAAATCTTGTCTTTACTCTTTACACACAGTGATTTCTCTCGAGAGTTCTAACACCGACTGTCTTTAGGGTTCTGGGGCTAGCTCGGTGGTACAGCACTCACCTTACCTCCCTGAGACCCTTGATCTGATCCCCAGGAGGAGCTCTGAAGGAGGAGATTTTTCATATGATATGAAAGATCAAGGCATATGGAAGATGGAAAACATTCACAATTATAATTTGTGTAGGGATGGATCCTGGAGCTGTGCACTGCCTAAACAAACATGTGCTCAACCATAGCTACAGAAGACATCTAAAAAAATAAAGGGGGAAGGCATAAATAGGAGGACTGTGGACTTGCTGGCCTGTCATCTGGCTTCTGGCTACCCAGTCTAGTCCCAGATTCAATGAGAAATTGTGTCTCAAAGGAGTAAAGATGGAGAGCAACAGAGCAGAACAGAGAATTTTCCTCTGGCCTCTGCACATGTACTGGCATATAAGCACATGCATACATCAGATACACACACACAAATAAAAACATATTATTTTGGATATCAGTTAACTTATAAAAGTTAAGGATCTCTAGTATAAATTCTTACTCCTTTGAATGTTTAACTGCATCTCACACACACCATTATATTGAAATTGTTACTTCCTTTGACATTTTGATTTTGAGTCTTAGTCTTTAATAGCCTGTAATTTATTATAAAATGTATGTGTGCCCGCAGGTGCCAGGTATGTGTATTCATGAGAGTTTGTGTGTCAGTTTCTCTCTCCTTCAACTCACTATATAAAAAATTGCTATGAGTAGGCAGGCTTAGTAACAAGTGACACACACACACACACACACACACACACACACACACACACACAGTGCTTGTGAGTGCAATAACCACAGAACTCAAAAAGGGCACTGGATCTCCTGGAGCTGGAGTTCAAGGTAGCTGTGAACCACCTGACATGAGTGCTGGGAACTTGGGCCTCTACAAGTTACATGTGTAACTGCTGAGCCATCTCTCCAGCCTCAATATTTTATTTTATTTTCTCTTTTTCTTTTCTTTTTTTCTTTTCTAGGCAAGGTCTCCTTATGTAACAGTGGCTGGCCTTGAACTCACAAAGACCCCCTCCTCTACTTCATGAGCCTGGGATTGAAGTGTGCCAACACATCTAGCACACTTGTAGTTTTCATTTATGTATGTCTTCCTCTGCAGTTAGAACCATGTAGAATCAACATTCTCTAGGAATCTATGAAAATATTTCTATATTATTGGTATGATTCAGAAGTGTGTTGGTTAGAGTAGAAACTGCCAAACTTTCTTAGGGAAAAAAAAAAAACCTATATTCTGTTTAATAATTCTTGAGTGCAACCAGATACACTCAAACTAATAGAAGAAAAACTAGGGAAGCATCTGGAACACATGGGCACTGGAAAAAATTTCCTGAACAAAACATCAATGGCTTATGCTCTAAGATCAAGAATTGACAAATGGGATCTCATAAAACTGCAAAGCTTCTGTAAGGCAAAGGACACTGTGGTTAGGACAAAATGGCAACCAACAGATTGGGAAAAGATCTTTACCAATCCTACAACAGATAGAGGCCTTATATCCAAAATATACAAAGAACTCAAGAAGTTAGACCTCAGGGAGACAAATAACCCTATTAAAAAATGGGGTTCAGAGCTAAACAAAGAATTCACAGTTGAGGAATGCCGAATGTCTGAGAAACACCTAAAGAAATGTTCAACATCTTTAGTCATCAGGGAAATGCAAATCAAAACAACCCTGAGATTTCACCTCACACCAGTGAGAATGGCTAAGATCAAAAACTCAGGTGACAGCAAATGCTGGCGAGGATGCGGAGAAAAGAGGAACACTCCTCCATTGTTGGGGGATTGCAGACTGGTACAACCATTCTGAAATCAGTCTGAGGTTCCTCAGAAAATTGGACATTGAATTGCCTGAGGATCCAGCTATACCTCTCTTGGGCATATACCCAAAAGATGCCCCAACATATAAAAAGGACACATGCTCCACTATGTTCATAGCAGCCTTATTTATAATAGCCAGAAGCTGGAAAGAACCCAGATGCCCTTCAACAGAGGAATGGATACAGAAAATGTGGTACATCTACACAATGGAATATTACTCAGCTATCAAAAACAATGACTTTATGAAATTCAGAGGCAAATGGTTGAACTGGAAAATATCATCCTGAGTGAGGTAACCCAATCACAGAAAAAACACACATGTTATGCACTCATTGATACGTGGCTATTAGCCCAAATGCTTGAATTACCCCAGATGCCTAGAACAAATGAAACTCAAGACGGATGATCAAAATGTGAATGCTTCACTCCTTCTTTAAAAGGGGAACAAGAATACCCTTGGCAGGGAATAGAGAAGCAAAGATTAAAACAGACACAGAAGGAACCCCCATTCAGAGCCTGCCCCACATGTGGCCCATACATATACAGCCATCCAATTAGACAAGATGGATGAAGCAAAGAAGTGCAGGCCGACAGGAGCCGGATGTAGATCGCTCCTGAGAGACACAGCCAGAATACAGCAAATACAGAGTCGAACGCCAGCAGCAAACCACTGAACTGAGAATAGGACCCCCGCTGAAGGAATCAGAGAAAGAACTGGAAGAGCTTGAAGGGACTCAAGACCCCTTATGAACAACAATGCCAAGCAACCAGAGCTTCCAGGGACTAAGCCACTACCTAAAGACTATACATGGACTGACCCTGGACTCTGACCTCATAGGTAGCAATGAATATTCTAGTAAGAGCACCAGTGGAAGGGGAAGCCCTGGGTCCTACTAAGACTGAACCCCCAGTGATCGTGATTGTTGAGGGGAGGGCGGTAATGGGGGGAGGATGGAGAGGGGAGCACCCATAAGGAAGGGGAGGGGGAGGGATTAGGGGGATATTTGGCCAGAAACCGGGAAAGGGAATAACACTCAAAATGTAAATAAGAAATACTCAAGTTAATTAAAAAAAAAAATTATTCTTGAGTGCCTGCTTTCTAGTTTGACAATACTAAAATTCCCCAAAAATTTGCTAGTTTTATCTCAAAGTTTTTTAAGTCATCTCTCAGTGAGGTTTTAAGCTAAATTTCTCAAAATACTCCTGTGGCTGTCCCCTCGAAGCTTTTGTAAGATCTCTGTTTCGAATGCATTTATATATATATATGCACCATATACATGATGATGCTCACACTGATCAGCAGAAGATATTCTACCCCCTGGAACTGGAGCTATGGGTGGTTATGAACCACCATGATGTGGCTGGAAACTGAACCCAGGTCCTCTAAAAGAGCAACAAGTGCTTTTAACCACAGAACCATTTCTCCAGCCTCAAGATCTCCACATTTTTATTTCTGTGCATTTATTTTTGTCATAGTTTTTCCCATTTTCTACTAAACTATGCTTGTTAGAATAATTGTAGGCAAACTTATGAAGCTTGCTTCAGTGTTTTTTCTGTTACCTGGTGAACACTGTATTCTAGTCTCTTAATTGCCTTTTTACAATGATACCAAAGCTTGGTAGTCTGTTTTCATCTCAAGGCTTTTTTAAAAACCACCTCAAAGATTTTTGACATTTAGTCTTTTTTTTTTTCTTTTGGATATTTAGTTCATTTGAAACTTAAATTTTCAGAGTACCCAATTGGGTGGAAGACTTCCCTATACTATTAAAAACTAACTTTTCCATTACTCATTAGTACCCTCTATCTCTTGAATTTTATTGTCTCTTTGATAATTATGCTTATCTCCACACCAGATTCTTACTATTTAAGTTAAACTTTTAGGGGCTGAACCGCTGCTCAGTGGTTAATATCACTCACTGCTTTTGAAGATCTGGATTCAAGCCCCAGTACCCACATGGCAGCTTATGACTCCCAGTTCCCAGGGGTCTCTTGCCTTCTCATAGATTCTGCAGACACTGAACACATACACACATGCAGACAAAATACTCATACACACAAAAACAAATAAATCTTAAAAGAATACAATGCTTTGATTTTTGCTTTTGATAAGTTAGTTTCCCTTGTATTTATTTCTGAAATGGATTTGGCTATGTGCCCCTATGACTTCCTCCATCCTCAACCTTCAATTTTGCAAGTTGCATTTTAAAATCCCATTAAATTTCTTTTTTTTTTTTTTTTTTTTTTTTTTTTTTCAGAGCTGGGGACCGAACTCAGGGCCTTGCGCTTCTAGGCAAGCGCCTACCACTGAGCTAAATCCCAACCCCTAAATTTCTAATTAAAACAATGATTTTATAAACTAATATGGTAAGAACTGCTACTTCGTAGTAATTAGTGAGTTACCAATTTCAGAAATATTCCTCCAGCTATTCATATTTTTCTTTCATTTAGTTATTATACATTTTATAATTTTTAAAATATTTTATAACTGACAACTGCTTTTTCTTAACTACTTCAAAAGTCAGTCACTGCTGGTACAGTAAAATACTTGTAAATTAACCTCATAGCCAGATATTTACTGAAACCCTTTAAGTCATTTTCCGTTTTCTATCGTGGGGTGTGTGTGTGTGTGTGTGTGTGTGTGTGTGTGTGTGTGTGTGTGTGTGTGTGTGTGTGTGTGTGTGTGTGTGTGTGTGTGAGAGAGAGAGAGCGAGAGAGAGAAGAGAGAGAGAGACAGACAGACAGACAGACAGGGGGGTGTGGGGGAGGGATGGAACTAGATACTTTCAACCACTATGTTTAAGAAAAGGATGTCAAGCCTTACCACTTCTCTTCTAATTCTGTTTTGTCGTTGTTGTGGTCAGGGTGGCGGCAATGGTGATGGGGCTACCGGGAATAGAGCTCATGACATCAGCTATATAGTTAAGTGTTCTAAAGCTAAATCACACCCCAACCCTATTTTGTATTTTCTAAGTTTGCAATCATATCAGTTATAAATAATAATAGTACTATTCTCCTATTGCAAGTTATTTTTCTTGTTTCTTAATGTATCAGAGTTCTAGACCAATGTCAATAATGTTATCTTTTAATAGAAATGCTTTTAGCATTACACTATGACATTCAATGTAAGTACCTGCTAGAATATTTTTATGCTATTCCTTGTTGATGGTAAGTTATTAGGATGGGTAACTGAATTTTAAAAAACAAATTTTAGCACCAAAGAGATAATTATAGTTTCCCCTAAAATCCATAAATACAGTAAATTATTAATATTTTCTAGCAGTGAATCATTATATACCTGAAATTCAGCATAGTAACATTTTTAGTACCAAAGAGATAAGTATAGTTGTTCCTTAAACCTATACAGTAAATTATATCACTATGTCTCCTAAGACTGACTCATTACATTCCTGGGATGCAATGTATTAGAACTGGTATTAACAAAAAGCCCAGGTTCCAGCATCAACCAGACTCAAAGTCCTTATCATCATAAACAGCTCTATGGTCTTGGGCATACTAGTTTCCTTATTTTAAAAATGGTGGCAATGATGTCCAACTCAGATGGTTTGAGAACTAAATAAGCAGCTATGTGTAAAGTTTGGAACAACACCCAAGACGGAAAAAGCACTAATTAATTACTATTTACTAGTAACTTTGTACTAGTCAAGAACAAAGTTTGAAGCACTCAGAGGTCAGCAAACTAAGGCTTAGATGTCAAAACTGGCCTGCTGCCTATTCCATAAATAAAGCTGAATCAGAAGAGACCCACACTCATGTTTGTGTAATATAGCTGTGGCTACTTTCTGCTCCTGCTGTAGCTTGGCTTCAGTAGGTATGCAGACTCCTTGCCACAAACAACGCCTGATATACTGATTCTCTGCTCCTTCTGTTCAACACTGTCAGTAGTAGCAGTGCTGTTCACAGTCCAATAGTTAGAAAACCTAATATACAAAAACATATAACACACACACAACCACACACACACAAACAACGTACATAATCACAACACTCTACAGGAAACAGGGCTACTCAGAGCCAAAAACCAGAAAGAATCACACAAGTAAAAAGAGGTAAGAGAAGAGGTACTTTATTTAATTATTTATTTACATGACTTTATCGCTCATCCTAGTCTGTGAACCCAGAGAGAAGGAAGTATAACATTCATTTTATAACATTTATATTGCAGGCATTGGAGATACTGTAATTCTTTAACAAATGAGAAATAAATTAATAGTGAAAATAAGAACAGGAAACCTGGGTGACAATAACTAACACATCTGTCAAAGTTGCAGATATAAATATATTATGACATTCATTTCCATTCACAAGAAATAAGTTCTGCCTTTTAATCCTTTTTGAAACACTTATTCTAAAGGATAGATATTATTCCACTGTACATGGAGGAATGAGGGGTCAGTGCGATAAAGTGGCATGTTTCTATATACCCAGTAAAGACAACCAATAGTCTGTTACACCACTTACCTCATGCTACAAAGCTGGAAAGTGATGAGACACAATGGAGTTGCCAATGGTATCAACAGAATATGGATTTGCAGAGAAAGGAGGTTATTGTTAAGCCAAGAGAAAGTTTGATATATCTTTAAATTGAGGAGTTATTCCAATAAACTCATTACTTGAAGTATTAGTCTGAATGCAACCTATAAAGTGGGTCAAGAAGGATACAGCAGCTCTTACTCTTTAGCCTAGGGGAGTGGCTCTCAACCTTCCTAATGCTGAGACTCTTTTAATATACAGTTCCTCGTGTTGTGGGGAACCCCAAACATAACATTATTTTTGTTGTGACTTCATAACTTAATTTTTCTACTGTTATGAATTATAATACTAGTATCTGATATGCAAGATAAGTGATATGTGGCCCCTGTGAAAGAGTCCTTCAACAACAAAGGGGTTGCAACCACAAGCTGAGAACTGCTGCCCAACAACATGAACTAATCGTCAAAGTTTCAAATAACAGATATATAAATGAAGTATTGCTATACTACGACATTTTCAAATAACAGATATAAATGAAGTATTGCTATACTACGACATTTTCTTTAAAAATACTGCTCTGAAGTAGTAGATGTACTTGGGCATAACAATATACAAAGCAACAGAAAGGTACTTAATAAACCATATGATAAAATGTAAATAATATATACAACAAACATTATAAATAAAAATACTACATGGGGAAAATCAAGTCTTTAAGAATAAAACCATATTTAAGTGGCAATATTTAAAAAAAACCAAATTCTGAAAATTTAAATAAAACGACACCATGAATTCCTTTTATTTAAGCAAATATGAAGACAAACTGATTTTGAGTACAAGAGATAACTACTCCTTCAACCAGAGCAGTCAGTGTGTACGAGAGCTACCTCCTTCAAGGCCCCAGATACACAAGTCCATGTCTGCTCATTGACATGCTTACAGTCAAGAGTGCTTCAGACTTCATAGCACCTGCACACACCAGCACATACTCTTGAAATGGGAACTTGATCCAAACACAAGAGTCACGTGTTTTTTATATGTACGTTATATACATGGCCTGGGGTTTCTACAGTGTTTTCAGTTTACCAACACAGTAACTGTAACCCATCACTCCACATCAAGTGAAGATTTTGCATCTGTGGCATCATGGTGGTAACTACTTTCACATTTTGGAGCATCCTGAATTTGGGGTTTGGGGTGCTCAATTTATAATTACACTTTAAGAAAAGTTTTAAATGTGCTGTGCAGTGTACTTAAGAAACATCTGCTATGAATCTGCAGCCAAGTAAGAAGATTCTCTCCCTCCCATTATGTGGCCATGGGTTTATTAAAGACAACTACACACACTTAAATAAATTAAACTAATTCCTCACTGGAGAAGGAGAAAGTCACTTTGAAAATATATATCTAGACGTACAAACATATATTAAGATATGAGTTCTAAAGAAGAAGAAAGGAAAAAAAACACTGTTCAACACTGCTATAGTCTAGTTCATACAATAATCTGTCAAATGTACCTAGCTTTCTTATCAAGGTTGATGACATAAAAGACACTATACTTTGCATTTCTACCAACTAGCACCTAAGCCATCTCAACCAGTGAAGAAGAAAGAAAGAAGTCATTCCCAAGTAAAATATCCAACAAGTTTATACAGGGCTTTAAAAGTATTGGCCCTGAAATCCAATGTGACCTTAAAATGCGTTTCTCAGTACTGTAAAGACACTGTCTTCTACTGAAGAAGTGCTTCACTTGTTTTATATATACATTTTCTTCCCACTATGGATACAATAGCGAGGCAGTATAACAGAAGATCAGCATTCCCTTGCTAAAAGGGACAGAGGAAGAGTGTAGCCAGGACTGATCTGAAAGATTAATGAGTGGAAAATTTTTTATATCCTATTTTATTTGCAAAGAAAACAGTTATGACTTTCTAGAATACTGAATGCATCCTGAAAAGGCTGATTGTAGAACTCTGCAGAGTAAAACTTGATCTCAAAAGTTCTGGTCATATTAGAAAAACAATCCGTTCAGTAGCTTCTAGTACACACAAATGAACACTGATATAAGCACATGCATGTTACCTTAACATGTTCATGTTTCAACCATCTTGTTGAACCCTTTACCATGTGTGTGATGAAAACAAAGCAGATATTCTCAATTTTAAAAATGAGAAAACCAAACCATGAAATCCTGGTCACTAATGAGTGGTGAATGGGGAACCAAGATCTACACCATCCAAGGCACCTGATCTCCTTCAACAGGGAAGATGGCAGGACAGGAAAGCAGAGTCCAATTATTAAATTGCCCCACACAGTCTTCTTTTTCCAAGACAGGGTCTCAACTGTGAAGCTCTGGCTGGCCTACCCTAGAACTCACAATGTTGATCAGGCTGGCTTCTAATACAGATGTCCCTCTGGCCTCTGGCCTCTGGCCTCTGCCTCTGCCTCTGCCTCTGCCTCTGCCTCTGCCTCTGCCTCTGCCTCTGCCTCTGCCTCTGCCTCTGCCTCTGGAATACAGAGATTAAAGGCACACACCATCATGCTTGGCTATTAATTTCTTCTTAAAGCACAATGTTAAGCCAAAATGTATTAGGTAGTAATTGAGAAAGGTCAAACAAAACCTAATTCAAAAGGCTTATGGTACCCTTAAACTTAAGACAGCAAAAATATTTATAAAGGAAGGCAAAGTTATAAAAGATTAATGTTTGGTTTAGTTTAAGGGACGAAACAGTACTGATTCTCTCTAGTCAATGTCCCTTCTACTTTCTCCAACACCCAATACTGACCACACAGAAGCCTATTCATAATGCCTGAAGCTTAGAAAATATGTTCTTATGCTATCAATATTTTAATCTCTTGATATCACAAACTATGTAGCAGCCCTCACCAACTGAGCCATAATCTCTGGCACCACAGGTCACCTAGTCATGATAGGAAAAACACAGTGGAAAAAGAGAAAAGTATCTTAAATCAGTGGTTCTCAACCGTCCTAGGGCTGTGACCCTTTAATACAGTAAGTATGGCATAATGTGCTGAGTCCCAACCATAAAAGTATTTTCATTGCTTCTTCATAACTTCAATTTTGCTGATATAAATCATAATGTAAATATCTGATATGCAGGATATCTGATATCGACCCCTGTGAAAGGTCCTTCATCCCCAAAGGAGTTGCAAGCCACAGCTTGAAAACTGCTGTCTTAGAAGCACATATTACAAATTTAGAAACTTCAAAGAGATGTGTCAAAAAGAGAAATTTCAAAAGAGTATTTTTTTAGAGATTACTGGGTCCTCCCTCTAATCTACATGGTATAACATTCTCCAAATGAGTCTAGTTTGTCAATCTGATTACCAATTATTCTATGAAAGTTACTGCAGGATTTCTAGTGTTTAGCACTCACCTTAGACTACCTTTAAAAAACAGATTATTGGTCCCCTGCCATCACTCACAGACCTCCAGCAACTTAACCATGGTTTCTAAAATGGCAACTGTATTTTTTAAAACCATAAACCCAGCAGAGTTGGTAGGTTTAACTTTATACAAATTTTAATTCCAGCCACCATGAGCTGTTTCACTGCCCAACTCAGACAAGTTCTTCCTAGTTCAAAACCTAGACTAGGCTCTTGCTGGAACTTTAAGCACAGATAATAATTACAGTAGTAGTTATTTTAGCATATTTTCTTTATTTTCATATACCACAAAAAAGATATAACACTACTTCAAACAACCATGAGGAAAATACTTAACAATTCATGCTATATGGACAGTTAGCTAGCCATGACTCAAGTTAGCCAGATGGCTACCTCTTGCCTGCAGACATGGTTTTTAAAATTAAAAAAAGAAATTTTTAAACACTCTAACAAAAATATTCAAAAAAGACTACAAAAAGTTTTCAAGACAAAATTACCAAGCAATCTTATAAAAAGAGTATCTACCCCTATCTAAGTTATATAAACATATAATCTATCAAATCACTAAGAAACCTGAAACTAGAGATCAAAATGCTAAGCAAAACAAAATACAGTAAGAAAGATGAACACTGTATTTTCTCTCAAATACAGATTTTTTTTTTATCTCTGTGTATGGCATAAAAGTAGAGTGTGATTAGGAGGGGTATTAAGGGAGAGGGAGGTTGGAAGCAGGAGAGGAAAGACACATTTTCTCTCATGTACAGAAATGTGCACTCACCCACCCCTCCACACACACATATATATACACACATATACATGTGCACTTACACACAATGAAAGCAGAAGAAGCACCTGGGGGAAATGGGGACCCACAATTAGCAAGGAAGAAGGTCCAAAGATGGTAGTGAGGAAGAAAATGAGCCCAGCACAGGGATGCTTATGTATGAGAATATATCAAAATCTACTATTTTGTATGCTAACTAAAAACAGTGGACACAAAACAAAGTGCCATGTGGTTCTTTATTACTTCCAGAGACAGGTTCCTGCTGATAAGCAGAACTTTGTTCTCCAAGGCTTCCTACACGACTCTTCATACTTCATAAGGCCTAGCTCCAACCTCTGCTTGATCATCTCTTTTTCCTATTACTTGTCTTTAGACGCTCCCAAACTATTCCTCTCCATACTACCTCCAACTCCGCCTGTCACTCTCTTTTGGAATGAGTTTTACTTTGAAAACCCTTCCTAAATTTCAAGTTGGACTTCCTCCAAATGCCCAGACTGAAGTAGCCCTCCCTCACAGTGCTTTCAGTCACAGTGGATGCCACACACTTTAAAGATAATGTGTTGTTTTTTGTTAATAGTCTCCTTTGTTAGTGTACAATTCTTAGATAATGTGTAAATTACTTGAAGGAACACATCCCACTGCTTTTGTATCCCTTACTTTAATAAAGGATCATCACTCTCTAAGTCTATGTAATCTCCTCCCAAGCTCATTCACTATCTTGTAGCAGCAATTTTATGCAGAAAAGTAGCCTAAGGCCTGGGAGTGGTTGATAAGGGATTAGGAACATCAGATGAAACTCACAAAGAATTTAATGGAAACCCAGAGGCTGCATGGCAAATTTACACAGTATACATTAAAGACAAACAAAACCCAACCAGTTGGAGAGAAGGTTAAGGATCCTGACATAAAAAGAACTCACTGAATAATACTCTGAAATAAAGACTAGAGTACTTAACAGGATAAACACTCGCAATGCATGTAAAAGAACAAAATGTGCCCTTTATCTCTCCAGGTCATCAATTTCTTTATAATAAGGCACTCCTGACATTGATATATATTTATTGTACCAAAATGATCAACTTTTGGGACTCAATGGACAAAATTCTAAATCTGACTTTTTTAAAAAAACATTCAGAATTTATTTTAATAATTCTTGCTTTAGAGATTGCATTTAACAACAAAAAACAACTAACTGCTTATCAATACCAGGCTAATAAACCTGGAAATCATATGCACATCCTTATATCATGCACCAAGACATAATCAAAACTCACTTTCATGGAAAAAATGCATTAAGAATGTTTTGCTTTAAAAATCCTATTTTGTTTACATCATCAAATGATATTTTAACACTACAGGCAAAATATAAGATGAATAAGCCATATATATGCCAAAATATATTTTCAAAATGAGTAGAAATATTGCAGGAGTCTAAGCTACGGCTGAACAAATCATAAATGTCTTTCACCTAAGTCAAGCTAAAAGACAATATTCATTATAATATTCTTTATTTTTTCCCTTGTGTTTTCCAGAATTTCTCAGCCTACATCTCACTGGACATGGAAGCCAGAAAAAATTTTCTTCATTTGCATTATAATTTATAAAAGTATAGAAATGTAAAAAGGAATCATTAAGTGTATGGTAAATCAGCTCTCAATTACATGGAGAGGAAGTGATGATACATGACTACATGACCCCCCCACCCAAAAAAAATCTGTTTTTTCTAATGTACAACATTAATTTGGGAGAAGAAAAGTCCCCTTACAATCAGGCTTCACTGACCCAGTGTTGTTAATTAAGTAAGAGTTTTTTGTTTTTTTTTCCCCTGACCATTTGGTGATGAGGATTCGGACAGAAGGGGAAAGGAAGGAGTTAAAGCAGACACATACAGGTGGCTAAAGGTAAGCAGCCTGAGATAAAAATGTTCCACTTAATCTACAGAGAATGCTGGGAGATGATCTATGAAGACAAAACAACGCAGAGAAATTTAATATGGGAATGCTAAAATTTTTAAATATAAAATCTAAATAAGATTTTTCCCTATCACCTCATCTTCTCTCCTCCCCTTTAAAGGATGTTGTTAGTGGTGGCAAGAATTACATGTGGACTAAAATCTTAAAAACGAACTCCCATATTTATAAGAAAAACCATGTTTAAAAAGACCTTATCATTGCTTTCTAATAGGTCCACCACCTGTCTCCATGGGTAACTGATCTCATTAGTTGAGGGGGAAAAAAATCAATTTAAACAAGAAAATGTTAAGAAGGTAGGGGACTCACCTCTCTGGAGCATTTCTAGGTGACTTAAACAACACTTCCGAGATGATAAGAATTACATAGTCCGCAAATACACACAAACTAAATATTTATCTAAACACAGGAGATGAGCCAGAAACCTCAATTTGCTTCTGTCTGACATATGGCTCGGTTTTGACTGGCATATGTTTAGCACTAATGCTGGAAAAAGCACAGTGATTAAAATATTACAGAAAAGCTTCGACTGTTATTTCATTCTTATAAACTGATCTTAGCAAAAAGGCTGAGAGGTGATGCTATTCGATTCTTATGACACAGAAAAACATGCACAAACTTGGGTTTCGAGAACTGAAACGGACCACGATAGGAAGCAGCAAGAGCATTATGTGGCTTGTTTTTTTTTTTTTTTTAAGTCTACCGTGAGTACTTGAAGATTATCGTACAAAGAGGAAATCAGCTGTCAGCCTGCTATTCTCAGTTAGTAGACGGACAGACAAGAAGGTGCCCAAAAGAACTTACAGTCTCACTAGAAAAATAATCTCTAGCTCACTATCCCTAGCACCCTCAGCAATCAATCTCTCTCTCTCTCTCTCTCTCTCTCTCTCTCTCTCTCTCTCTCTCTCCACACACACACACACACACACACACACACACACACACACACACGAATATCCCAAGGCTTTTTTGAAAGGTGATGATAGTTTAATAAAACTACGATTACCTATCACACTCGTTAAACGCAGCAGCGCTAGCGATCTGACGTCGAAATCACTCGCTCCTTTTCCTTCACCTAGCGCACGCCGCCCTTTCCAGAGTCGTGTCAAAAGTTCCCCTACGCAGGCTGTTAGGCTAGGCGAGGACCGCAGCCTCCCTTCCTCCTCGCCACCCACCTAACAGGTGGTTGACTTACCTGGGGAGAGGAGCCGCCAGGCACGGGCAGCGGCCGCCGGGGCGCAGACCCGAAGGGCGTGTTTTCGAGGATTTAACCCTCAGGTGAGCGGGCAGCGCTCCGCGGTCGCCGAGCCCCGGCAGGTGCCGCGCACGTCCCCGCCGCGTCCCGGGCCCGCCGCCCCGCGGACAGCGCGGCCTCGCGTGGGGGCGTCGCCCGCCCTCCCCGACGGGCTCAGCCCTCAGGAGGCACGGCCCGCAGCCCCAGCCTAACGGTTTCCCCGACGCGGGCTCCGGCGTCCCCCGCCGACTCTCACCTCCGAATCCCGCCGCCCCGAGGCGAAGGAAGGCGGATCCCCCGGCGTCTCTTCTGCGAGGCTCCGGCTCGTCCCCTCACTAGGTTGGCGGTGGGCCCAGGCTCCCGCGGCCGCCGCGGCGCTGACTGGCGTGGGGGGGAGGTGTTTCCCGGCAGTGACGGCGCCGCCGCCTCAGCCCCGCTCTTCACTCCCTCTCCGCGTAGCTCCCGCTTTCTGTTTCACCCGAGGGACCGCGAACGCCGCCGCCGCCATGATTACTACGGAGCCGGGAGGAGGAGCCCGGAGTCGGCGCGCCCAGTGCGGCTGCGCGAGCCCCGCCGACGGCGCCCCGGCCACCTGGACCTGAGCCCCCGCGCGCGCGCGCCGCCCGCTCGCCCGGCGCCCGGGAGCCAGGTTTCACCGGCCCGCAAGTGTGCGGCGAGAGAGCTCCGGAGCCGCTCTCCCGAAGCCTGGGAACTATGCAGATGATTGACGTCTCTGGGGCCCTACACGCCATTCCAAATGTATTTTAGAAAGCGCCCCCACCCACCACCCTCAGAGACGAACCGTGTCAGCCCCTCTCGGAGAGCCCCAGAACTTATAATGCCCGCAGGTGCCTTTAGAGACAAGCCCAGAACAGGGAAGCGCACCGAAGTGGGCTCAGACGTTTCCACTCCCAAACGTTTAGAGCCCCGGCATTTTATAGCACCCACAAAACAGATTTACGTCTTTCAGAAACGCAGAGCTTAATGTATTGGTCTCGGACCAGCCAAATCTAGTGGAAACCCGTTACCTTGATTTCTACCACAGCGGCGACCGAAGTGGTGGCGGCAGCAATTCCTTAAGCCTCAAGCAATTGGGGGGGCGGGGGGCGCTGCAGTAACGCCTGAGGGCCGGCCGGACTGCTTACTTTTGCAGTTTCACCGGAAGCCTCAGGGAGAGGGTCGTCTTTGGGAACCTGAGTCCTACCCTGTACATCCAAAACTGGTGACTGATGAAACCAGGTTCCACATCTGACTTGGATTTCAGTTTATTAGTTGTGCTGCGTTTTAAGCGCTCTCAATCTCTCTCTCTCTTCTCTCTCTCTCTCTCTCTCTCTCTCTCTCTCTCTCTCTCTCTCTCTCTCTCTCTCTCTCTCTCTCTCTCTCTCATTTTGACAGAAATCTCTCGAAGATAAACGTATTTCTAACGTTCTTAGAAAAAAATGGATAATGAAATTCTTAGTGGATCACTGAGTATCATTAAATATGATACCCAGACCGTACACCAAAGTCCCATGGGATTGCAGAACTGTGCGTGAGTGTATAAAATCCCCACTTTGGTGCTGCTTTTCGCAGTGTTCTTACTTTTCTTAAAGGCCTCTCACTTGACTTGTGTTCATCTGCCTCCACATCCACTTTAACCATTTCTATTTTCCTGTGGTGGTGTTTTTAAAGCCCCCTTCTACTTTTCTCTATGGCTGCAGGCAATGATTGATCCGATGTTTGTATCCACAGCCAGCTAATGAGAGGTTATTTTTCTTCCTGTCAACAAGTAGGACAGTGATTCTATCAAATGGTATTTTGAGATTTTGGGGGCGGGGGAATGGGGGCTAAAGTCCTTTCCCTGAGAGAAATGTTTCATTTTCTTAACTCCCAGCTTTGGCCCAGTTCCAGACAAAATTACTGGAAAGCTGATCTTGGAATAACAGAAGTGTAACTGCTCATTGTTTTGCAATAGGAGAGTTTATATGTGAATGTGGGGGAGTTGCGTGGCTTCCCCTTACTGCAGCCCAACTCTTGTTCAGTTGGAGACTAAACTAGTGGTCTCCAAAGTTAGCTCTAAGCTAATATTTTCCAAAGCATTGCTCTTGTGAACTTTGTAAAAATGCAGAATCCTACCATCTACCCCCTTCAAGATTCTGGTTCCAGAATTCAGTGGTAGACAAAAAAAGAAAAAGAAAAAAAGAATAAAAAGAAAAGAAAAATAGAATCTAAAAATAACCTGCATTTTTTTTATAAGTATGTTTAAAGCCCATCTACATGCCATAGGCAGGGCAAGAAATGATAGCCTAGGTGGAGAAGATAAGGGTATGGAATTCATGATCTCATTGAAGTAGACCTAGACACTCTGATAGGATACACAATGCTGTGAGGAGGAGGGTAATTTATATCTTTTGGAGGGAAACACACATAAATCACCCTAGCCAGAGAGACACAGGAATCTATGTTGGCTCTGAGCAGACATTCCTCTTTTCCTCATCAGTAAAATAAATACCATTTTCAACCTTCGCCCTCCTTGAGCTCCAGCGACAGTGAAGGAACACTTTGAACACCATTCTTTCTTAAACTTTTCTTTACTTGGTGGCCATTTTCTTAGTTTGCCTCCTCTTTTCCTGGACACAGTCTCTGCACAATTCCATTCTTCTCTCTGCCTATGACACACCACTTGAGCCTCTCCTCAGCACCCCGAGCAAGGTCTATCTGAAGTTCCTTTGTGCTTTCATTTTACCCTGTGCATTGTCACCCAAACCATAGTGTAAGCTAGCACTCACTATGCCTTCACATCTCTACGCACCTGTAGCCCGGATGCTTGCATTAAATGCCAAAGTCCTTCTGCATCATCAGTTTGCTTCACTGCCTGGCATGCTACAAAATGTCCCAGGTTCACAAAGTTTGGTCCAACTTCATGTTTTCCTGGTTCTTCGGCTTATGAAATCAAACATCTAACAATCCTCCTTGGTGTTTCCCTCACCCTGTCTCCCTTATCTGTTGCTGTGCCAACTTCTAGAAATGTTTCCCCCAAAATCCCCCTAATGACTCCACTTCTTTCCTGTCACTAACGAGCTAATTTGGTCTAACTGCAGACAATATGTGTGTTCCCAACTTTGCAGCCAAAATGATCTTCCAAAAAGCAAATAAGACCGTATCACTTGTTACATAACACCTTCGGATAATTTATTATTATCCTAGAATAATACTAGAGTCCTTTCAGTGCCTGTAAACCACAGTCTCGTCTTGCTTCCTGGGCTGAGGTTTTTCTATTGTTGTTGTATTCTATTTGGAATAGTTGTATGCACTATACACCTGCCCTTCTTCCTTTTAACCATCTTATCCCCTACTTACCCTCCAGGGCTCAGTTTGAATAGGACTTGGGGGCGCAGAATCTGACATCCCAGATAAGGTTAAGATCCCTGATTGATATCAACAATCCCACCGCCATGTATTTGTAGTTCTTATGTTTTTAGCACAATGTACAGTTCCATTTTAGTATGAGTACTGCTCCTGTTGCTCATAACAACAAAGAGAGTGTCTATTTCGGCATGTGTAGTACCTCTGGGCGTATGGAAAATACCATAAGTATTTCCTGAATAGTTGAGTGCTGCTGTCCTTTGCAGTTCCTTTTGGTATTTTAGGTTGTGGGCTTGTAAAACTAGGAAATGTCAAGTCACATTCAGGAGTAGTAGAAGTGAGTTGGGAGACAATTATGTCTCATATATCACCAACAGATTTTCGTTTTCAAGGATATTTCCTCCTTGGCAGACAGGAGTGTAAAATAGACATAATGTCCCCATCAGAGGAGAGGATTTTTTTTTTAAATCACCCACCATAATAAAAACTTGATGCAGTCAAGGTTGAACAAAAATTTTTGCAGCCAATTTTAAAGATTGAGAGATTCCTAAGCTTAGAATTCCTTAGCCACGACTTATAGTCCATGTCGCTTCCCAAGACCATGGAGGCAGGGAATTAATTAAACAGTGGAGCATGACATGGGGCATCTGCCTTCTATGCTATGATTCTGTCTTTTCATCCCAAAGTGTCTCATTCTGGCACCTGTGAGACTGAAACAGGTTAAGTTAATACTACAGAGGATGATAAAATCAGAACATTTGAGAAGGTCTGATGGACTAAAGACGAAACAAAGAAGTCAAGTGTAGATCTTGGGGCTGACAATGGTACAGCAGTTAACAGCACTGGTAACTCTTGCAAAAGATTCAGACTTGATTCCTAGGACCTACATGGTCCTCACAACCGTCTGTAACTCCAGCCCCAAGGCCTTCTGCTGGCATCTACCAGCATATATGCATACATGCAGGCAAAAATCCAATACACATAAATAAAATAACTAAAAGTTTTAAAAGGAAAGTGGAGATTGTCTTTTAGGTCAAAGAGGAGAGTGGGCAGACAGACAGACAAACAGTGACAGAACAAACAGAAGATTGATTGGCTGTGTGCTGACTGAATTCTCTGAGGAAGACTACTCAGTCCTAACTGAATAGAGCTGGAGAGAACACGTCTACCCTTGCCCCTCACCCCAAGTTCACATGTAGAAGATGAAAATGTAGGTATGCCACCTGAACCAGCTGTATTAGTCTCTGTTTTATTGCTTTGAGGAGACATCATGGCCCAGGTAACTGACTTAGTTGAAGGCTTACTTAAAATTCAGAGAGTGAGTTCATGGTGGGGGAACATGGTGGTAGGCAGGCAAGCTTGGAGCTGGAGCAATAGCTGAGGGCTTTGTTCTCTTTCTCTTCTTTTATTCAAAATAATCCTGGAAGCCTTAGTTTTGTTTCAAACCCAAGAAAGTCTACTAAAGTGCTTTCCTGGTGCTGAAAGGGAACCTCAGCGATAGAATCTAGCATATGTGAGGCGCTGGGTTTGATTTTCACCATCAAAACAAAACAAAACAAAAACAGAATAAACAAACACATACATACATGCATACATACATACACATAAACACACACACACACACACACACACACACACACACACACACACACCACAATCTAAGTCATTTCCTGAGTTGAGTAGTAACTGTCCTAGAGAGGTAGTTCTTAAGTGTTGGCAAAAGTAAAAAATCACCTGGGGTGCTTATTCAAGATCTAATTCAAGACGTAGAGATGGCCCAATAGTTAAGCTATTCGTCCTGAGTACCAGAGTTCCATTCCCTACACCTACACCAGGCTGCTTACAACTGTAACTCCAGCTCCAGGGATATCTGAGGTCTCTAGCCCTTTCAGGCACTTTCACTCACATATATGCACACAAACACCCACACATACACACACACAAAATAAAAATTTTAATATATAATATACAATATAACATGATATACAATGTATGATGTACAATGTAACATATTATATACAATTTAGAATATAAACAATCAAAATATAATAGACAATATAATATATTGTGACAATGTAGAATGCACCATATAATATACAGTATAATATATAAATATAATGAATATATAATATAGCACTTCCATACCATTATCCCTTTTCCAAGATTCTATATTTTATAAACTCTCCAAGGGGTTCTGATGTGGGTAACACACAGACCATACTTTAATCATCTTAGAATAACACAAAAACAGTTAATTTTCACAAGGACTTTTTTCCCTCTGTGGCATAGTATTAACTTGGATTAATGAAATTGTTTAAAATTGTTCTTGCCTATGATTCAAGATTTAATATAGTTTCTTCCTTATAGAGGAACTAAGAAGCATTAAGAGGTTTTTAAAATCATAAATGATAATCCTAATAACCCAAATTTGTCACTGCTAATGATATGGTTTCATAACACACTACAGAGGACAGACCTTACTTCCCAAATGGGAAAAGACTCACGTGTTTGTGAGTCTTATTTAAACTGAACAAGTAACTAAGTTCTCCCATATGAAAAGGCTGCACAATCATTAGACAGACCAAGGATTTTTCTCTTGGTTGAAAAAATAGTTTCTATATCTGTTCTTGGATCTGTCAATGCGTTGTACATGTTTAGGAGCGTCTTCTATCTGCCTCAGTTTGAACACACCATTATTATTACCCAGCACAACCAGATGACATATGAATCAATTTTAGAGATAGAAGAGGATGATAGGCATCTATGAGAAAAAAAACACAGAGAATGACTTGAGAGTTTAAAAACTATCCTCAAGCCACTTGGCTTCTCCACCCCCACCCGTATTCCACCATCCCCCAAAAAAGAAGAAAACTATAAGCCTCAAACTAGAGCAATGCTTTCTTTCCCAAGATTATAGTGAAATTTTAATCTGGAAGAACAAAATGTACATGAGTTTAGAAAGGAAAATCCATATTCTCTAAGTTCAATTGTAATTTGCTGAACTTAAGAAATTCCTTCTCAAACTTTTGAACTAAATATTTAAACAAAATTGCATTTTAAAGCAACCAGACAAATCAACTATTCATGGTAGCAGGTGTATATTTATACAATCGTTTATCTTCGTATGATATTATAAACTACACCTTAAAATGAAATGGACAACTCTTACATCGAGACAAACTTGTAAAGATGTTGAAAAATTAGGAAACTATTGATGTGTTTAAGATCGTTTTTATGCAGAGGCCTATGTAGACCTGGGCTGTGTAGACCTAGTTAGCCTAGAACTCAAGAGTTCTTCTGGCCTTTGTGGTCTGAGTGCTAAGATTAAAGGCATGTGCCCCATGCCTGCAAGCAAATCTTCACAAAACATAATTTCATAGTAGTGGTATGAATTTGGTTTGCCTTCTCAAAACTCATGCTGAAGGTTGATTATCTTGAGAACTGAAAAGTTGACACTCAGTCTGCTCATGTCTCTACAGTGAAGCCTTGATAGGAATGGGGAAGGGATGAGTTCATCAACATGGATCCCTGGTGAATGAATTCCCACAGTATTATGAGATCTGAAACAACACTTGTTCATGCGTGCCCTTATCTCTTAAGAGGGATGCCCTGTACCACCTCAGGAGTCTGTTGGTGTGCTGTCATCACATGCAGCCTTTTACTTTGCATCTCCAGAGCAATGGACCAAAATAAGCCTATTTGCTACAGAAAAGACTTCTTGTTATTATAATACTAGTAACAGAAGATGGACTAATGCCATATTTTAATTTCACAGAAGCTGTAGCTCTCATTGAGTGTGCTCATGGTATAGACATTTACCACTACTGTAAGGCAAACAAGCTCAAAGCAAACTGTTCATATCAGTTTTACATTTTCCCCCTCTGCAAATAAGCCTACTCTATTATCTCTGTTGACATGCTCAAACATGCTTAAGTCCAAAGGCTAAAGAGTCTAAGTTTAAGTTGTGATTCTAGGTATAAAAACAACTAGGTATTTCAGGTGAGGGATGTGGTCATTAAATAAATGACTTCTTAATTTTCTTTTTTCTTTTCTTTTTTATTAGATATATTTATTTACATTTCAAATGTTATTCCCTTAACCAGTTTCCTGTCCATAAGCCTCTGTCCCTTTCCCCATAAAGGTGTTCCCCCCATCCACCCACCTTACCGGCCCCCCCAACATTCCCCTGCACTGAGGGTTCAACCTTGGCAGGACCAAGGGCTTCCCCATCCATAGGTGCCCCAGCAAGGATATTCTCTGCTACATATGCAGTTGGACCCCTGAGATCAGTCCATGTATAGTCTTTTGCTAGTGGTTTATTTGGTTGGCATTGCTGTTCTTATGGGGTTGCAAGTCCTTCAGCTCTTTGAATCCTTCCTCTAATTCCCATAAAGGGGTCCTGTTCTCAGTTCAGTAGTTTGCTGCTAGCATTGATTGGACATGCTCTGGATGTGTCTCTCAGGAGGGATTTATATCCAGTCCCTTTCAGCATGCACTTTTTAGCTTCATCAATCTTACCGAGTTTTGGTGGCTGTTTATATATGGGCCACATGTGGGGCAAGCTCTGAATGGCTGTTCCTTCAGTCTCTGCTCTAAACTTGGCCTCCATATCCCCTCCTATGGATATTTTTGTTCCCCCTTTTAAGAACAAGTGGGAGCATCCGCATTTTGGTCATCCTTCTTCTTGAGCTTCCTGTGGTCTGTGAATTGCATCTTGGGTAATTCGAGCATTTGGGCTAATATCCACTTATCAATGCGTGCATACCAAGTGTGTTTTTCTGTGATTGAGCTACCTCACTCAGGATGATATATTTTTAGTTCATTCCATTTGCCTATGAATTTCATGAAGTCATTGTTTTTGATAGCTGAGTAGTACTCCATTGAGTACATATATCACATTTTCTGTATCCATTCCTCTGTTGAAGGGCATCTGGGCTCTTTCCAGCATCTGGCTATTATAAATAAGGCTGCTATGAACATAGTGGAGCATATGTCTTTGTTGTATGTTGGAGCATCTTTTGGGTATATGCCCAGGAGAGGTATAGCTGGGTCCTCAGGCAATGCAATGTCCAATTTTCTGAGGAACCTCCAGACTGATTTCCAGAATGGTTGTACCAGTCTGCAATCCCACCAACAATGGAGGAGTGTTCCTCTTTCTCCACATACTTGCCAGCATCTGCTGTCACCTGAGTTTTTGATCTTAGCCATTCTGACTGGTGTGAGGTGGAATCTCAGGGTTGTTTTGATTGCATTCCTCTTTACTCTTATACCTAAACCACACAAAGAACCAACCATGAAAGAGAACTTCAGATCAATTTCCCTTATGAATATTGACACAAACATACTCAATGAAATTCTTGCAAACCGAATCCAAGAACACATCAAAACAATCATCCATCATGATCAAGTAGGCTTCATCCCAGGTATGCAGGGATGGTTTAATATATGAAAACCATCAACGTAATCCACTATATAAACAAACTCAAAGATAAAAACCACATTATCATTTCATTAGATTCTGAGAAAGCATTTGACAAAATTCAACACCCCTTCATGATAAAAGTCCTGGAAAGATCAGGTATTCAAGGCCCACACCTAAATATAGTAAAAGCAAAATACAGCAAACCAGTAGCTAACATCAAGCTAAATGGAGAGAAACTTGAAGCAATCTCACTAAAATCAGGGACTAGATAAGGCTGCCCACTCTCTCCCTACTTATTCAATATAGTACTTGAAGTCCTAGCCAGAGTAATCAGACAATGAAAGGATACAAATTGGAAAGGAAGAAGTCAAAATATCACTATTTGCAGATGATATGATAGTATATACTTAAGTGAACCCAAAAGTTCCACCACAGAACTACTTAACCTGATAAACAACTTCAGCAAAGTGTTGGGGTATAAAATTAACTCAAATCAGTAGCCTTCCTCTACTCAAAGGATAAACAGGCTGAGAAAGAAATTAGAGAAATGACACCCTTCATAATAGTCCCAAATAATATAAAATATCTTGGTGTGACTTTAACCAAGCAAGTGAAAGATCTGTATGACAAGAACTTCCAGTCTCTGAAGAAAGAAATTGAAGAAGATCTCAGAAGATGGAAAGATGTCCCATGCTCATGGATTGGCAGGAATAATATAGTAAAAATGGTCATCTTGCCTAAAGCAATCTACAGATTCAATGCAATCTCCATCAAAATTCTTACTCAATTATTTATAGAGATAGAAAGAGCAATTTGCAAATTCATTTGGAATAACAAAAAACCCAGGATAGTGAAAACTATATTGAACAATAAGAGAACTTCTGGGGGAATCACCATCCCTGACCTCAAGCAGTATTACAGAGCAATAGTGATTAATGTTCTTAATAGCAGTGTCCATTTGACATATACGTGAGACTAGGTCCCGTACTGAAGAAGCACAAACTCCCTTCTAACAAAAGTCCCATTTAAACTGATAATCCCAGTTTGCTTCAGAAGGGGTCTATTGCAAAGAAGAGAATAATTTAACAATCAAGAAATATTCATAGAATTCCATTTATGATAAAGATTCTGAACAAAGACCAAGTGCCCTGACCTCAGGAGATTTCCTTTCCATGCAGAGCACTTGTTTACAATTTGCTTCTAACTCCAAATCCACCCTTTTTGCCATTTGTTTTGTATGTGTATATGTTGATGAACATATATGTGATGTTATATCTTCCTCAGCCACTTCTCTACACCCCCCCACACACACTTTTTTAGAGAGAGAGGGTCTCTCACTGAACCTGGAGCTTACTGTTTTGGCCAGACTATCTGGCCTGTGAGCTCTCAGGATCTTCTTGCTTCTGCCCTCTAGCTCTGGGGTTACAGGCATATGTCCAAGATCAGATAGGGCCAAGCACGTTCAGGGTGGTACGGCCCTAGACTGTTTAGGGCAGGCATACTTACCTTTCTTTTTTAATGTGGGTGATGGAGATCCAGACTTAGTTCTTCATAGTTGTACGTGTTAAGAGCAAGAAATGCCCTACTCTACATTAATCATTATTATGTAAAGTAGTGGGCCTTTCCAGATGTGCTTTGCCTTGAAAGACTAATTTACAAACAGCTTTAGATTCAGTTGTGAGGGTGGAGAATGCTTGTTTCCTAGGGTGGACCAGCAAACACTACTATCTAGCTAGTTCTACCCACATAGCACTGACTGATAGTGACTAATTCTTGAGCATAAAAATGACATGGCTCTTTACTTATTAGGCTAAATTAGGGTCACATAGGCTCAAAATATAACCATGCAACAAAATGACATATGACAAGATGAACAGCTGAGATAAGAGTTGCTATAGAGTTCAAAAGGACAATATAGCTAGTTGCTATGGGATTCTCAAAGACAAGCATCATATTTTGGAAAGTTGAGTTTTTAAACTGTAATCTTCAAAACAACACTGTGATCAAAGCAGTATAAATTTCACTTTATATGCGAGAAAGTTAACTGGAGAGGTCCAACTTAGGCTCCCAGAAACCTGTGTTGCTAGTATAGTGGTGAGCATACCTGCCTTCCAACCTAGGCTCCCACACAGGGAGCTAACACAGTGTCAGGGCTGGGATTCAATGCTCTGTAGTGTTCAGTGTCCTCTTTCCACTAGTTCATATTTCTTAAGATAGTGTGGAATATTATGGGATGTTGAAGAATAGTCGTCAAATGGAATGATGCTAGTAGAATGTTCTGGTAGTTAGAAAAGATATTCAAGTGGGAAAATATCAGGTATGCCTAGAGTAAGAAACCAGGACAAAAGTCCGTGATGGGAGGTGTGGAGATGCAGAAGAAATGTATGCAGGCCAAGTTCAGAATGATTTTAATGGTACATAAAGAATTTTTAAACAATTTTATAAAGGGTCAGGAAAATGAATGGGCAAAAGTTAAAAAGCTATTTAGTTTAAAAGTAAAAGGGCTACCAATGGCCTTCAAGTCACTGCAGTTGTCAAAGGTACTTAAGTAACACATTGAAATGAAACTAAACAAAAAATGCTATGGCTCACTTCCATTACACCAAGTGTTCTGGGAGGAGGAGCTGTGTTTGCTGTGATAAAACGCTGAGCAAAAGCAACTTGGAAAGGGTTTACTCGGCTCCTGCGTGCTGATCACAGTCCATCAGAGGAGGCAAAAGCACAAGCAGAGCAGGAACCTGAAGCCAGGAACTGAAGCAGAGACAATGGGGGAATAGAAATGTTGCCCTCCACAGCTTGCTCAGCCTGTTTTCTTACATAAGCCATGCCAGCTGCCCATCTTCTATAGGGATGGCACATCCTACAGTGGGCCTTCCACATCAACCATTAATCAAGAAGATGCCCCCAAAGACTTGCCTAAGAGGCAAGATGATGAAGCCACTTCCTCTGTTGTTTCCTTTTTCCTACCCTATCCTAATTGTGTCAGATTAACAAAGGCGAGGGGATGGGGTAATCCACACACCAAGTGATAAGAAAAGAAATGGAAAAAACTTTATAAGAAACAATACTAATTGTTCTCCCAGAGAAAAACGTATTTATTTGTTCCTTGCTTTAGTCCCAAGGCAATCTACAGGACTAAGAGGAATCAAATAGTGAGAGGTGAAAGTCTTTGACTAATACACCTTTAAAAGATTAAGGAAGAAATAACATCATTTCTTTGACAAGCCAACAACACTAAAAAGAGATATTTTGATCAAGTGGGCCTCCAATCAGCTGCCAATGTTCTGTTATGGACTGCTACACACCTGTAATTGAAACAATTGGCTTCAGACATGTCATGCATGAGATCCTTTTGTGAGCTACCTTAGAAATTCAACTGTCATTTATAACTTTGTTTCCAGGACAAAAGTGCCTTTGCAACTTCCAAACAGCAGGCCTCCAATCAACTTTTGGACTATAACTTGCAACTTGAGGACCCTCTGTGTTTGAATGTAGATTGTCTACTATAACCAGTGCTCTAAAAGCACTGAATCTCAGAGAATTTCAAATTAGTTAATTTCTTTCAAATTAATACTTCATTTTATAATAAAGGAATTTTTAAACAATTAACTTATTTGGTAGCAAGAAGAGGCAAATCCAGTAGTTTTTCACCATCAAAGACCTGAGGAGAAGGGGTAATTCTTGTACATTCTGTGTACAATAATTAAATCATATCTGAATAGTTGTTTTAGTCTCCACAATGCAAAGTAAGGGGCAGTCAAGAATTGCATGCCTGATATTCTTCCTCCTAATTACATTTGGAAACTGTAGGGAATGCCTTTTACTTATAGACTGCAATGGTAAAGATTGTTTTAGTAATTTTCTAGTGCACAGTACATAAAAAGGTGCAAGCTCCTACCGACAAGTAATAACTTATGTCAAGACAGTTGGTCTCTTCTCCAGGGGATGAAATGATCTTACTGATCAGGAAAAGGCTATGACACACGTAACTGAATTTCTAGTTCATTTTACTATTTCAAGTAATTTCTTGCTTCTACTTAATGATAGATATTGTAACAGATATGGAACATTAATAAAAAAAAGAAAATACTTAGATTCAAAAAATACAATAAAAAAAGAAATATCTCTCTTCTATCAGCCTTTATTCTCTAAAGATATTATAGTCTTATTAATTTCAGAACTGATAATGGACATCCAATAGGCACACTAGCAAATGGTGGTATTTTCAAGGGAGGCTCATGTGTCATTTTACCCTGGGACTTTTTTGTTTGTGTGCTTATGAACCAGATTTATTTCTGGGCCATTTGTTGTATAAAGGATAGCAATGACATCACCGATACATGAAAGAAAATTTCAAAATCTTAAAAGTGTTTGCTTAGTATCATGCACCTGACAAGTCGGAAGTGTTGGGTTTACTCAGAGTCCAGCTGGTCCTTTCTTTTATACCATATCTCACAGATACTCCACTGAGCCATCCTTCCTGATGTTAAAGGTGTCAGACTGGGATTCAAGACTTCCTGGATGACGGAGCCCTCATTCAAAAGACCTTCCTCAAGGTCAAGTACGCCCACTGCCATTAGTTCCAAAAGAATTTTAATTTCCATAATTTGTCTCCCCATACCACAAGGTTATTTGGAAGTACTTTTTTTCTTATCAAACATTTTTAAAGCACATTTTCTTCTTCTTTTTTTTTTAGTAGAAGAATGTATAGAGAAATATATACAACTTGTTTCCATTTTGTTTTTAAAACCACTTTATTCTGAAGGCTTCCCATATAAGAAATTGAACAGGTTTTGTGTATATAATGCAGTAAATTTGAAGAGAAAGATACACTTGAGAGACCCTCATTACAGCCTATGCTGTAAAACTATTTATTCACTCTGAAAGTCTCACTTTTTCCCTCCTTGAATTCTAACTTTTACAAAATTCCGGGCAGAGAACCTGTCTTTTTTCCCCCCAGTTTTTTAATTGGATATTTTTTGTATTTACATTTCAAATGTTATCCCCTTTCCCCACTCCTATTCCCCTCACTCCTCCACCCCGCCTTCTCTGAAGAGCCCCCACTCCCACCTCAACACCCTGGCATTCCCCTACACTGGGGGACAAACCTTCACAGGACCAAGGGCCTCTCCTCCCATTGATGGCCGACAAGACCCATTCTCTGCTATAAATGCTGCTGGAGCCATGGATCCCCCCATGTGTACTCTTTGGTTGGTGTTTAGTCCCTGGAAGCTCTGCAGGGTCTGGTTGATTGATATTGTTGTTCTTCCACTGGGGTTGCAAACCACTTCAGCTCCTTCAGTCCTTTCTCTAACTCCTCCATTTGGGGTCCTGGTGCTCAGTCCAGTGGTTAGCTGCAAGCATCCTCATCTGTATCAGCAGGGCTCTGGCAGAGCCTCTCCTTATCAGGCTCCTGTCAGCAAGCACTTATTGGCATCCTCAACGGTGACTGGGTTTGGTGGCTGCATATGGGATGGATCACTTTCTGTTTCTGTTCTGAGTTTTAAACATGAATTTCCACTGAGGTTATCAGTTTGTCTTCGTAGTAATTTAGTTACAGATTGCTTCACATCTTTGGGAACTATATTTTTAAATACATGTTAAAGATTGTATAATCTGCATCCCTGGGATGAAACCAATTTGGTCTTAATTTATAATTTTCTTAATGTGTTTTAGAACTCAGTTTCAACTTTTTGTTGGGAAAAGACTTTGGTCTCTAGGCTTGTTTTATATCTTTATCTGGCTTGGTGTCAGGCTGATACTGGCTTTGCAGAATGAGTTTGGTAGTGTCCCTCCCTTTCTCAAACTGGCAACAGTTTGAGAAGGGCTCGTTGGCTCCCACTTAAAAGTGTAGAAGAGTGCAGAAGAGAACCCCATAATCCCAAGTGTCCTCTTTTTGTTTCCAGGAGAATTTTAATGACTTCTCAGTCTCATTGCCCGCCATGGAATTTAATTTTGGTAATTTTTAGTCATTAGAAATTTGTCTCTCTCTTAGGTTTTCCAGATTTTTGAAATAGAGGCTTTCAAATAAGTCCCTAATGATTGTCATTCTCATATATAATTTTGTTGATTTGGTTCTCTCTCTCTCTCTCTCTCTCTCTCTCTCTCTCTCTCTCTCTCTCTCTCTCTCTCTCTCGATTATCTAGGAGTCTGTCAATCTTGTTCCATTTTTCAAAAAGAACAACCTCTTTACCTGACTCCATGCATTGTTCCCCGCCCCCTCTGCCTCTCTAATTTTCCCCCAATCTCTACTTCTTGCTATCTACAGCATTCGGGTTTATATTCTCACCCTCAAGTTTTTTGACACGTCATGACATTATTTGTTTGAGACCCATCTGACTTTAAAAAACAAAGTATCGGCAGAGTTTCATGTTACAACCGCCATAGCTCTGTCCCAAGGGCTCTAGTAGGCTGGTGGAGGATTTTAATTTTATTCCAGGGCTTTTTCATTTTTCTCATGATTTTTCTTCAAAGATTACTGTTCATTGGAAGGTGTAGAGTTCAATCCTGTTTGTGTAGTTTGTGAGGGTTCCCTTGCTACTGATTTCTAGTTTTATTTCACTATGGTCTGATAATCAAAGGAGCTCTTCATTCCTTTATTTCCTTGTATGTATTCCCTATCTGTTGGGCGGACTCCTCTGAAGACACCTGTTAAACT
Source organism: Rattus rattus (assembly GCF_011064425.1). Classification (NCBI taxonomy): domain Eukaryota; kingdom Metazoa; phylum Chordata; class Mammalia; order Rodentia; family Muridae; genus Rattus; species Rattus rattus. The sequence goes on along the minus strand of NC_046165.1, from coordinate 51,938,534 downwards.
CCATTGATCTATGTATGGTATAATTTAGCCCTGAAGTTTCCTTGATGACTTTTAATTTGGAAAATATGTGAGTAGAATATTAAAGGCTCCCACTGCTGTAGCTGGACATCTGTGATGTTTTAGTGTTTGTTTTGTGCAATTGGGAGCTCATATATCTGGTGCATAAATATTTACAGTTGTTATATCTTCTTGGAGAATGGTGCCCCATATCTATATATAGTAGTCCTCTTTATCTTCTAAGCAGTTTTGTTCCGAGTCTACCTTATCAGATATGAGAATTGCTATCTCAGCAGGATACAGCACCCCTTTATTGGTAGGTGGTTTTCCAGCCGTGGCGTTTAGACCTTGTTGTCTTTTTAGTTAAATATCTTGAAGACAGCACATATTTGAACTTTTTATAAGACAAGTCTTACTATGAAGGCCTGGAAATATAAATATATACATGCACATACACATATACATACATATACATATACATATATATGCGCCAGGCTTACCTTGAACTCTCAGAGAATTCTAAGTGCTGGGATTAAAAGTGTGCACCAGCAACCCGGCCTGGACTTTGTCATTTAATCCAGTCAGCTAGTGTGTATCTTGTAATTGGTGAGTTACGTCCATTTGCAATTCGGGTATTATTGGGAGGTATTTATTATTGACTATGATTCTGCTGGCTGCTGGTCTCCTGGGTTAGGTTACTGGTAGTTCTTTTTTTCCTCCAGTGTCAGTGTGAAATTCCCTATTGGATCAGATTGATTTCTTACTGACCCTCATGTGTGACTTTGTTCCTCTCATGAAATGGGTTCATTTCTGTCTTCTCATGGGTAAAATGTTTTCTTCATGCTCTCTGCAGAATATTTTCTGAAGTGCTATCTTTCTTTATCAAGAGTGGCCTTACAATATATTTGTCTTCAAGTATGTCTTCTTTCATTAATTTTCAGAGAGATTTTTCTGGGTATCACAATCCAGGTTGACAGTTACTTACCTTCATATATCCTTGGGATATATCCTTCCACAATCTCCTGGCTTTAGGAGTTGCTCACCAAGGGTGAGCATTATACTGATGTTTCTGACTTTGTATGTGAGTTGATATTTTTCCTTTATGGTTTTTGGTGTTCTTTGCTTTATATTTTAAAGAATAGTACATTACTTGTTTATTTTCTGCATGTGCATGACTATATGTGTGCACATGAACTTGCCATGAAGCAAGTGTGAGGGTTGGAAGATGATTTGTGGGAATCAGTTCTCTCATGTAGGTCTTGCAGATACCACTCAGGTTGTCGGGATTGGGACAAGTGCATCTGCCAGCTGAGCCATCTTGCTGGCCCTTATTTTTGACATCTTGCCCATGATGTAATGCTGAGTTCTTCTCTAGTTATGCCTCTTCTAACTGCCTGTGTGTTCGGATTGTTGAGACTTGGAATTTCTCAGCTATAATTTCATTGAATCAATTTTCTATGCTCTAAAGCTGTTTCTTAGCACCTTCTGTCCAATGAGTTTTTAGGTTTGGTCACTTGAACATAAGAGTTAGAGGAGTTTGATTCTTATTTGTTAATGGTTTTCTTTAAATGTGTCTGTCTATATTATCATCTTGGCCTTTACTGTACTGCTTGGTCTTGTCTGGTAAATAATTTCTGGTGTGAGTGTGTGTGTGTGTGTGTGTGTGTGTGTGTGTGTGTGTGTTTGTGTGTGTGCTAGTTAATTTAATTTGTTGTCCCTTTCATTTTCAGAATTCTGTTTGGTTCCTCTTTGAAACTTTACTATCCCTTTTTTCACTATTTTCAAAAATTTCATTTTGCATGTAGATATTTACTCTGTGCACACATATGCATTACGTGTTTGGGAGTGCCCATGCCATAAAGTATGTGGAAATCAAAGGACACCTGTCGAGAGTTGGCTCTCTTCTGCTATGTGGCTTGTACAGATCCAACTCATGTGACCAGGCTTTATGGCAAGTGTCTTTCTCCACAGAGTTATTTAACTAACACCTCTTCCATGTTTTTTTTTTTTAATTTTTCCTTCCATGTTACTATTCGATCTGCTTTATTTTCTAATGTAGATCCTAACGTTGATTTTGGTTATTCATCTGCTTATTTTAGTCCTATATATGGCTCTCATGTCTTTGTAAAATAGGAAGCTCCAATCTTCTCCTGTCATTTCATATCTAATTATCTTTGTTTCCAAGTATTGAGAAGTTACCAGCTTGTAGGGATGCTATAATGAAATGCTGTCTCATGATTTTTGTGTTTCTTTGTGTCTGTTGGGATGTATGTTCATATTTTTTGTTTTTTATTTCTTCCCCTTTCCTCCCCACTGTTTTTTTTTTTTTTTTTTGGTTGTTTTGTTTTGTTTTATTTGAAAGTTCTTCTGGCCAGTTTGCCTTCTCTAAACACTGAGACTACAAGCCGGATGCCGAAGAAGGATGTAGGTTGTGGAAGAGGAAGCCGCACTTCCCGGGCGACTCCTCCGGCCAACTGGGCCCCTCAGGTGAGGGCTGCTCCCAGAAGAGCACCTGTAGCTCAGCCTCCAGCAGCAGCTGCCCCATCTGCAGTCGGCTCACCTGCTGTTGCACCTTGGCAGCCAGGCCTGATGGTCCAGATGGTTTCCACTGCAGCTGGTGTGGCTGTGGCCTCTGCGGTGGGCACTCCCTGGGTCATGCCATCACTGGGGGCTGCAGAGGAGGAACCTGACATCACTAACCAGGAGCCTCAGGGAGCCCAGCTACAGGACCAGCAGTCTCCTGGATTTTGCTCTCTGGAGATCAAGCAGTTTCTGGAGTGTGCTTAGAACCAAGGCGATGTCAAGCCCTCTGAGGGCTTCAGAGAGGTGCTGCGGCAGTGCAGGATTGCAAATGGTTTAATCGAATCAAGAAATTCAAGCTGGAGAAATGTAAAGTTTGTTCTGTATAATTAATAGTTACAAGTGTGGACCCTTATTTCTACCAGCTCAATTGCTTCAGAATGGCCGTGAAGGAGATGTAACTGTAGATGTTTACTGAGGCTTGTAGTGTTGGTTGTTGGGCAAGTGTTTGGCCTCCTTGAACTGTGTTGTAAGTTTAAAAAACAAAGTTTGTTCTGAGAAAAAAGGAAGAAAAGAAGGAAGGAAGGAAGGAAGGAAGGAAGGAAGGAAGGAAGGAAGGAAGAGAGGAAAGAAAGAAAGGAGGAAAGAAAGAGGAGGAAAGAAAGAGAGAAAGCTAGTTCTTCTGGTAAGTTGTCCTCATTTGGATTTATGTTCAGGGAAGCCAGCTGCAGGAGCAGTTGCAGTGGTTTGATAGTAGTCCTGGTGTTAACTCTTGGTGATGGCACTTCTGTCCCCATGAGGCTCAGAGAGAAAGTCACTGGGATACTGGTTTGGAAAATTCAGTTTATACTGCAGTGGTTCTCTACCTTTGGGTTTCAATACCTTTGGGGTTGACAGATCTATTCACAGGGGTTGCCTAAGACCATCAGAAAACACAGATATTTACACACTGAAGCTCATAACATTAGTAACATTATAATTATGAAGTAACAACAAGATAATTTTATCTTTGGGGGATACCACAATATGAGGAACAGTATTAAAGGGTTGCAACATTAGAAAGGCTGAGAACCACTGGTTTATAGGGTTTTGTTGTTGTTGTCTTAAGGTAAGATATTTAAGTAGTGAAGAAAGGATGGAATAGGAAAAGAATAAAAGAAGGGGAAAATGTTTAAGAAAGTATATGGATAGAGGTAGCTGAAGAAATAGAAAAAGTATTGTATACTAGATTCTGAGAAAGGGATAGCAGATATAAAAGCCTTTGAAATCAGAAGCCAGTTACAACACAACAAATGAATTATTAAAGTATAACTAAAAAGTATAACTACTAATATTTAAGTAAATAAAAACATGAAAATTAAAGATTACTATAGTAAAAATAAAAATGGGCAATACAATGAGATGAAGACTATTGCATTTCCACCCTGATTCTGATTTTTTTTTTTCTGGTTGGGGTGGTATGGTTTCTCCTGCCTGAAATTTACATTGTCTTTTATTATTATTTATTTTAAAAGTCCAGATTTCATAAATAAGAAGGGTTGATAGTTTCAGTAATCTAAACAAGTAAGCATCCTTTTAGGGAAAAAATGTTTCTGTGGTCAAAGACCATTTTCTGACCATTTCTCATGCCTGATTTCCCCAGGTTGTAAGTTATATCTCTATCTCATGCTTTTCAGACAAGTCTGGGCAGAGCTCTCTATGTCTGGAGCTCCAAGGAAGAGCATGGAAGGCCAGCTAACCTTCCGTGTTTACCTTTATCAATCTGTCCTGAAGGGCAGCAAGCTCCACCCCCCAACTTCCTGTAATCCATCTCTACTGTTCCTCATTGCTATGGTTTATGGCTGGGGTAAGGAAAGTTGAGAGTCAGAGGGAGGGCCATGGGAAAGTAGAGTGTCTGTCAGCTTTAGACTCTATTAGCACACACTTGGCTACATTCTCCATAGCCTGGGTTGCTTGGGATGTCTGTGGCTTCATGTTCCAAATTCTTCTGCTCTTTGCTCTTTTCATACATTTCGATCCCTTGTTCCGTTCTCTGAGTCCAGTTCCCAAGTTCAGAACTCTTTGCTCCTCTAAGCAGTTGTGGGTTGTGGGTTGTGGGAAAGGGTGGGTGTTACAAATCCTTCCAGGCTCCCACATCCCTTTTCTGGCTCTGTGTCTACAGCTCTGTGTCCTCCCCTCCTCTGTAGCATGCTGATTTCAGTCTTGGATTGGCTTGCTAGAGACTGAACCGTCTCTTCCACAGCTCTCAGAGCATACTTGCATAGTGGCTCCCGGCTCCATGAGTAGCTTGATGTGAGTGGGAAGAACTGGCTTCTTTACAGAGAAAACCTCATCTTCTTTCTGTAGCTCTCTCTCTTTCTTTGTTGGTGGCCTTTTAACCTTGACTTTCTTCCAACCACATGTCTCTGTTATCTGAATTTTAAGATAAGTGCTGTATACTTTGGCATTTTACTTTATTCATTTGAACAATTATTATTGGAATTGGGTGCATAGGTTTTATTAGAGCGCCAAAGAATCCTACCATATAAAACCAATACAATATGTCATCCCTGAGACCTCAGGATCCCTGTACCATTCTACCCACTTCTGGATCTTCAAGGCAGAATTAACCTCAAAGGATAAAAACTAGGACCACAATGAGGGAGGGCCTAAGGGAAGCATCTGCCAAAGATAGCCATCTTCATATCTAAACCATAGAGTTTGGTCGCCTTTATGTAGAAGTCTAGTTACACTGAAGCAAGACAGTCAAAAAAAGGTGTTGTGAGGACACTGGATATGATCTCTTTGACTCGTTCTTTCTTACACCAGGCTAGTTTTCAACCTTTGATGAATTTTGAAGGGTCTTTCATTTTCTTTTTCTTTGTTTGTTTGTTTGTTTGTTTGTTTGTGACATACTCATTTGGCTGAGTCAGTAGTATTGGACATACAGGGCTTGAGATGCCCATAATATGGAGACCAAACTCAAGGACCTGGACTACTATGGTAGCCCCTTTGCAGTATTTTTAAGGGACCTGTCATTAACTGCATTGCATTGCATTTTACCATCCTTCAATATGAAAAGTCCAATTGTTTCATCTTCTTGGTTCATTTTGAATGATCTCAACATAATAGGGATACCTGGTACTGTGTTTAAATTATTCGTTCAAACATGTATGTGACTAAACCGAGAGCCTAAAAAGTAAGAGCTCTTTTTAGTTATCAAGATATTTTTACTTTATCACATCTTAGACATTTGCCTTTTCATTAAGAATTTTCATAGATTTTTTTCCTTAAAAATATCTAATGGGTTCAGACTTATCTAGTTCATGCTTCCTTTAGAGTCTATATAAATACATACATCTACATCTATAAAGACTTCTTGTTAATAATCAGGACTGAGATAATTATCTAACTAATGTTCATTCTCCTCTTCATAGATACAAATAAAAAAGAGAAACAAAACATCTGAAACAAAAACCTGTATCTCCTAGTCTTTCACAAGAACAAGCGCAACTATGTTAGCCCATTGTGAACTATGAAGAGAAATGACTGGATAGGAATTCCAAGAAAACCCTTCAGAAAGAGCGTGGGTTTAAGTGAGTTAGACGAAGTCCCTTCACCTTTTCCCTTCCCTTCTTACTATCACAACAAGATATATGTTGGGAGACGGGACAGTGCTACATTATTGAGGATTCTACATTACAACTTTCTTCAGGCAGAGAGTTATGTTAGCATAACTCCTTGAAGTGGCATAACAGGGGCTTGGGGGACACTTAGCGAAAACGTAAGAAATACAAGAGAGAAAGCTTTCCCTAGAAGCACTTATAATCCAGCTTAGAAAAACAAGTCTAAGGTGACCACCCAGACTTCTTATAGGCATGTCTTATATTAAGTACAATCCACACAAAGTGTAAATGTCCCGGAGGGTTTGAAGATGGGAGATACTGTAGATTAGCACCAGCCACCCAAACATTTCCTAGAAAGGGTAACTTCCCTTTGCTCCTAACAAGGGAAATGTTTTCCCTGCTTCTATGGAATTTATTAGAACTTCTTTATATTTACAATATTGCTACTACCCCATTATCTAGTGTTTCTCTTAGCAGCAAAATGTGTATGCTTGATATAGAATCTGTTGTCAAATGTTACATTTATATTGAATCTGAAGAAAAAAAAAGCCTAAATATGGTTAACACTTCCTGGTGAGTATTTGGAATACTGAAATTAAAATCAAATCCTCTTGCTTAAGAATAAACGGGGTTAAGGCAGGCATGGTGGCATCCGTCTGTAGTCCCAGGAGGATACGTCTGTAATTATGCAGGAAGACTGTCTCGATAGACTGGGTTCCACAGCAAGTTCCCACTAACCAGGGCTGCAGAGCAGGAAGTGGTCTCAACAAAACAAAACCAGTAGAAGATAGATTCCATGTTTTTAAAATGGAACTGCAGGTGTAAATACATCTTGCTACTTAGACTCGCTGTACTTCTCCCTTTACCCAAAGCTGTAAAACTGCAGCATCTTGTCTATGCCTCATTGCATTTCTTAGAAATCAAGACATGACGAGGGTAAGGACTGCACATTACAACCCATGGAACTAATTAATAATTCACTACGTTTTTTCTTGTCTGTTTTTTATTAAGACTTTTCAGAAAACAATGAATGTACCTTCCTTTTAAGAAGGAAAAAAGAGAAGTGCACAGCCTCAGGGGTGGGAGGTGGGGGATCCTCTAGAAAGTACCAGAAACCAGAGAGGTGAGAGACTCTCAGTACTCAATGGGAGTGACCTTAGTCAGAATGCCCAACAGTGTGGAAAGAGAACTCCAAGAGTTCATAATACATAGACAGGGCCTCAAGTGGAGGAACAGGGTTACTGACTTCACAGTCAAATGTCTGACCTAGAACTGTTCCTGTCTAAGAGAACTGCAGAGACAAAAATGGAGAAGAGACCGAAAGAAAGGCAGTTCAGTGACCAGCCCAACTTGGGATCCATCTCATGTGGAGGCACCAAGGCCTGACACTATTACTGATGCTATGATGTGCTTACAGACAGGAGCCTAGCATGGCTGTCCTCTGAGAGTCCCTACCAGCAGCTGAGACAGAGCAGATACTTAGAGCCACCCATTGGACTGAAGTCGGGGGCCCCTATGGTTGAATTAAAGGAAGAACTAAAGAAGTTGAAGGGAAAGGTAACCCCATAGGAAGACCAGCAGTCTCAACTAACCCAGAGTCCAGGGAGCTACCAGAGACTGAGCCACCAATCAGGCAGCATACACCAGCTGGCCTGAGGCCCGAGCGGAAGACTGCCTGGTCTGGCCTCAGTGGGAGAAGATGTACCTGATCCTTGAGAGACTTGAGGCCCCAGGGAATGGGGAGGCCTGGTGGGCGGGAAGCACCCCCTCAGAGACAAGGGGGAGGAGGAATGAGATGAGGCACTGTGGGAGGGGGGACCAGGATAGGGGGAGAGTGGCTGGAATGTAAATAAATTAATTATATATAATGTATTTTATACCCCTAATTACTTTTTACCCCTTGTTTTCATGGTCACCATACTTTAACACTGGATGGGGAAGGGACTCTCCTGGCCAGGTAAGCACAGATCCTAATAGGTAGTTATTCTATTTCAAAGTCTTTGAAGAAGAAAGGTATTGTTTGAGTGTCAGGCATTGTTATGAACATCCTGCCTTTTCGAAGCTCAAAAAGGGATAGACAAAGGATCTTAGTATTTCAAAGCATTCTAGGAAGGCTGAATACTGTCCAACATCTGTCATAGTTTGCTTCCCATCGCTGTGACCATCCCCATGACCAAGAGCAGAGGAAAGGGCTCACTTCATCTTACAGTTTATTCTGTCACTAAGGAAAGTCATGGGAGGGACTCACACAGGCAGGAACCTGGGGAAGGAGCTGGTGCAGAGGCCGAGGAGCAGTGCTGATTACTGGCTTGCTCATCATGGCTGGCTACTGGCTTTCTCATCATGGCTGGCTCAGCCTGCTTTCTTAAGAACCCAGGACCACCAGCCCAGGATGGGCTCCACCCACAGGAAACTGCAGCACAGGTCTGTAGTCTGGTGAGGAATTTTCTCAGTTGAAGTTCCTTCTTCCAAAATGACACTGGCTTGTGTCACGTTGAAATAGAACTAGCCAGCATGACCTGCCTGTTTGCTTGTGCAAAAATTAGTTTCCCTTTGCAAATAGAACTTAAATTATTCCGATAACCAGTGCTACCTGCCCCTGAAGTGAGAGGGCAGTACAAAGACATGGGGCTTTTCCATTTGTGAGATATGAAACATTGTGCCAACTCTTTTAACTGGAAGGGTCATCAAATGATTGTAGGGATTTGTTATTGAGAACTTATTTACCCCTTTCTAGAGAATTAGCAGCAGTTCTAACACAGTTAAATGAATAGAATTATCAGTCTTTGAGTGAAGTCAATTTTATGACTTGCTGTTTATTGGGACTCAGCCAATTCACATAGCTTTTCCACTTCCTTAGTTAGAATTCCAATGTCATCCAGCCTGAAGCTGGGCAAAGAGCTCATGATTTGATATAATTGGCATATTGAGGGGTACAAATTGAATTTCCAAACGATTTTAAGAATTTGCAAATAACAACTTTGAATATCTTTCATGATGATTGAAAAAGGAGTGTGTCTACACAGATTAGAGACTTGACTTAGATCATCATCAATTTAGACTGGATAATTAGAGGATATAATTTTTGGCCCAGTGGGATGTGTTTTGAATTCAACACCAGTTATTTTCAGTAGAAGGTAAGGCCTGAGTATTTCAGATGGAATTGTACTATGTTCATTTACCAATTCTAAAGTGAAGGACCTCACTCTTTTCCTGGCATTGCCTATTAGAAGTATGGTGTAATAAATTAAAATTTAGACTGAAGTAAATTAAAAATAGAAAATCTCATCTTTAATAAATTGAAGAATTAAAAATTTGTAAACCCATGGTAATTCAGCAGTTTTGTCTCTATGTGCATAAATACATTGATTTTTCTAAATACCAAACTTCTTTCTTTATTACAAAAACAGAGTTACAACTCAAAATGCACTGTATTCTCAATGCACAAGGTAAAAAAAATAGTATGGATTTAAATTACAAGCCAAAACCCATTGTAGGCAAGTCTTCTCCAGTTTTAACAGAAGCTTCAAATCAAGTGTTCTCTGCGTCCCCCAGAAAGGATGATTCAGAACTTGATGAGATCATTTGGGTCATCTAAGAAAGATTGTTACATCATGTTACTGTCAACTGAGTGCCCTATTACAATGATTAGAACAACCATTTTGAATCATCAAACTTAGTTTATTGATTACACTCTAGAAATCCAGACTATGTAGAAGGTGTACTGGCTGGTTTTGTGTGTCACCTTGACACAAGCTGGAATTATCACAGAGAAAGGAGCCTCGGTTGAGAAAATGCCTCTATGAGACCCAGCTGTGATGCATTTTCTCAACTAATGATCGAGGGGGACCCAGTCCATTGTGGGTGGTGCCATCCCTGGGCCGGTGGTCTTGGGTTCTATAAGAGAGTAAGCTGAGCAAGCCTGGGAAAGCAAGCCAGTAAGTAACATCCCTCCATGACCTCTGCATCAGCTCCTGCTTCCTGACCTGCTTGAGATCCAGTCCTGACTTCCTTTGGTGAACAGCAACGTGGAGGCATAAGCTGAATAAACCCTTTCCACCCCAACTTGCTTCTTGGTCCTGATGATTGTGCAGGAATAGAGACCCTGACTAAGACAGAAGGGAACAATACTAACAGCCTCTTTGGTGGTGTGAAAGTCTATTCAGGAGTTAAGACAATGTAATGCAAATAGACACACTCTCGTTTTGCCCTCAGACAGTGGCTTCCTCCAGAAATCTCTGAAGAATGATAGCTTCATCCCCCACCTGCTGCCACGTTGACTGCAGTTAAACTGTTTCTGAGTGGGACTTGTCCTCAGCCATAGATTACTGACTTGAACGAAGAGCCACCCCTACTAAGAAACAAGCATCTCAAGGCCAATGGCTGATTGAATGGCTGGGAGAGAAGACTCCACATTTGCTTCAGTTTGTGGCAATACCAGAGGGTCATCCTCACTCATTGAAGAGGGACTCCTCAATTTTGGGAGCTTTGCCAGAAATGCCTTTTCTTATCCTTTGAAAGTCTTAAAGCATCAGGAGGGATGAGTGAATAGATTTGTGGGTGGATGGTCAGGCAAACATAAGATGAAGAGAATTCTGAGTTTAAAAACAAAACAAAGCAACAACAACAAAAAGCAGCTAAAGATCCTACATTCATGACCTCCCACGCTACTTAAAACATGGAACACAGCATTGTTGTACAGGAGGAAAGGGGTAGATACACTTTCAAGTTGACTAAATCCAAATGATATTTCCCAGATCACATTTATGATCTTGACTTGTTAATGACCTATGCCTCTTGCTGTAAGACTCTTGACTCCATGAATTATATACTACAAGTCACAGCTCAGTGACCGCAAAGAGACCTACCTAAAGGTTATACGAGTGTCCCAACACTGAGTCATGAAGGGCTTCGCAAAAGGTTCCTTCCTCTTGTTGAACACAGGGTTCTGCCTTGTTCTAGAGAACAAAGCTGCAGACTACAGATTGCTTCTGTGTCTGGGGCCTAAACAGCTATAAAATGATTCCATTTCCAGAGGAAATAGCAGGCTCAGATTTCTCTGGTACAAAATTTTGGTACATTCCTTTTTTCCCCTTAATCTCACTGGCAAAAATACTCAGGTAAAACATTTCTAGGAATGGTTTGAAATGAGGATATTAAGCATTTCTTTTAACCATATTCTACAGTTCGAGGAAAAGTACTTTCTTCTTTTATTGGTGCTTATTAAAGAACATTTCACAGTCAGTTCTTTCGCTAAATACAAAATATATAAGTATTAAAATCATCTCCTTATAGCCATAAAGTAAAATCTATGGACTTAATCATTTAGCACATGATTGCTCCAAATAGATGTGGATGTAAGTGAGTGTAATATTGAACCAAATAATGACCCCTCCCTCTAAAGGTTAAAGCAGGCATGTTTGTAGCTCTCTCCCAGTTATGGTCTCATCGTAACCTTTGAGGTGGTCTGCAGTGACATTATTCATTTGAAACAGGGCAAGCTATTTTTAAACAGGCACAGTTAAAGTCACATTCAATAAATGGATTCTAGACTGAAAATCTTTTAACTATTTATAAAAAAAATAGGTGTTTAATTACTGGGAAACATTAGTTACCCTGAAGTGCATTGGTGCATAAGGTAGTTAGAAAAAATAGGGAGCTTACAGAAAAATTGGAAATGATAGTGGCTGACTACCAAAAGCAACTTCTGCAAAAAGTGCTTTTAGTAAGAAAGGATATATCCCTTTGAGCCATGAACAAATATATTATTCAACCCAGAAGTTCTTTGTTCAACATGACTGAAATGATTTTGGTCTAATAAAACCTCGGTAATGCTCCCATGAAAAATAAATCTTAAACAAAATAGCTTTCTGATGAACTGACAATACAATTCAAGTCAATAAAAGGAACTAGGAGGCCTGAGTCAACTATCTTATGGAGGGCATGTTTTAAAAGTAGAACTCCTGTCCTGTCTTCAGTTGTGTACCCACTGCTGAGTTCACCAGGCTCCAATGGATAATTTCAATCTCAAGGTCACCCAGATAGATAGTCCTGGTTAATCTCAGTGAATCAAAAAACAAGAGGAAAAGACACAAACATGGAAGAGAGATTTGTAGTACTCAGAAGGGCAGACAGAGTGGTAGTAAAATAGGACTGTAAAACAGCTTACTATCCTTGGAGGACCAGTGTACAGTGGTAAAAATATATGAGTGAATAAAGAAACCGCACACACACACACACACACACACACACACACACACATTTTGCCCCTGGAGATCATTAGGTACTAGTACAATAAAACAAATAAAATAGCATATTTAGCAATGGAAGATTATCTTCTGTCTGACTATATGGAGATAGAGAATAGACGCCACACATTCAAATAATTGATATATTTGAGCTTTAAAGGGAATAGACAATCTACCTTTGAGGACAAGAAAGACTACATCTGCATTCTTGTCTATAAGGCTAGACTGCAGTGGTGACAGAGGCAGAGAAGAAAGTAAGGATTCTAGTGCACTAATTTGAACAGCCTGAAAGGCTCTGTGTGACTGGAATCTTTAGCGTGCACATCATTTAACTTTAAAATTTAAAGTAAATGAGCAATTAGATGACTCCTAGAACTGAACTCTTCATTTGCCAAAGTGTCTCAGTTGTTAGTTATTTGATTGCTGAAAGCACGCTACTTTAATAACTCAATAGGTCCTTCATCATAATCTACAAAAATGCCTTCGCTGCTTGTTCGTTACTCCCTAAGAACATTTTATGCTCGGTGTGGCTCTCTACTTTTCTTTTTCTCATGTAATTTGTTGTGTTGGGCAGATGCTGTGACATTGTGGGAACAGACAGGGTAATTTCCAAAGAAGGAAAGGCATACCCTAGAAGACAATTGATAATCTATTCTGCTAAGTGGACATGGTGTCAAACTGCCCCCTAAATTTGTATCTCTTTACCCATAATGGTCCAGCTTTCAGACTTCATCAGGAGTGTACTTTTTTTTTTGCATTGGCTGTGGTTAAGAAGGAGACTCACAACTGCTCAGAGTACAAAGAATAGGCATCTTGCTTAAAGACATCTCTATCGCCTCCCACATCCAAGGCTCAGGAACCATCAGGGAAGTGAAGGTAGAAAGACTGTAAGAGCTAGAGATCAGGGAGGACCAGACTGAAACAGTGCCTCTGGATGTGACATAAATTACAGTATCTGTGGTTGCCTACGCAGGACTTGTGCAGGATCAAGCCAATCAACACTCTAGAATGGGAGGAAGAGGGTCTCATGAGGCCCCACTCCTAACTGAGGAGTTATTGACAGTGATGTATGCTGGGGAGGAACAATCAGCTTTCTGCAAAAGAGTGGCCACTAGTAAGTTGACCTTCTTCCGGTGGATGGACCACACAAACTGGACTCGATGTGCTACTGCAAATGAAAGCAAAGTCAAATAGAAGACAGGAAGTTGGGAAGGGTAGCCAAGTTGGGAACAGACCTGAGGGGAATCAGGAGGAGGAATGAGGGTGAATCAAAATACACTGTAAGAAATTCAAAGAATTAATAACCTTGTTCTATTTATTTTTCTTTAAAAGTTTTAATTAACATGTTAATTATACATATAAATCATGTGATGTTTCAGCACACACAGTGCACACTAATCAAATCCAGCCTTTTGTCATTACCATCTGTTTCTGGCCTTTACTCATCACTATTCTGTATTCAAGCTGTCTTAAAAAAAACAAACAAAAACAACAACAAAAAACTGGAGCTTGCATGAAACTTAGCTGGTAGAGTATTTGCTTGGTATCTTAAAAGCCCCGGGTTTCATCTGTAGCACGTCGTAAAGCATGGGTATGGCACATCCAGTCTCAGTATTCTGTGCAGAAGGATCAGGAGCCCGAGGTTGCTCTCTACTATGTAGGAGGTTAGAGACTGGCCTCAGATACATTAGAGCATTTCAAAACAAATAAGCAGCCTTTTACATGTGAAAAGGAATGTCTTGTATCTTCCTCTCTGAGCTCGGTTTATTCCAGTTTACACGATGAGTCCAGTTCTATCCATTTTTGTGAAAATAACAAGGTTTCATTCTTCTCTATGGCTGACTAATATTCATATATACTTACATATCTGCATTCATGCAGCTGCTGATAAGTTCATCCCATATCTTGACTGTTATGAGTAATGCTGAAAAACGGGTATGCAGATATTTCTTTGCTGTGCTGGTTTTAATGGAAACTTGTGCCTTCAGTTCCCATTTCTACGTCAGTTTGCTGGCCTCACTTCCTGACTGACTTAATAAAAAGAAAATATTCATCTGCAAAGCTGATACCTGGGTCTAAGAGAGGGAAACATCTTAAGACAGGTGAAAACAAAAACCTCAAGCAAGTTAATGCTGAGACCATAAACTTATAAATGCCTAGCAGAGTTCTTCCAACTTCTCATTTAAAGCTGGAGATTATAAGATACTGAAAGTCAGGCAATGAAAGACCAAGTATTTCCCGTCCTCTATTTATTCAGAAAGAAGACCACACGCATTGTAAAATTTCACCATTAACTTCTTCAAAATGTTTTCTTCCTGTGATCTCTATTCAGACAGTGACATCAGAGTCATGCACTACCAAGCTGCCACCCATGTGCTGTCTTGGGTTGTAGCTAGCCTTTGCTACGTTGTGGGGTTTTCTTCTTTCACCCTTTATCCATCCCCCCACCCCACCCCAAGTTTCACATCTCTATTACTAGATAGAAGAGAAAGGCATGGAACTCCTAGTTAGATACCTTACTAGATAGAGGAGAGGGAGGGGGAGCTGAATCTATTTTTTTCCTTTTTTTTTTCTTCTTTGAGCATGACTGCTAACAAACCACAAACCAACTCCCCTCAACCACCACCAACCACAGACCCTACCTCTTGGGGCCCCAGTATTTTATATACCCTCTGAACATTTTCCTAGCATTCCAAACGTCACCTAACCGCAGAAATGATTTGTAGCTGGCAAAAACATGCCTCTGCTAGAGCACGAGGCAAATCATAGTCAGTTGCTGTGAAGCACCTCCACATTCCCTCACTGAGATTAAGATGAGAGCATATTCCTAAAGTATTTCCATGTTTTTCAAAGAAACCAAGATTCCAGAATTTTCACTACATTGGGTACTATTTTAAACCTTTCTTAGTTGTAGAAAATAATAGATTCATTACGTTTTTGTGCATGTATATGATAGCCTTTGCTCCCCACTACACTCTCTTAATCCTTGGCCTTTTCCCTTTTCCTAACAGTCTCCCTTCTGCTTCCATATTGTTGTTTCTCTCCTACAGTACCCATATGAGAAAGCACATGTGACGCTTGCCTTTTTGAGTTTGGCTTTCCTCTCTTACCACGATATCATTGGTTCTTTGTACCCTTGCTGCCATCAAGGCGGTTCAGGTCATTATCATATCTGTCCTCAACTACTGCATGAATGCAAGGTCTCCGGACTGGCCTGCCAGCCTGTAGCACTTCTCTTTCAGCCCATTTTGTGAAAGCAGAGATGGCCACGGCGTTTCCTGGTTTAGATCCTTCGATGAGTCCTCAGTGATGATGGATCACCACCTCATCTGTCACCAGCTCACCTCATTCTGCCTTTCCAGTTTGACTTCTCCCCTTGTACTCAGCACACACCTCCAGATGACACTTCTATACTTCTCAGCCTTTCGTTTAACATCCTCTTCGCACAGAATGCATTTCCCCTTACTCTGTTTTAAGACACAGTTTCAGTATTATATCCTCTAAGACTGGTACTGTTTTCTCTGGGCAGAGAACATCCCATGCTTCTTTTTATTTCCTGGGTAGTTTGTATACATTTGTAGCTTAGCATGAGATTGTGGAAGTATGTGGGTGCATCATATATGTGTGGTGTTTATATGTATACACTATGTGAACTCCTATGCATGTATGCGTGTGCATGCCTGTGTGTGTAGGCCAAAGGAGAGTTTTGTGTGTCTTGCTCTATAACTATCTGCCATATTTCCTTGAGAAAGGATCCCTTATTAAATTAAAGTCTAGGCTGGCAGCCAGCAAGCCCCAGAAATCTTCCTGTCTGCTCCCACTCACAGCATTGGGGACACAGTTTTTCAGGAAGCCATTTATTCACATAGCTATACTTGCTTACGTACTATCTTTTAACTGTTTGGAGTTACAGTTTGCTTTTCTCACCTACACTGTAAACCACTAAAAGGTGGGGGCTACCCTATTTACCACCGTGTCTCCGGCTTAGCTCACTGACTGATCCAGAGCCACCCCTCAGTAGACGGCTCGGTGAAAGTCCGAGCCAGCGGTTGTTTACTGGGTTTGCATAGGATCCGTCTGACTTTACACAATGCTGATAGAAACAACATCATCAGAATGTCCTTATTACATTGAACTCCATGGAGGAAAGCCACCGACAGGCCTCCAATCTGCATGGGTTCTACAGATAAAGTTGTCTAATTTCCCAAAATTCTGTGTAAGAAAAAGTGTACATTGCTCAGGAGAACAGTGTGTTCTTTGACACTAACTGTGAAAGCTTTCAACACAAAAATGTAAATTTTCTTTGCCTGTGGGTTGTTTTCACTAGTCTTATTTACGAGATTACTTGTTTTCTTTACAAACAACGGTTTTAGAGTACTCTGCTGTTAAGACACATTCAGCAACCTCTAGTCAACCTATTTAGATTTCAATGTTCTTATCTGTGTAATGAGGCTAATGGTACTAAGCTGTTCTCCCAGGGATGCGCCATTAAATATGTGTCTTGACACTACACAGGCCCTGCATACATCAGCAAGGATTTTCAAAATAAAATGTTCTATATGCCCAGAAAATGGTTCCATTTGGCATTGTTTGAAGAGCAGGCACATTTCCACAAGGGAACACTTGCACCATCAGCAAAGATTCCAAAACAGATCTGAGGTAAAAATTGTTATGACTGCAGATAATGTTTTATTTGGGGTTGATAAGACAGGCAAGTATGTCAAAACATCCCCACCCATTATTTTTAATGGGGAGAGCAAGCTTCAGTGGAATGGGATATTCCTGTTCTACAGTCAGTGTCCTTGCTGTTAAGAAGATGTTATAATCTTCTCACCCTACGTATGCTGCGTTGGATTTGCCCTGAGTGTCTTCCTTGTTACTTTAAATGGGACCAGAGCCCAGAATTCCTGTGGTCATGCCCTGCCCAGCATATTTTCCTTCCGTTTAATGGTGCAACAGGGGCTGCGTTGCTCTTCCCCACAGCCCTGGCCTAGGTGAATGTTCTCTTTTTCTGTAATTCATTTTTCTACCATCCTGATAGCTTGTTTGTTCTTTCTACTTCTTTATATAAAAGAAGCCAGTTTCCTTCCCAGTCCTGAGTGGACCCTGAGAGACAAGAGAGGAAAAGACACAGGAGAAAGGAGACAATGAGTGGGAGCGGGGGCGGGGGGACATTGAGACAAATGAACCCTGTTTTACTTCTGAGATGCTGAGAGGCAGTGGGATGGGTTTAGAGTTCCATGAAAATGAAGCGTGGGACAATACTGTGACATCTATCCTCCTTTCATCTGGCTTCAACCTAGGTTTAGTGATAGGTGAATTAGCTAATCACAGCTTCTGTGGACACCTATAAAAGAGGAACTGCAGTCCAGATAGGGGAAATGGCATGTAAAGTTTCAGGACTGGGTAGACTCGATCTCTGGCCCATCCTTCCTCTGCAGTCTAACTTGGTGTGCAACAGAACCATAAAAACGCCTTTTATGGAAGCATAGTGTACCCAGAGAAAGCAATGCTTTACAAACACTAGAAGTCAGATGAACCCAGCGAATTTTCACCAAACACGCTCATTAACTAGGGCAATTTCAGACACACTTCTCTATGTTTGTGTTGCTTTTACAGTTTAATTTTCCGGGACCATTCTCTGATTCACTGAACCAGAAACTCAAGAGCCGAAGCCCAAATGTTTAAGTAAATTCCCTGAAAAGACTTTTGCAGCCATCTGGGCACCCATTTCATTTGTAAACTCTGCTCAGCTCACAGACTCATGGCTTGGGTAGAGAAAGACACTAACTAGGGCAGCTCTTAGTCGGGGAGGAAGGTCGACTAAGGGATTCCCCTGAATGGAGAAGTGTTCTAACAGTAGCTTAAGAAGGAGCAGATGGCAGTCCCCTGCAATTGCCGCCTAGACTTCATTTGTCTTTTATTACTTTATTGCTTGGTAATAGGACCCCAATTTCAGTGAAGTAAATAGTCACCAAGCATTCACACATATGGCCTCATTTGAAGTTAAATGTGTCTGTGAAACTGATTTTTAGCCATTTAGGCTCCGTGGGAACGTCACGTGTGAGCTGGAAAAGTAAGTAAAAGTGAGGACATTCTTCCTGATTCTTCCACCATGCTGAGCAATGGAGGATGGACATGCGTGGGACTAGAGAGACCATCGGGTCGGATGGATAAGGGACATCTACCATGGATGGGAGATCAGAAAGCCTTAAGAAATGTAGATTCCTTAGGAAATTTTTTTAAGGATTTCATCCTGAATCTATAATACCAACTGTGAATTTTGAACAGACTACCATTTGTAGTTTAGCTAGTACTAATTTGAATTTTATAATACCATACAAAAGTGTCAATATATCTGAGACAAAGATACTCTCCTCTATTTAGGTATGTCTGAAGGATCTCAATTAGAAGTAGCCATCTCCCTAGAACTTAGTGTTCTGATTTGCTCCCCACCCCCTTTCCTCCTCCTCCTTGGCTAAAGAAATGCTTGAAAGAAAATTTTGGTTGTGATAATCAACTCTTAATGAAAACAAATGTGCTTTGTACTGTAGAGTAGAACCTTGCTGTCTGGGAACTGTTTATGAGGTTGGCTTCTTGCCATAGGCTTCCTCTGAACTTCGGCAGAGAGAGGTCTTAGCCTGTATCTTGGAGCACTTTGGGGGCATTTTCCATAAAGTGCCTCATTCTGTGTAGGTGGGTGTCAGTTTCATCATGTAATAACTACAAAAGACTTTTGTGGTCTGGAGGTACATGTCCAGCCAGGTGGAAACTGGTTCTACTTCCTAAAGATATGAAGCCTAGGTGTGTGGTCAGGTCACAAGCCAAGAAAGTCAGGGGGTGGGGGCTCTCACTTCAGTTCAAGTACTGATGGAAACCAGATCATAAACTAGAAATTAGATTAGGGCTCAGGCACGGGTTACAAAGAGGGAGTCAATCCAGGAGGATCAGATATATGCAGATAGAGACTGACTGACTCTGTGGTGCAGCTCCCTAAATGCTAGTACCTTGGTATCTTAGTCAGGGTTCTCTAGAGTCACAGAACTTATGGGCAGTCTCTATATAGTAAGGGATTTGGTTGATGACTTACAATCTATAGTCCAACTCTCCAACAATGGTCAGCAGCAGCTGTGAACGGAAGTCCAAGGATCTAGCAGTGGCTCAGTCCCATGAGGCAGGCAGGCATGGTGCAGGAGGAGCTGAGTTCTACATGTTCACCCGAAGGAAGCCAGGAACAGACTGAGCATCCTCCAGGCAGCTAAGAGGAGGGTCTCCAAGCCCACCCGCACAGTGACACACTTCCTCCAACAAGGCCACACCTTCTAATAGTGTCAATCCCTGGGCCAAGGATATGCAGACCATCACACTTCTATTCCTAACACTGTTTGCTCTCCCATTGAGGAATCCACTGGAGACCACCCTGATAGGAGATAGTAGAGCCTGAGGCTGAAGTGGGAAAGAGAAAAGTCAATGATGAATTGTTGGTGTTCTTCTAAGAGTTGAACTCTATCTTGTTTTTTCTTTTTCTTTTTTTATCTTTTTTAACTTGAGTATTTCTTTTTTGTTTTTTCTTTTCACTCTGAGTTTTTATTTTGCAAATTCATCCATCTTGCTGTGTTCATGGACTTCCTGATATATGAGTGCTCCCCTTTAACTTACATGCACACACACACACACACACACACACACACACACACACACACACACACACACACACACGGATGGACCTTGACGACGCATGTATATGCACACAAAACAGCAAAACAACAACTACAGAAACCTGAGAAACCTCTGAATTCTTTCCCATTTTGGCTGGATTTTTATAAATGGTGAGAGAGATGCCCAGGAGGACAATTGCTGGGTGTGTGTGACCTGAAGCTCTCAGAGAGGAAACTGCACCTATGTTGATTATTCTGTGTGGATGACTGACTATTAGAACTCCATGATTGTGGAGAGTTGTATTACAGAGTATTGCTCTGTAATACTGCTTGAGTTCAGGGATAGTGATTCCCCCTGAAGTCCTTTTATTGTTGAGGATAGTTTTAGCTATCCTGGGTTTTTTGTTATTCCAGATAAATTTGCAAATTGTTCTGTCTAACTCTTTGAAGAATTGGATTGGTATTTTGATAGGGATTGCATTGAATCTGTAGATCGCTTTTGGTAAGATGCCCCTTTTTACTATATTAATCCTGCCAATCCATTAGCATGGGAGATCTTTCCATCTTCTGAGGTCTTCTTCAATTTCTTTCTTCAGAGGCTTGAAGTTCTTATTGTACGGATCTTTTACTTGCTTGGTTAAAGTCACACCGAGGTATTTTATATTATTTGGGATTATTATGAAGGGTGTCATTTCCCTAATTTTTTTCTCGGCTTGTTTCTCTTTTGTGTAGAGGAAGGCTACTGATTTATTTGAGTTAATTTTATACCCAGCCACTTTGCTGAAGTTGTTTATCAGCTTTAGTAGTTCTCTGGTGGAACTTTTGGGATCACATAAATGTACTATCATATCATCTGCAAATAGTGATATTTTGACTTCTTCTTTTCCGATCTGTATCCCCTTGACCTCCTTTTGTTGTCTGATTGCTCTGGCTAGAACTTCAAGAACTATATTGAATAAGTAGGGAGAGAGTGGGCAGCCTTGTCTGGTCCCTGATTTTAGTGGGATTGCTTCAAGTTTCTCTCCATTTAGTTTAATGTTAGCAACTGGTTTACTGTATATGGCTTTTACTATGTTTAGGTATGGGCCTTGAATTCCTATTCTCTCCAGGACTTTTATCATGAAGGGGTGTTGAATTTTGTCAAATGCTTTCTCAGCATCTAATGAAATGATCATGTGGTTTTGTTCTTTCAGTTTGTTTATATAATGGATTACGTTGATGGTTTTCTGTATATTAAACCATCCCTGCATGCCTGGGATGAAGCCTACTTGATCATGGTGGATAATTGTTTTGATGTGCTCTTGGATTCGGTTTGCCAGAATTTTATTGAGTATTTTTGTGTCGATATTCATAAGGGAAATTGGTCTGAAGTTCTCTTTCTTTGTTGGGTCTTTCTGTGGTTTAGGTATAAGAGTAATTGTGGCTTCATAGAAGGAATTCGGTAGTGCTCCATCTGTTTCAATTTTGTGGAATAGTTTGGATAATATTGGTATGAGGTCTTCTATGAAGGTCTGATAGAATTCTGCACTAAACCCGTCTGGACCTGAGCTTTTTTTGGTTAGGAAACCTTTAATGACTGCTTCTATTTCGATAGGAGTTATGGAGTTGTTTAAATGGATTATCTGTTCCTGATTTAACTTCAGTACCTGGTATCTGTCTAGGAAATTGTCCATTTCCTGCAGATTTTCAAGTTTTGTCGAATATAGGCTTTTGTAGTAGGATCTGATGATTTTTTGAATTTCCTCTGTTTCTGTAGTTATGTCTCTATTTTCATTTCTGATTTTGTTAATTTGTACATACTCTCTGTGTCTTCTCGTTAGTCTGGCTAAGGGTTTATCTATCTTGTTGATTTTCTCAAAGAACCAACTTTCGGTTCTGTTGATTCTTTTTATGGTCCTTTTTGTTTCTACTTGGTTGATTTCAGCTCTGAGTTTGATTATTTCCTGCCTTCTACTCCTCCTGGGTGTATTTGCTTCTTTTTGTTCTAGAGCTTTTAGGTGTGCTGTCAAGCTGCTGACATATGCTCTCTCCTGTTTCTTTCTGTAGGCACTCAGAGCTATGAGTTTTCCTCTTAGCACAGCGTTCATTGTGTCCCTTAAGTTTGGGTTTGTTGTACCTTCATTTTCATTAAATTCTAAAAAGTCTTTAATTTCTTTCTTTATTTCTTCCTTGACCAGGTTATCATTGAGTAGAGCATTGTTCAACTTCCATGTATATGTGGGTGTTCTTCCCTTATTGTTATTGTTATTGTTATTGAAGACCAGCTTTAGCCCGTGGTGGTCTGATAGGATGCATGGGATTATTTCTATCTTTCTGTATCTGATGAGGCCTGTTTTATGACCAATTATATGGTCAATTTTGGAGAAAGTACTATGAGGTGGTGAGAAGAATGTATATCCTTTTGCTCTAGGATAGAATGTTCCATAAATATCTGTTAAGTCCATTTGGCTCATGACTTCTCTTAGTCTGTCTACGTCTCTGTTTAATTTCTGTTTCCATGATCTGTCCATTGATGAGAGTGGGGTGTTGAAATCTCCTACTATTATTGTGTGAGGTGCAATGTGTGTTTTGAGCTTTAGTAAGTTTCTTTTATGTATGTAGGTGCCCTTGTATTTGGGGCATAGATATTTAGGATTGAGAGTTCATCTTGGTGGATTTTTCCTTTGATGAATATGAAGTGTCCTTCCTTATCTTTTTCGATGACTTTTAGTTGAAAATCGATTTTATTTGATATTAGAATGGCTACTCCAGCTTGCTTCTTCTGACCATTTGCTTGGAAATTTGTTTTCCAGCCTTTCACTCTGAGGTAGTGTCTGTCTTTGTCTCTGAGGTGTGTTTCCTGTAGGCAGCAGAATGCAGGGTCCTCGTTGCGTATCTAGTTTGTTAATCTATGTCTTTTTATTGGGGAGGTGAGACCATTGATGTTGAGAGATATTAAGGAATAGTGATTATTGCTTCCTCTTATATTCATATTTGGATGTGAGATTATGTTTGTGCGCTTTTCTTCTCTTTGTTTTGTTGCCAAGACGATTAGTTTCTTGCTTTTTCTAGGGTGTAGCTTGCTTCCTTCTGTTGGGCTTTACCATTTATTATCCTTTGTAGTGCTGGATTTGTAGAAAGATATTGTGTAAATTTGGTTTTGTCATGGAATATCTTGGTTTCTCCATCTATGTTAATTGAGAGTTTTGCAGGATAGAGTAACCTGGGCTGGCATTTTTGTTCTCTTAGGGTCTGTATGACATCTGTCCAGGATCTTCTGGCTTTCATAGTCTCTAGCGAGAAGTCTGGTGTGATTCTGATTGGTCTGCCTGTATATGTTACTTGACTTTTTTCCCTTACTGCTTTTAATATTCTTTCTTTATTTTGTGCATTTGGTGTTTTGACTGTTATGTGATGGGATGAGTTTCTTTTCTGGTCCAATTATTTGGAGTTCTGTAGGCTTCTTGCACATTTATGGGCATCTCTTTCTTTAGGTTAGGGAAGTTTTCTCGTATGATTTTGTTGAAGATATTTTCTGGTCCTTTGAGCTGGGAGTCTTCACTCTCTTCTATACCTATTATCCTTAGGTTTGATCTTCTCATTGAGTCCTGGATTTCCTGTATGTTTTGGATCAGTAGCCTTTTCCATTTTCCATTATCTTTGACAGTTGTGTCGATGATTTCTATGGAATCTTCTGCTCCTGAGATTCTCTCTTCTATCTCTTGTATTCTGTTGGTGATGCTTGTATCTACGGCTCCTTGTCTCTTCCTTTGGTTTTCTATATCCAGAGTTGTTTCCCTGTGTTCTTTCTTCATTGCTTCTATTTCCATTTTTAATTCCTTCAACTGTTTGATTGTGTTTTCCTGGAATTCTTTCAGGGATTTTTGTGATTCCTCTCTATAGGCTTCTACTTGTTTATTTATGTTTTCCTGTGTTTCTCTAAGGGAGTTCTTCATGTCTTTCTTGAAGTCCTCCAGCATTATGATCAAATATGATTTTGAAACTAGATCTTGCTTTTCTGGTGTGTTTGGATATTCAGTGTTTGCTTTGGTGGGAGAATTGGGCTCTGATGATGCCATGTAGTCTTGGTTTCTGTTGCTTGGGTTCCTGTGCTTGCCTGTCACCATCAGATTGTCTCTGGTGTTACTTTGTTCTGCTATTTCTGACAGTGGCTAGACAATCCTATAGGCCTGTGTGTCAGGAGTGCTGTAGACCTGTTTTCCTGTTTTCTTTCAGTCAGTTATGGAAACTGAGTGTTCTGCTGTTTGGCGTGTAGTCTTTCCTGTCTACTGGTCTTCAACTGTTCCTGTGGGCCTGTGTTCTGAGTCCACTAGGCAGGTTGCTTGGAGCAGAAAAGTTGGTCTTACCTGTGGTCCCGAGGCTCACGTTGCTCGTGGGGGGCTGCTTTGGAGCTCTCGGTGAGGGTGGCAACCAGGAGGGCCTGCGCTGCCTTTTCCGGGAGCCCCCGTGCACCAGTGTCCTAGATGGCATTAGGTGTTTTCTCTGGGGTCAGAAATGTGGGCAGAGTTTAGTCTCTTCTGGCTTCCCAGGCGTGTCTGCCTC
Source organism: Rattus rattus (assembly GCF_011064425.1). Taxonomy (NCBI): domain Eukaryota; kingdom Metazoa; phylum Chordata; class Mammalia; order Rodentia; family Muridae; genus Rattus; species Rattus rattus. The sequence continues at coordinate 51,913,964 of NC_046165.1, read as the reverse complement.
TCTGAAGGTTTAGCTCTCCCTCCCACAGAATTTGGGTGCAGGGAACTGTTTATCCAGTCCCTTCAAGTCTGGGCGGTGTCTAGAGCGCAGGGGACCTGCAGCTCCAGTGCTCCTATCTTCCGGTTCCCAGAGTCCGTATACAGCTTCCTCTTGGGCCAGGGATGTGGGCAGGGGTGGGCAGTATTGGTGGTCTCTTCCGCTCTGCAATCTCAGGTGTGCCCACCTGTCCGGGTGGTGAGCTCTCCCAAGGGATTTGGGAGCAGGGAGCTGTGGGCTGAACTCTATCTTTAAGCACTCCACTACTGAACTTGGTCCTCAGCCCTCTTTTCTTTACCTCCTATTTTGATCAGAACGGTCTTGATCATTCTGTAAACCAGATAAGTAGGCGTTGAACTTGTGATCGCTCTTCCTCTGGCTCTGGAATAGCAGGGACCACAGGTGTGTGTCATCAGGCCTAGCATTAAGGTTTTCGTTTGTTTTTAATTTAACAAACTCTTCTCAGCTTCCTTTTCCATGGCTGTAACACTGCAACTAAGAATACCTCACTCACAGGTAAAATTTTTTTATGGGTAAGGAATTTTCAAATTGTGCCAAGGCATCTAAATATAAATCATCATTACTAAGAGAAGGATGGCAGCAGTTTAACTGTGCTGAGCCCATTTCCATTGCATTTAGGACCAGGATAATTCATGCATTGGAAGTGAGAGGGAGTAGGTTTATGGAGTTAAGATATAACTGATAGATTTGTAATACAGACAAAAACAAACAAACCCACCCTTTGACAGAGAAAGAACCTGCGCTCCTGCCTGAGAAAAGCATCAAGCTTTTCAGGAGATGGCACTGTCATAGCTTTGTTTACTTTTAAATCTTCCACATGTCATACACTTTATCTTAGGGAACTATGATTCATGAAAGCACAGCTTATAATTCAACAGACTTGAGAGTAGCCATTTTGCGAGTCTCCGCTTTGTTCAAGACAACTGCTAGGGACCAGATAGAAAAGCCAAGGGCTGCTTGACTTTCACCATAAAAGCAGCACCGGGGCATCTAGGTTTACAATTGTGTTTGTTGTAATAAACCACATTTTATAAGGAACAGGTGTAGCTGATTTATAACCTCAATTGGGTGAGGCTGGGCTCTCGAGCTGACTGTAAAGGGATCTGAGAAGATTTAAGAGACTGAGTGACAGCCAGGATGAGTCTAGGAACTGACTCTTAAGGGTGTCATTTTGGCAAATGATAAGTTACTAAAATATATTCTTGTACTGATAAGAAGTTTGTCTATAAGTAGAAGTGAGTTTATTTAGTGAAAATAATTCTCATTATTTAATTAGAAAGTATTGATCTTTGGACATTCTGTGAATTCAGTTGGCTGTAAACACATAGCCTGACTTCCTGGGCCATTCACATTGGCTTCTTTCCCCCAGCAAAGGCCACTGGCATCTTTGGGGATGGTTGTAATCTACTCAGACTATTTAAAACATCGTGTGCTTAACTGATGTCCTTTTTAATGACCACAATTAATTTAGTGATCAAAAATCAGCTGCCGTATCTCAAAGGAAGAGACGGAGGATAAAAAGAAAAAAGGGAAGGAAGGAAAGAGGGAGGGAAGGAAGGAAAGAGGGGTGCTCTGAGCTTCCTCTTTCTTCGCATCCCTTCTCTGTGAGCCTCCCCACGGCCCCCATGCTTGCTGCTTCTGCTCCCTGAATTGTCTACTCTCTACCCGCCTCTCATACTTCAGAACTGTCAGCTGCTCTCGGAGCGTGCTCATCTCAGAACTTAGCATTTCTGACAGAAATAAAAGGGACATTTCCCCACCTCAGTTTTTATATTATACTCAGTACACTATCATAATAACCAGAAAGGAAACTCGGTGGAGGGGGAGAGGCCTGCAACTTCCCTTAAAATGATAGTTTCCTTTGTAATTTCCTTTATTTATTTCATTACGTATTTATTAAAAAGCTTCCTGTGTCTAGGCTCGACACCTACTTTGAGGGACGTTCCAGGGCACGAAGGCGATCCACATGGCTCTTCATTTGAGTGTGGGAAAAACATAAATTAAAAAACCATTATGTTATGTGGGGGAATGTTAGATCCAAAGAAGAAATAAGATAGTTTAAGTTTGAGGAGTGCAGGGTTGGATGGATGAAGTAGTAGTTTAAAGCACAGTCTTGTTCTATAAGAAAATGTATTTTCTTCCCCCTGGGGAAAAAGACCAAGGCAAAAAAAAATAACAAACCAGAATAATAATTAAAAAGAGATAGATACTAGTAAAAGGAAAAAAAGATTAATAAAGACGACAACGATGCAAAACCTCTAAATACAACCAGAGATCTAGAATTGTCTTTTCACAGCATTCATACATCACTTTACATAGCTAATACTCACCAGAAGCCGATGTTAGTTCATAAATGGAAAGTCGAGGAAATACACACACACACACACACACACACACACACACACACACGCATGCACATACACACACAAAAGAACATACCAAGAGAGAGATGTCGAACTTTGAGAATTTGAAGCAAATTTGAATTATGCAAAGGAACTCTGAGACAAAATCTATAAACAAATCAAGATGAAAAGAGTTGGTTGGAATTGGCAAGATGGTTCAGTAGGAGCTGGCCGCCAGGGCTGACTGACAGAGAACCCACACACTGTAGGGGGAGCACCTCCATAGGCCTCTCTCTTTCACTCTCTGTCTAAGAAAACATTCTAAGGTCTAGAAACACAAAGCCCTGCTCACCCTCCCGGAGAAGACATGAGCACAGCAACTCGAGAAACAAACATACACAGTGAAAGTCTGACTAGAGAACACAAAGCTCTGTGTTAGTCCCACTGAGAGGCTACCCCAACTTCGGAATGGGTGGCCCAGTTCTCCCCTTTGGAGGACAGGGGCTTGGGTGTATGGCTAGTACAAATGGAAAGAATGGCTGGATCCGTTTACTATGCAGCCCGTGTTGACCTGTGAATGCACTTACAGTTAGCAGTAGACAGGCATAGATTTGAATTCATTCATGGTGTCAAATTAGTCAATCAGTCTCTGAATCTATTTCCCTGATGCTGCATTTCCGGTGTTTATACAGAGTATGTTTAGAAGACCACCCTTGAGTTAAACTGAGTTTTATGATATTGGTATTTTTATCTCAATGGTATTTAAATATGAGCAGTATTATGCAGTATGGCCTGGCATATACTAGCCCCCCCCCAATGATAGGCATCAGAATTGACATCTTCCTTTGCTATTTTATTTATTGTGAGATATGGTCACATTATTTAGCCCTGGCTGACTTGGAACTCACAAGAGAGCTCCCAGAATGCCTAATCCTATGCTGTCTCAAAGAGGATGTCCCCACCCTGTCCCCCAGGAAGCCTCCCCACTCCCTGGGGCCTGAGGTCTCTTTGAGGATGCTTGAATCTCACTTGGGAGGGAGAAGAAAGCAATCATGGGAGGCAGAGGGAGGGAGGGACTTGGGCAGGAGAGGGAAGGGGAAAAGAGGAACATAGTCAGGCTATTAAAAAAAAACAACTTGAAAGTACAATAACATTTGTACATTGATGATGCTCTCTAGATGTCCAGATGACTGTCATGCCAAGTGAATTGTTACTTGAAGACTTGAAGAAGAAGGAGGAGGACGGGGAGGAAGAGGAAGAGGAGGAGGAGGAGGAGAAGGAGAAGAAGAAGAAGAAGAAGAAGAAGAAGAAGAAGGAGAAGAAGGAGAAGAAGGAGAAGAAGAAGAAGAAGAAGAAGAAGAAGAAGAAGAAGAAGAAGAAGAAGAAGAAGAAGAAGAAGAAGAAGAAGAAGAAGAAGAAGAAGAAGAAGAAGAAGAAATATCTGAGAGATGCTCAGTGGTTAAAAGCATGGGCTGCTCTTGCAGAGAGGACCTGGGTTCAGTTTCCAGTGCCCACATGGTGGCTCACAAACTGTTGTGGTAAAAATATAAAAAGTGCTGGCTCCGGTGGGCCACATGGCATCTGCAGGGTATTTTCATTTTAAAGAGCAGAGTGTCTCAATCCCACTCTCCATCCCCACTGCCTCCAGCTGCTCTCTGAGCCCGCAGCAGCCGCCCTCTTGCACCGCTCTTGCTGTGGACTCTGCTCACATTCCCCACATCCACTCCTGGGATTATAGTCGCAACCCCCAGTAACTCGCTAAAGTCAAAACTTAATGAGCTTGTAATTTAGCAATCAGATTTATGTCTTAAATTCTCATTCTGCAAAACATCCACAGTAAACTCACAACCAATTGATGATGATATAAACCTACATAAGACAAATTGTCCTATAAAAATCCATCCCTTACGAATGTCCCTTTAAGGCTGCACAGATCTGGGTCATCCTTCTCCTTCATCTTAGTTCTTTTCTTTTCCCCTCTACCACCTTACAAAAACTCTGTCCCCGCCTTACTTTTCCACTGCCCAATCTCAGGCCTTATCTTGTGACAGCCCTCACCTGCATATAGACATCAACTATACACAACCACCTTTAACTCCAGGTCTAGGTAATCCAGTTCCCTCTTCTAGCCTTTTTGTGTACCAGGCACAGGTGTGGTGCACAGACCTGTACGCAAGCAAACATTCATAAAATAAAAATAAATTTAAAAAACACCAGCTTTATTGAGATGTACTTCACATTTCACAGAGCTGATCTTTTTCATTGGACATTATAGTGGTTCTTAATCTAATTACAGAATTGTGCCACTATCATCACTTTCTAGCTTTAAAACATCTTCATCACCCCTAAAATAAACTCTGCGTACCTATTAGTAATTAATCTCCACCCCACCCTTTCTCTACTTGGAAGGTGTCTTAGTTGGTGTTCTATTGCTGTGGAGAGACACAATGACCAAAACGCCGATGACAGAAAGCATCTCATTGGTGCTTGCTTACAGTTTGAGAGGTTCAGTCCGTCCTTATCTTGGCAGGAAGTATGGTGGCATGCAGGTGGACATGGTGCTGGCAAAGAGCTCAGAGTTCTATATCCTGATCTGCAGGGAGCTGGAATAAAGAACCACTGGGCCTTGATTGGGTTTTTGAAACCTCAGAGTCCACCCAAGTGACACATCTCCTCCAACAGGTCCACACCTCCTAATCCTTTCAAATAGCTCCATTTCATAAGCATTGACATGTGTAAGCCTATGGGGGCCATTCTCTTTCACACCGCCACAGCAAGTAATGATTTATTTTTTGAATCTATAAATTTACTTATACTAGGCATTTCTTGACAGACAAATAGAATCTCACAGTCTGTGGGGTTTTTTTAATGATGGATTTTTATTTGCTTAATGTTCCTGAGGTTTGTATAGGCTGTACAGCATTGAAGTGGAAATTTCTGGTTTGCTTGGAGACCCAGTTGTGTCACGTGGTGTTTTTCTGGAAACTGTTTTATGAGAGGATGCCTTTGCTGGGGCAGACACGTGGGAAGATGTTTTGCTGAGAACAGACAGGTGGCATTTTTCTGGGAGCAGCCTGGAAAAGGGGCATGTGATGTTTTGTTAGAGTGGAAGCTTGAGAGAACACATGAGGTTTGCAAAGAGTATAAATATAACCCAATAACCAACATAAAGTGGACAGTGCTAGGCGGCATTGGTTCACCTTGCCACTCTTTGCCGATCATCATTTGCCATGACTTTGAAGAGAGAAACTACCAAATAATCAAATAACTAAAGAACTTCTGGTGGTATTTCAGAGGCTTCTTGCTACTTCTGAGGTGGCCTCAGGCCAATTGGCAGAGCCTCAAGGTTTCTTCTGGATCAAACTTCCCTTGCTGACTCATGGATAGTGTTTGCCGATTCCTGTGAACTGAAGTGCTGACAATGCAGATTGGACTCACCCCAAAAAACTATTTCTAACCAGGTCTGCATCCCTCTTTGCCCTATTAACCTTTCCTTTCCACTAACTCTGGTGGGTCGTGTGCTAGAAGGGAGGTTAAGGCACCTAAGTACACTTACTAATGTAGGATTCAAAAAATATAAGTCTGTACAGCATCCTTTCTTTTTGGACGACTATTATTCCATTGAATAGGACATTTCTTTATATTGTTTACTCATGGAAATTTACACTGTCTCTCTTTACACCATTTTAATGTCAATGCCATAAGTACTCTTCTACATGGTTTTGTGAAGATGTATCTTTAGTTCTTTTAGGAATGTGATCGCGATTTCATGTAATAACTGTATGTTTAATACTTTAAATAAACTGTGTTCATTTATTGTGGTGACTAGTTTTTGTCAATTTGAAACAAACTAGAGTCATCTGGAAAGAAGAAATCTCAAAGCTCAATTGAGGGACTGCTTCTATCAGATTGGTCTGTGAGCATGTCTGTAGGGTGTTTTCTTGGTTGATGGCAGATGTGGGAAGGCCCAGCCCACCAGGGTGTTGCAACCTTTGTGTAAGGGGTCCTGGGTCATAAAAAGAAAGCAGGCTAAGTTAGTCATGGAGGACAACCCCCTAATCCACATTTCTCTCTAGTTCTTGCCTCCAGGTCAGTCTTCCCTTAATGATGACTATAACTTACATGATGAAATAAACCCCTTCCTCCCCAGGTTGGTTTTGGTCAGTATCTTAACACATCAATAGAAAAACTAGAACATTTATTCATTGTAAAGTTCAAACAACTGCTAATTTCTAGAGTAAAATGGAAGATAATCTTGGGGCTTGTGTGCCAGAAATCAAGGAACTGCTAAAAGCATTAGAGACATGAGCTCTACAGGAAGCAACTATAAACATAACCAAGGAACTTACTATTATTTTGCTATATATTTGCTACAAATATTACATACATAGTATCAAACTGCCTCCTAGTCGCTTCTCTGTATCCCCACAGGTTAGTTCAGTTCTCAGCCTTCATCAGAGAATCTTTTTTTGTAGCAACTTCTTTTTCGTGTGGCAACTGATACAGAGTTGGTTAAAGTGTAGAGAATGAGTAACTGTGGCTTTCTCAGCCCTAAATCGAATCTATATCCATCTGCTTCCCACATGACTCAGAGAACAGACGAGGAGATAGAAAGACTTTAAGAGTCAGAGACTGGGAAGAACTGCCATGAAACAGCATCCTAGATATGACAGGACCATTGTACTCGTGACCCTCAATGGCTGTGTTTGCTTCCACAAGACCTGCACAAGATCAAGGCAGTCAAAATGCCAACACAGATGAGGATGGGGATCACAGAGCCCTACCCTTAGCTGAAGAGCTTGCACAGTTGAAGGCCTACCAAATCCACTTTCTTCAGGGAAGTAGTACTTGAATATTTTCTATGCTCCAGTGGATGACCCGATACTCAAGCATAAACATATAGATAGTCCTGATTGGACTCTGGGTTATGAAAGAGGACATGAAGTTGGGAAATACACATAGCAGGGGGAGTCTGAGAATAGTTGGAGGAAGAATGGGGGATAGGCGTGATTAAAAACATTGTGTGTGTGTGTGTGTGTGTGTGTGTGTGTGTGTGTGTGTGTGTGTGTGTGTACATCTCAAAAAATGAGTAAGTTTTAAGTTGGGGTATGTCAAAGGATACAGTATTAGATTACAGTCAGAACTATAAAGATTGAACATTGGACCCCACAGACATAAATACACCTTGAGGGAATAAAACTAGTAAGGGACAAGTATTCCTAGCAGAAGAATGCTAACTGGTGTCCCTCCTCTAGGCACTTCATTTCTCTGAGTGTGGGCTGGGCTGAAAGTCTTAACTCCAAAGCATAAAGTATGAGGAAGGGCAAGAGGGTGGTTATTTATAAATAAAATCAACAGTGACACCTAAACTAATCACTCATGACATCATCATGCATCCCCTGATACAGTGGCATGAGGTCATATCACTCAGGTGCTATTTTTCTCCAAGTCCCACGATGACAATTTAATTATAAGTACTGCATGCAGCCATGTGAATGGTCTTCTACAGATAACCCAATCAAGATTGTGTAGCATTTGGTTAGGGTATGCGTCTCCTGTTTTCTCTGTGGATTTGCCTTATCTCTTTTCTTACCCCTATCAGCACTTGGTAAATTAATAAGCCAGAGTTACACACAAGAAGATATGCATTTACCTTGGCCTCCTTTCACCTGGACTTGCTAAAACACTCTGCAAATATCTGCTGAGGGATTTCATGCAGTCAAGACTTGGATGTTATATAGACAGTGACAGACCCCAGATGTGTATTCTTGTGTGCCTTTCTCCCTCTCAACCTTATAGAACTTCCTCTTTTCCTCTCATTAACTGGCTATCCCATGAGTACTATAATGGAAAGACGCCAAAGCCAAACTTCTCATCTTTCCACCTTTGCTTCCTGTTGTATTGTTCTCTTGCCTTATGTCATTTCTTAATTATCACAATTACTCCTTAGAGTCAAAAGGAACTTTCAGCATTGGTTGCTCAGGTTCACCCCTATTTTGTAGGTCATGGACTGAACTTACCACCTGCTCTTTTGTTTTTAACCCAGTGCGTGAGTGTGCCAAGTCTCCCACTGAGATACACAGCTCATTGGAATTGGTATTGTCAATTTGAAATTTAAATAAAACCCCAATATATGTATTTTCCTTAATAAGGGCCCAAGTCAGTAAATAATTTAGGCTTTGCAGTTCACATGGTTTAACTAGGTAGCTTTTCTGACATGGCACAAAGATAGTCATAAAATAAATAATTGTGACTCTTTTAATAAAACTGTATGAAAATGGGCCATAAATCAGATGTGACCTATGAGCTCTGTTTTACCAGTGACTGGTGTGAGAATAGCATTAGATGAGTTTGCCTGGGATGGGACTGCAAAGCCCGGAGGACTGAACAGAATCCAGGGGATCATTAATGTTAAACAGCTTGCCTCAGGAAGGAAACTCAATTGAAGAAAATGAGAAAGAGTGGTCTGTAGAGTAGGCAGAAAATTAATGTATAGTTGTGTCCTAGAAACCAGAGAAGAAAAGTATCTCCGTTATGGTGGAAAGTCACAGGGAGATGGAGTTGGGAGGCTGCAGTGTAAGAGTTTGAGTCTATGTCATACAGAGAGCTTGAGACCATTTCACTTTGGAAGTGGACAGAAGACGAAGGTGGAATCATCCAGGCTGGAGCCCTATCCCTGACTCTAGGCTATTCAGTGAAAATTCAGCCTAGAAAGGTAAGGACTGAAGCTCTCAGGCCAAGCAAGACCCAAGGATTGTTCAGAAGGAACAAAAACAACGAGCTTTAGATGTCATGTTGTCTGTGTTCATGATGGTTAGACTGAAAATCAATTATCTTCCAGTCCAGTAAAAAGCCCTGGGCTTCTGCTTGAACAATGTGTGGGCGCTGCCTTCATAGTAGGTGATGCCTCACTGACTGTTTTTCAGAGGGGAAACTGGAAAGAGAAGGTTTCAGAAAGTTTGATATCATGGATACAACCAACCAGTCAACAAGCAACTCTTACCAGGCCCCTCCCCTAGCTCTGTTTTTGAGCAGAGAAGAAAAACCAGGCAGTTTTATAAGGATTTAGTTCTTCTTTCTCTAGTCTTCATTTAAGAATGTGGTCATGTTCGGCATTTATAGTCAGTTAATAATATTGTATAATCAATTTTGGTGGTGTTGGGACTCAAACCCAGGGCCTTGCTCAACCTGGGCAAGCATTTCTACCACTGAACTACATTTTATCTGCTGAAAAATATTTTTAAAAGAAAGAGAACATTCACTAGAAATTTTTTATACCTTTTTTTATCATTCATGTTAACACATTTTAAAATTCAAAATATGTGGGATGGATGGACGTCTTGTTACTTTCTCTATTCCTCACCCTCAACCCCCATGACCTCACTGTTCTGGGATACAGTTCTCAAAGACTAACCATCTCAGAAATATTCTGGAGCTCAAAATTATTTAACAGAAAAGAAAACTCTGTGAACCGGCTCCTCTCTTGTTCTAAGAAATCATCTGGGAGCTCTTGGAAAGCAAGGACACAGATTAACACTGCATCTAAACTTCTCTCAAGGCTGGAGAACAGAGACACCGAGAGGGCCTTGTAACCGTTAATTTTGCCTTTTGATCAAGAGGAGCGAGCTTGCTACACACTTATTTCCCATCATTAGTGGGGCTCTTGGCCACGCCCATCTCTTAATTCTTTCCTGAGTCAATTTCTAATTTGCCTTTGGTTTCTGTATTGAAACAACAGACTGTGAGATCAAAGAGGATGATGGCAAGGATTAAGTGGCAGGTGACTGACAGCTCTGGAGAGGACTAGGAACTCCACAAAGAGTGGTTACTTAGAAGCAGTCTTCTGAGAAGTCCTTTACAATATGTTCTGTCATAGCATGCTTCAACAGACTGTCCAAACTTCATCTTTATTGCTTAATACTCATTCAACTGTTATTCTTTTATTGAGCATCTCCTTTATTGTATATAATTTGCACATATCTTATATATTATATATTTACATACACACACACATACACACACACTATGCATGTTATATATGAGATTTTGGCTAAAAAGAGAAGCATTGAATCATGGATGAAAGACTGAATAGATGCTTGAATCCTGATTCTAACACTCACTCACTAGTTAGATGGCTAATGACCCCTAAGATTTGGTCATTTAAACCTCAGAATATGACTATTTGGGATAAATCTTTCTAGATATTGTTGACATAAGACTTGGAAGTGGAATCATCCTGAATTAGGTTGGATCCTAAGTTGAATGATAAATTTCCTATGAGACACAAAAGGAGAAGATATAGAAACAGAAAGATGCCACTTGGAAATAGATTAAAGTCATACAGCCCCACACCAAGGAAAGCTAGGGGGTTCAAGCAGCTGCAGGAGACAGGACAGTGATATGGGGTGCAAATCTATCTGGAATTGGATGTTTAGATTTCTTGTCTCCAGGACTAGAAAACCTCAAAGTTTGTTGTTGTAAGCACTAGTGTTTGTGGTTATTTGTTCCAAAAACCCTAAGGAAGTCATAGATCAGGGATACTTTGATTAACTCACTTTCACCTCCATATCTGTCCCTATAAAAAGAAGAGAATACGGTTCACTCAGTTACTGGGAAGAGTCAAAGATATAATTTATAGAAACTGAAGAGCACGAAACATGGCAAACAGCAAGGATACAGCAAATGTTAGCAATTATTATTAAGGTATGGACAGTAATATAGGTCATGTTCCTTGAGGTTGGGTCAGGATGGATTTCAGACTTACCCATGCTATTATTACATTGACAGTTCCCTTAACTGCTGTTGTTTTTTGTTGTTGTTGTTTTGTTTTGTTTTGTTTATTAGTCTGAGATATAACTTTACATTTAAAACTGGAAGACAGATAGAGAAGGCGGCACACCATACAGATGAGTAGCCTCCATTATATATGTTTGAAAAACCTGAATGGGCCTTGGAGCATTTGTCTCTGTGACAAGAACATGGTACACATACCCTCCAGGCTGTGGAAGAGTTGATCAGCACCAAAACCATTTATTTGTGGTTATTTATATCTCTCTAGGTTAACTGGAACCCACAAGTCTTCCATGGTGAAGATAAAGAGTGGAAGAAACAAAATCCACTGAATGTATATAATTAAATCAATTTGTCAAATTTACTTGTACTGGTGTCTTCCTTGTGCATAAGTCTGTGCACTGTGTGAATTCAGCTTCTGAGGAGAGTAGAAGAGGGTGTTGGGTCCCCTGAAACTGTCGTTACAGACAGTGTGAGCTTCCATGCGGATGCTGGGTATCAACCCAGGTACTCTGGACCAGTAGCCAGATTGTTTCCTTTTGTATATGTGATTGAATTAAATAATCCTGAGTGTCAGTTAATGTGCATTTGTAAAGAAACAATATAAAGAAATTTGGAGGAGTTCAATTTCTATTTCCGCTTTTTTAGTCATAATGACAATACATTTCAAAATTAGGGAAGTGATTATACTCCCATTTTTAAATATATATTTATATATTGCTATACTTATAATGCACCTTTACTGTACATACACACTCATGAAATGTTGTATTTCAGATATGAACTCGTATTTTTATGAAAGTTGGGGAAATATCGCTAAACAGCTGTGAACACGCACAACAGCCAAGTTATCCAAATGATTTCCCTTAAACGAAACTTGTGATTCTACAAACGTATACTCTGTGCCGTTTTGAGAAAGGGAAATCTCCATGTAAAGACCAACCCCCTCCCAATTTCCTATGATTGACCACCTGTTTGGTTTTTCGTTTCCATGGTCACTGATTAGCAACTTTTCCACAGCTGCTCACTCTCTCCTCTCAAACTAAGACTCGCTCTGGCTGTTCACCCTGCTGCATGGATCGTTTTACTCACAGTGTATCATCCATCTTCACTTCAGTTTGCATGCAGCTAATGCTCAAAGTTTATAATCCTATTCTTTGATTCCTCTTTTTCCAAACTTTTTACATATGTGTATATATATATATATGTGTGTGTGTGTGTGTGTGTGTGTGTATGTGTGTGTATGTGTGTGTATATATATATGTATATATATATATACATACATATATATATATGGGGGGGGACTGCATGTGAGCCCACAGTACAACCTGCAGGAGTCAGTTTCCTCCTTTTAACAAGTGGATCTCCAGAAAATGTGGTACATCTACACAATGGAATGCTACTCAGCTATCAAAAACAATGACTTTATGAAATTCAAAGGCAAATGGATGGAACTGGAAAATATCATCCTGGTGTGGTAACCCAATCACAGAAAAATACACATGGTATGCACTCATTGATAAGTGGATATTAGCCCAAATGCTCGAATTACCCTAGATGCACAGAAAAACATGAAACTCAAGAAGGATGACCAATGCGAATGCTTCACTCTTTCTTTAAAAGGAGAGCAAGAATAGCCTTGGGAGGGAATAGGGAGGCAAAGTTTAGAACAGAGGCTGAAGGAACACCCATTCAGAACCTGCCCCACATGTGGCCCATACATATACAGCCACCAAACTAGATAAGATGGATGAAGCAAAGAAGTGCAGGCTGACAGGAACTGGATGTAGATCTCTCCTGAGAGACACAGCCAGAATAGGCAAATGCAAGCAGCAAACCACTGAACTGAGAACAGGACCCCCGTTGAAGGAATCAGAGAAAGAACTGAAAGAGCTGAAGGGGCTTGAGACCCCATATGAACAACAATGCCAACCAACCAGAGCTTCCAGGGACTAAGCCACTACCCAAAGACTATACGTGGACTGACCCTGGGTTCCAACTGTATAGATTGCAATGAATAGCCTAGGCACCAATGGAAGGGGAAGCCCTTGGTCCTGCCATGGCTGGACCTCCAGTGAATGGGATTCTTGGGGGGAGGGCGGTAATGGAGGGAGGATGGGGAGGGGAACACCCATATAGAAGGGGAGAGGGAAGAGTTAGGGGGATGTTGGCCTGGAAACCAGAAAAGGGAAAAACATTTGAAATGTAAATAAGAAATACCCAATTTAATAAAGATTAAAAAACAAACAAGTGGATCTCAAGTTCAGGATGCTAGGCTTGGCGAAAAGTTCCTCTTACTCTCTGAATCACCTCACTAGCCCCATCTTGAGCGCTTCTTGAAGGTCCAGACAAGCACACCGACCTCCTTAACATCTCTACTATTAAATGACTCTCAATTAGTTCATGATCATGAACTCAAATCAAACACATGACATTTCTTACTATCAAACAGTGGCAGTTTAGATAGGAAGGGCCTCTATAGGTTCAAAATATTCCATGCTTGGTCATTAGCCAGTGGTGCTGCTTGAGAAGGACTAGGAGGTGTGGCCTTGCTGGAGGAAGTGTGTCACTGGGGTTGGGCTCTGAAGTTGTAAATACTCAAACCAGGCCTAGTGTCTCTCTTCTTCCTGCTGTCTACAGACGGAGATGTAGAACTCTCAGCTCCTCCAACACCATGTCTGCCTGTGTGCCACCATGTTTCCTGCCAAGATGGTGATAAACTGTAATCCAACCCCACTTAAATGCTTTCTTTTATAAGAGTTTCCATGGCCATCATAGTGTTTCTTCACTGAAATAGACTATTGTTTAAGACACAAATTAAGACAATATTCCTTCACATGTAATCAATTTTGATTATACTTGGAATTTTAGTTATGTGATTTTATTTTATTGTTATGAAAGTTTTGTTTCTATTAGAGTAAGGTACACATCTCCTTCTGGTTCATATGGTATCATGTCTATGTAGAATGTCATAGGTATTTGAATAGATTTGTTGAACATTGAGTCAAATGCTTCTGAGGGATAGCAGAAATAAAAGACTGCAAAATTCTCTCATGCTTTTGGTAAACTAATAAGTCACCTCAGAAAATTCTGACATTCTGGTGGCCAGTAGGAGATTTGCATTTAAAAAACATTAGTCTTATGTCAAATAAGTAATTCCACAAAGTCACTTATCATATGCATATCTATAGATGATTATGATAATCAATATTTAATTATTTATAAATTTTATATAATTTATTTTTATTCAGATATCTTTATTCACACATGAATATTTATATAAATGCATACAAATAGACTTTGATTCCTTTTTTGCAAGCAGAGTCCTTGAATGTATGGGATAAAGTTAGACTTTTATGGTTTGGAAAACTCTGAGGACTTAAGCATTGTGTTTGTGTTTGTTTGGTTGGTTGTCTTTGTAATCAAAAGGATGTGGTAATCCCAAATGCATGGCATGGTGCCATGTCATGTGTGATGAATGAATCCCCTGTAGCTTAGGTTTTGGTTCTGTTGAGGACGTGAACTCTTTTCAAAAAGTTAAGCAAATGATCTTTGGTGAGAGTATCTTTGTGACTTTTAAAAGCATGGAAAGACAGTTTGAATCAATCCACCCCTCCAGCTCTAAGAGTTACACTCTCTCATGTGATGAAACTATGTATCCCCAAAGAGCATTCTCTTGGCTCACAGAGGAGTAGGACTCAGCATTTGTATTTGCTTGGAACTCAAGCACAGCTATAACCATCTCTTTACTAAGCAATAGTCCACATGGTTTAAAGGAGTCTATTATCAGCCACAGGAAGAAATAGCACCAAATATTTGAGGATTTGTTCCACATAAATGGGAACATGCTTAGGAACACATAGGAAGTTTTATTGCATTGTTGCAACAGAATGATGCAGAACTTAGCCCTATACTGTTCAGTTTCATTCATTTTTTCAAAGGTAGCATATAAAATCATGGGTCTCATTGCTACATCTTCATACATTGGTTTTATTAATATCCCTTCCTACTATTCTCATTCCTCTCTTGCCTGTTATCTTCATTGTCCTCAATAGCTCCTCCATTGGACATTCATGTTAAAAGCATTTTATTACCCTTTTCTCCCCTTTCCCCTCCATTAAGATCCCTTCTTTCCTCCTAATAGTTCTCTTTCTAGTTTTATGATCTACACACACACACACACACACACACACACACACACACACACACACCTAAGTTCTGCATGTGAGAGAAAATTTGTAGTATTTGTCTGAGACTGGCATATTTTACCCAACATTATGATTTCCAGTTCTACACATTTTCCCACAAAAATCATGACTTCATTTCCTCCCATTCTTATTGTGTGCATGTATCACAATTTTAAATCCATTGGTCTGTTGTTAATGGACATACAAGCTGGTCCTATTTCTTTAGTATTATGAGTGTTGCAGGAAAAAGAGGAATGAACAAGTATCAATATGGTAGGTTTTACAGTCTGTTGAATTAATAGCGAGACGTTGCACAACTGATCAGACAGTAGTGCTAGTCTTATTGTTCTTGTTGTTCTTGATTTTGTTTTTCTTGTTCTTCTTGCTCTTGTTCTTCTTGTTGTTCTTGTTCTTGTTCTTGTTGTTCTTGTTCTTGTTTTTGTTGCTGTTGTTGTTCTTCTTCTTCTTCTCCTTCCTCTTCTTCTTCTTCTTGTTCTTGTTGTTGTTGTTGTTCTTCTTCTTCTTCTTGTTCTTCTTCTTTTCTCTTCTTGTTCTTGTTCTTCTTCTTGTTCTTGTTCTTCTTCTTGTTCTTGTTCTTCTTCTTGTTCTTTTTCTTCTTG
This sequence comes from Rattus rattus, assembly GCF_011064425.1. NCBI lineage: Eukaryota > Metazoa > Chordata > Mammalia > Rodentia > Muridae > Rattus > Rattus rattus. The sequence continues at coordinate 51,897,968 of NC_046165.1, read as the reverse complement.
TTCTTGTTCTTGTTCTTCTTGTTCTTCTTGTTCTTGTTGTTGTTGTTGTTGTTGTTGTTGTTGTTGTTGTTGTTGTTCTTCTTCTTCTTCTTCTTCTTCTTCTTCTTCTTCTTCTTCTTCTTCTTCTTCTTCTTCTTCTTCTTCTTCTTCTTCTTCTTCTTCTTGAGAACCTCCATACTGATTTCTGCATTGGCTGTGACAGTTTAAATTTCCACTTGTGGTATGTGAGTGTTCTTGTTTTATTTTTAATTATATATGTGTGTGCACATGCACATGTTATTTTGTCCCATGTTCCACTGTAAGGGAGTATGACAATGCATTCAAGCTCAATGATACAACCAAGCCAATCTTGAAATGATATCCTTAAACATATTGTTAACCAATAATCAAGGCAGGCACCCTTAGGGACAAACTTTCTGAAGAGCACTCCAAATCCTAAGAAATAATTGCAGGAATTGGCCAAAAGAATACGTGAATTGAAACAGTTTTAGCAGTAAAGGTAATCATCAGCTGAGTGAAAAGCAAACCACACAAGGAAGAAGACAGCTTCAACAACTGCACAACAGACAGGAGAGCTACAAATACAAAAACAACTAAAAACAAACAAACAAACAAACAAATAGCAAAAACTGTCTGGTCAATAAATGAGCCAAGGAACAAAATAGACTGTCTTCAAAACATAAATATAAATGGCCTATAAATATTTGAAAAATATTAAGATTCTTAACCATCAAGAGAACATAAATTGAAACTTCCTTGGGAGTCCATCTTAACCCAGTCAGAGCACCTGTCATGAGCAGGCAAGAGACAACACTGCCGCTGACAGTGTGGAGGAGGAGCTTTGAAGCTGCTGTCATGAACGAGAAATTGTACAGCCACCATGGAAATTGGTGTGGAGGTTCTTCAAAACTGAGAACTGACCTATCATGTGACCCAGGGGTAGGTAGCATTCTTAGGAGCTGTCCCAAAGGATGCTAAGCTCACATGCAACAGAGATTCTTCCACAGCCTTGTTCATTACTGCACCTCTCCTCATGGCAGAAGTGAACAAGTCTATTTGTCCAGCAACAAATAAATGCTAATGAAAATGCCGCACATACACATGGTGGAATTTTATTTGCCCATAAAGGAAAAAACCGTATTTGTAAGAAGATATATGGAAGTGGAGAGCAAAGTTTTAGGCAAAACAAGCCTCAGACAAAAGCCACATGTTTTCCATCAAAAATGGAACCTAGATTTAAAATTGCACATACAAGGTGCCTGCATGTGCCTGTGCCTGTGCGTGTGCGAGTGTGTGTTTGTGTGTGTGTGTGTGTGTGTGTGTGTGTGTGTGTGTGTGTGTGTGTTGGGAGTAAAGGGAGAGTACAATGAATGCATGTAACCTGAAGGCAGTAGTGGAGACTACTTTTTTGGAGTAAACAGTCAGCTGAGCAGGGACACAGCTGAGTGCGAGGGAAGGAGACAGATCAGAACAAAGTGTAGCAACACTTATGCATAAAATACTACAGTGGAAACCATAGTCACTGTGTTAAGTGAAAAAGAATGAAAAAAATTACCTTGATACTAGCAACTAGATGCTCAGAACACAATGTTAAACAAAACTACCTGTCTTTGAAGACTGGTGTTAAGTATGTTCAAGAACTAGAATTTATGTTCTAGTGATGGGAACAGTGACGTCTGGGATGAGATGATTTAATTAGCAAGGAAATGCAATTTGGAATCTAGATGGCATATAAAATGTATTTGTCATTCTATATTTAACCTACTGACCCTATATGAAATCTTGACACTGTTGTAAAAAAAAATCTATTGGAAGACAAAGTGAAATTCAATGGATAATTTCATTAGTTATGATTTTTATTTTTATTTTTACAAATTCTTTGAGACTTCCATATGCTGTATTTCCAAACACACATTCTTTAAAACTCACCATACATTTGTACCAGCATGATGAATCATAACAGATCCCTGGCTGGTGAATTTACCCTTAAAAGTATGGAACAAAAACAGAAAAAAAAAATTAGCCTTAGATAAGTTTACCAGAGGGTCTGGTTGTAAAGATTCTCTTTATTTAAATTGTTCTTAATGTTGGAGTAAGTTTGATTAAACTGATGTCTGACTTTCCCACGATCATCATTATTCAAAGTACAACAAAGTAAAGAAAACCTTTATTCCTGAAGCTGCAATTCGGGGTCAATCCATTCCAAATGCATTCAAATAATAAAAGGTGCCAAATGCCACCTTTAGTCTTTTGTGTACTTAGTATTTTGAAAACAGTCTAACAACTTCTGTTTTTATCATTGTCGTGAGTCACAACACAGATGGTGGTTGAATTTCAGCCCAGTGTCACAGACTGTCAATATGGTGTTTGGTAAATGGCTTCATTTTGCCATTGATGGATCCAAAGAAGTTATGTCACTTACTGTGCTATCAAATAAGTTACATATAAGCATGTAACTCGATTAGCCTGATAACCCGGCAAGGGTTTTCATCTGCATGAAGAGTATCTGATATCTAAACTCAAGCCAGGAAAATAAAAACAAAAGCCCGACTTTATTCGCTTTCATCCGAGGAAGGGTGCTGTGTGAGCAAATGACAGTTGAATTATTATGGTGGAGGGTGTCTCCATCTTCTCATGTTACCATGGCAGGAACAACTTGGGAAGACAGGATTTCTTCTGGCTTCCACTTCCACTTCCGATTCAATTTGTCACCATGGAGGAAGTGAAGGCAGCAGGGGCTAGTGACTGCTGGTCACATGGCACCCACAGTCAGGAAGCAGAGCCCTGTGAATGCAAGCTTGCTGGCAGTTCCCTTTCTCCAGTTTACAGTTGGGGGGCAGGGGATGGTGCCACACATGGTGGGTGGGTCTTCCTACCTATTAATGTAATCAAGACAGTCCCTTACAAGGGGGCTAAAGGTACAACTTTTTCAAGGGTGTCTTTTGAAAGTCAAGTTGTCATAGATGGCACACAGAGATGGCAACTGATATAGTAAATGGAATTACAGTGTGGTCCTCATATAAGCCAGAGCCTTCTTCCATACTGATAAAAGATATCCGTTTTGAGCTTCTCTGAGTCTCTGCATGCTCTGTCACCTACATTGCAGGATTCTGCTGCTCTGTCATCTACATTGCCAGGAAGGACATGGTTTCATTCTGTTCCTCCCATTTTAGCTTCCAAGGTAATGGTTGAGGTGGTAAGAAAATCAGGGCTTCACATCATTAGTAACTATGGAAACACAAATTAAAGCTTCATGTGACGCTTTGCACCAAGTGTGTTGGCTAGAATGTGGTACTCTCAGTCAGGAAACAGAGCCCTGTGAGTGCAAGCTTGCTGACATTCTCCAGTTTCACAGTTCAGGGAAATGGTGCCATACACAGTGAGTGGGTCTTCCCACCCATTAACATCATCATGACAGACCCTTACAAGGGGAATAAAGCTACAACTTTTCCAAGGGTGAAAAGAATAAAAGTGACAAACGTTGGTAAGGATAGAAACTGGAATCCTCATGCACTGTTGTTGATCGAATGTTACACTGAGAAAGCAGTTAAAAATCCCCTAAGTAGTTAAACATGGTGTAATTATATGATGCAGGATTCTATTCTTAAGTATGTACTTAAAAAAAAAAAACCTAAAAACCAACACCAAAAGAACTTTTACTATGTCTGTAGCATCATTAATAATAATCGCCAAACAGCAAAAACAACACAAATGCTCTTTACTGAAGACTAGATTAAAAAGCAGGAAGAGCAACACAAAGAAATACGATTTGGCAACAGTAAGCAATGAAGTGCTCATACAAGAGGCAGCATGGGTAAGACTTAAGACATTATTCTAAGTGAAAAAAAGGTACAGGTAGGCATACTGGTAACGAGTATAAATAGATTCGTGGATATATAAGAATTTGAAGGTACGTGAAAAGGGAATTATTGACATGGGTAACATCTATGGAGTTTCTGTGGGGACGAAAACAAATCAGAGAGGTGGATGCCTGCCTGGGATATACAGAAATTAAAGTTCAAACTTACAAAAGATGAACTTTCTGGCATGTGGATTTGATGTCAGTAAGGCTATTCTTAAAAACATTACTGTATTTTCATTCTCAGGCATGAGTCCTATACTTGACTCTTGAGCGCGTTGCTTATCCCACCCTAAGCCAGGACTTGCTAATACACTAAGGGATGTAGCCAGTGCTTGCTCCTTAGGCCTTCTTGGCTTGGACTGATTCTCTTCACAACTACAGTTCTCCATGTTGTATCCAGCAAGTGACCCTACCTAGAGCATGCTTATGTCCTATGTCCCCTCTTGCTCACCTTGACTGAGCAGGAAGGTAAGTCTCTGTGTGTCTTAATCTGCTGTAGTCATGTGAATACCTCATATGTACTTGACGCTCTAATCCCTATTGAATCAAGTCTCACTTTTTAGGAAAAACTACTCATTGATTTCCTGTTGCTTTTAAGCTGAAATCTAGCATCCTTCCCGGATGACTTGCAGGGTCTTGTGTGACTGTTCCTTTATCTGTTGGCTTGATCTCTTCCTGCTTGGAGATCCCCATCTTTCGTTCTGGGCTTACCTGTGCAGGTCATGGGATGTTCCCTGAGCTTCTCCTTTTACTGGAACATTCTCTCCAAATACTAGCTTGGTCTCTCTCTCTCTCTCTCTCTCTCTCTCTCTCTCTCTCTCTCTCTCTCTCTCTGTTTCTCTCTGTTCCTCCCTCCCTCCCTCCCTCCCTCCCTCCTCTCTCCAGATGTCAGATGACATCATAGCCTGAAGGTTCCGGTTTTCTCACTCTCTTCTCTTTATTCTTCACTGACATTATTCACAACAAATCTGTTTCTAATCCCATCTTTGTGTTTTCTTCTCTCTGGATATGAACAGTCAGTTATTCCTATTCTCCTGGTGTTTTTGACCTCAGGAGTTGTGCAATTTTTATATAAAATTAATGTCTTTGCTTTCTTTCTAAACACCATGAAGACTTAATACCTAACGTGTTTTTATTGACTCTGGTCTGTATGTGAGTGATTTATTGTTTTGCAATAGTTTTATGTAACTGTCACTCAAATCCAGTGACATTATTACTTTATAATAATAAATTATACTTTCATTTTTCTTCATTCCTCCTGTTTATAGCTACTGACCTTTAGTCTGAATCACCTCTTTTAAAATTTCCTTTCATGAGAATTCTGGTAGCCTTGTCATTATTTTAGCCTCACTCTTGATAGATATTTTTGCTGGGTATAGAACTATAAGATGACAGTTCTTTTCAACATGTCATGAAAAGCTAGAAAATTGTCTCAGGTAAATATTTTTCAAGTTCAGTTATTTTCCTTGTTTATTCAATAGACATAAACAAGCTCCAGACAAATTAAAAATGGAAATATAAACTTTTTTCTTAATAAAAGAACATCTAGAAATTAATTTTTAATTCAGAAATGCCCATCCATGAGGCCAAGCCTGACAGATTTGACGATGTGTACAAAAATAAAAAAAATTTCTATTGAACAAAGGGCACTTGGATGATTCAACAAATAGTCACTAAGCCAAGAGAAGGCAAAGTCACTAATGTAGTAATGACTCTTTCATGTAGAAGAAAATGTTCAGGTAAATAAGGGATATTAATAAATATAGATGTGCAAATGACTGATAAATATACAAAAAAGGGCTCGATCTCATTAGTTATCCCAGAATGCATATTAAACAGCAATACAATAATTTTTGTTTAATACTTTGGTAATAATTTAAAGCATAGGTGGGTAAGTGGGTTTCAATATGAGATTCTAGTCTACTCTGAGAGTGAGGAGATGGAGCTTTGAGGGAGCTTCCATTTAAGACCAAACTACCACCAGCACACACATCCCATGCCCTTAATCCTAGACAGAGACAAAAGAGGCAACCTGTCTTTTCTCAGTTATCATGCATTTACTCCTGTCCCCTGTGGCAGTCTCATGATGTGGACATGAACAGTTACACGTGAGAGGAACTCAAGAGTTATTCATTTGAAACAATCCTCCCATAACTTCCACATCCTCCCCAACTTGAATTTGAAGCTGACTCAGTTGTACCTACCTACTTACCATCTTCATATCTCTTTTATCAATTCTCTCTCAAGCTACATTCTGTCAGCATTTCACTGTACTTGAAAAGTGCTTATAAAAGTCAACAATTATTGTAAATCCAGCTTCTTAAGCCATGAGTCGTGAGCACAATGGGGTCATGGAACTGAATGGGTTGTGGGGGAGAGGACGCTGGGAAACACTAGCATTAGTTAATGGATAAAAATTAATGTAAAATTCAATGTAATGAGCGTGTAATGTTTCTGGGATCTCTTACCTGTGTTGGTTGGTTGACTTTAGTATAGTCTTAGCTCTAAACACACAACATGAGTGCTTTGCACCTCACATGCCAGCCAACGCCAACAAGGCAGCCCGGAAACACCTCCTCTCAAAATCAAGACTATTGTTAGGAACTGCAGTGTTGTTGCTGCTCTTACGGAAGCATAATGGTTCAATTATAGAAAACAAAGACCTTGAACCTTGTCCTTCTGTTATTCCTCAGCAAGTATCAAATTATTTTATCTTTGGATTGTATTGTGTTAAGTGTTTGATTTAAAAACAAAACAAAACCCTCTGTTTCAACTCCTGATGTGAGTTTCATAAAACAAATCAAAACAAAACAAATAAACGCATTAACTGAATTTTGACTCCAGTTAGGACAGAATTTCCAACTGCTGAAAAGTCTATAAACATACTTCTGCCATTGTGTGTGTGTGTGTGTGTGTGTGTGTGTGTGTGTGTGTGTGTGTGTGTGTGTGTGTGTTGGGATGCACTCAGATGTGGAAGCCAGAGGTTAACCTACTTCCCACCTTTTTGAGATAGGTTCTCCCACTTAACCCGGAAGTCACCATCATGTCTAGATTGACTGGCCAGCATCCCCCACAATCTTCCTGGCTCAGTGACCTCCCCTTTTACTGCTGGGCCTAAGATCTGAAAGCACCTGGTAAAATCCTGGCATCTACAGGCAGGAGAGCCAAGAGCTGGGTGTGTGGTGGCAGGAGTAGATGGATGTCTCAACAAAAGAGAATCATCTGGCCGCAGTTCCTCTGACTTTCTTCTGTTTAGGTTTCAACCAACTCAGTGTCTGTCCACATTGACACGCCTCTCTTCCTTGTTTAGTCTATTTACTTAATAACTGATCTTTTCTGTAAATGCTTTCATAGACACACCTAGAAGTCATGCTGTACCAGACATTAAATATTTCTTAATTCAGTTTGACTCACAGGATGACTATGATACATTGTTCTTGGGGCTTGGGCAGAGCAAGTGTTGTAACGGTACCCTTAGCTTGTTTGTTCTTCTGCATTGCAGAAGGCTGCCCCCAAGGGTCTTTCTAACACTTTCTTACTAGCAGGCTTTGCCAATACAAGACAGTATTATCTTTGGATTGTAGGCAAGATAGCAGGCAGTAAAAGAATGATACAAACTACTCCTTTCTTTCCTCTCTTCCCTTGTGACAGTGTTTCCACAAGTAATCACAGCGTCTGCCCGGCTTCCCTGTATTCCATGTCATCAGCCTAGAATGACCACAGGTTCTTTGGCCTCAGGCTCTGAGAACACTGCCTGCTTTTGTCTCTCCAGCCGTGGGGTAGTGACAGCTTCCTGTTATTGCTCATCTTTGGTTGCTTCCCTGCTCTAAGTTAGATTCCTAGCATTCTTTAACTCCTGCCAATCAGTTTGATGCACTAAATTCCCTTGATTCTACATGTCATAGTGCTATATTGTTTTATTTTTTGGATGTGTGTTCTGTGTGTGTGTGTGTGTGTGTGTGTGTGTGTGTGAGTGTGTGTGTGTGTGTGTGTGTCTGGGTGTGTTTGCTTGTGTGTGTGTGTGTGTGTGTGTGTGTGTGTGTGTGTGTGTGTGTGTATGGAGGTCAGAAGTACCTTTCTAAAGTTTTGAGACAGGATCTCTCTTTGAACCTGGGTGGCCAAAGAGCCCTCAGAACCTTCCTACTCCCTCCTGCAACCTCAGTGCTCAGTTACATACACTGCCATACTTGGCTTTGACATGGCAGACCTCCAAACTGAGATTCACAACTGTGCTGCGGGCACTCTCCCCATTCATCGATCTTGCCAGCTCATTTTAATTTTTTCTTCTTTTACAGATAATGACTAAGTACCAAGGTAACATCCTTTGGCTTCCGTCCTGTGTCCTGGCCTGTCCTCTGATGAATTGTTTTGGTGATATTTTGCCCACTTCTTCCTCTAAAGTCTTTCAGGTAAGCATTTTGAAAGAGAGGTTTGCCTGCAGGAGTCAACCTGACAAGCAAGTTCTGAGTAACTCCCATTACCAGGCAATCTGCATAGTTAGTGCAGAGGTTAGAAAAGGAGGCTGCCTCCCTTTAAGCATGTATTGATGGCAAGAGAGCACACCTCCCGATTTCCTGAAAAAATATACTTCTGAATATCTCCTTGGTGTACCATTTTGTAAGTGCATTCTTGTAAGTTGATATCTTGCCCAAAGCAGAGGAACTGTTTTTAGTGGAATGCCTTGGTTTTATGCTCAAAGCATTGTGGAAATGCGTTGTGTAACAAGCCCAGCTTCAGTAAGTGTTTATGTGCACATCCCCTTAGTTTATGGCAACATTTTCAGTTTCCTTTTGGTTTCTTCTCCATGCCATAAAAACATAAAATAAGATTTAGAGATAAGCCATTCAGTAGGATGTCAACCCCTGTTCAAAAGCTCTTACAAAAAGTTCTAACTCCACACCGTATAAAGGAGGGTGTGTATAGTTGAAATAGAGGTGGAAAGTTTGGCGAAATGTGGGATTTCAGAGCACAATTTTAAATGTCATTTACTTCAATTCCATGCCAACTTTCTAGAAGGAAAAGGAGGTTTTGGAAAGATCAAGTCTTTGAACAAAAACAAGCAAAAACCCAAGTATTTAAAGGAAAGAAGGCCAAGTGTTACTCTGCAGAATCACATTATAGCTGATGTGTCTAAGGCTGAGGACTGGGCAATCCTGATTGCTGCATCCTCACAGATTGTGATGAACTCTGTCAGTTGTGGAGGAGTACTCTTCAGATCTCACCTTGTAAAGAGACTCTACCTTGACTCACACCTTTGGTACCTGCCACTGAATCCACATCACAGCCTTATTCTCTTGGGTGGCTTCTGGCCAATGACTGACTATGTCTTAGAAGGACAACCTGGCCTTACTACTAAATAGCTATCTTTTCTGGAGTATTTTTCTGGCCTGGCTAAAACTTGCTGAAGTTGTACTGAAGCCTGCAACTCGTTCTACCCAGGCCCCCCTTCCCCTCTGAGCAGCCGTGCACACATCTTGGTCTAAAGACGCTTCCTGCCTCCATCTGCTCCTTGGCTCCTGAATCTTTCTTAAACTTTTCTTCAAATTTGCCTCCCAGAAATCCCCACCTAACACTTTGGAACCATTTTTTGGTTTAATATGAAAATGATCCCCCCTTTTTTTCCACTGTGAAAAGATCTGTGGGAAAGTATCCAAAACTGTTCTAGAAACGTGGGGTCAAAAAGCCCCAGCTAACTGCAAGTTTTGGGTTTCTGTTAAACTGCTTGCTTGCTTTACTCCCCACTGCACTTGCCAAACAGAATATAGGTGTTTTGCTTTTAGGTTGGTTGGTTGGTTTTTTGTTTGGTTGGGTTTTTTTGGGGGCAGGTTGTTGTTGTTGTTGTTGTGGTGGTGGTGGTGGTGGTGGTGGTGGTGGTGGTGTGTGTGTGTGTGTGTGTGTGTGTGTGTGTGTGTGTTCTTTGCCTTATAATACCCATGTGAAAAGCATTTGTAGATGCTTTATGAAAAGTGTTTCTCTCAAGGCAGTTGCTGGCTGGTCTCCTACAGACTTACAATTCAGACATTTGATGTACTGAATGGTCTTTGGATCTCTACACAACACTTATCTTGCAATAAAAATGATGGACCTAAACTTTTTCGGAACCTATAGACAGAGACTCAATATCAGAATGGGTCAAGAAAACAAATTACAATCCTGAATAAGGATTTATTTATTCTTCATTTTCTACTGTTTCTAGAATGTATGGATACAAACTTAGTAACATTGTTTTGTTAAAAGAAAGCCTTAAATATTATATTTCTTCAGAGGACTGAAAATGAATAAAGAGCCCACTCTCGTTTTTTTGTTTTTCTTTAATTTCAGGTGTCTCCTTATTTTTCCTGTGAATCTATCCCTTGTTATGTGCAATATACTTACAGCCATATGAATAAACTGGTTAAATTATGAAGAGACATTAAACAAGAAATCTTGCTAGGTCAGAAGCTAAAGACCTTTGTCCTTCGCCCTGAAGGTCTTTATAGCAAGCATAAAACAATTCTTCACAGATGCCCCCATGCCCAAACTCATGAATATTACTTCAGAGGATTAAAGGAATCCTACAGAGTAAGGATCTTGAGGAAGGATTATCCTGGATCATTTAGACAAGTCCAAAGTAATCTCAAGGTCTTTATACAATGGAGACAGAAAGTCATTCATAAAAGAGCAGCTGGTGTGATGCTGATGATTTTGAAAATAGAGGATGTGGTCACAGCCAAAGAGCTCAGTGTATGCAACCTTTGCAAATGGAAGATCAAACATCTCTTCCTGGCTGTGGTTTCATCATCTTCCACATGAGAAGCAGATCAACCCACTACAATCTTTGTGTCAGCCCAACCCTCTCAGAAGAATATCAACATTTAGAAGAGTGCCCCTACCCTAAGAAATGAGTATGGAGCAGGTCAAGGAGTACGGTCCTCTGGATAAACTAATCTGGTGGTGGAATATAGTCCAAGTTGAGAACGTATACAAGAACTATGGAATATTTCAGAATGCTTAACAAGAAGACAATAGGTTGAGGTGATGTAAGTACCATGTGGTTCTGACTGAATCACTTGATCTAGAAAACTAAACTTAATTATAACCAAAATAATTGTGATTCTCAAAGTTAGTACCCATAAAAGGGCTCTGGAATAGTCCTTTTAAAAAAGTAGATTCTAGAAACTATTATACCCACCTTCAGTAACCCCCAGATACATTGTTCATACAAATTTCTTCTCTGTGAGGACTGGCTGATGTGCTGGAATTCTAATTTGTCTTGATGATCATGTGATGAACCTGTAACTATGAGGAAATGAGAAAAGTGGTCCAGAAATAAATGTTATTTTCTGAGATGTTGAGATTTGGAGCCCAGTTTTCCCCATTCCTCTCTTTTCTTCCCCAGGAGCATGCACTACTCAGGCATTTGCCCCATATATTGCTATATTGCTTACTCCTTGTGAACCCAAACACATGCCAAAACAGAGTTCTTCATCAAAGGTCTGTATTTCCCTATGTGAGCTGTGCTAGGGTTTGCTTCATCCTTGAAACAAAACAGAACAGCAGAGCATGAGCTCCCTGCATTAGAAAAGAAAAGGTCTGTTAGAGAGCTTAGCTAGGCTGCCTTAGAGTTAAACCTTGCAGATTGGTTTATACCACAAGACAGAAAGAGGCAAGGCACATTGGATGTGAATAAATAGTCTGAATGAACAGAAGGGAAGGGACCATTCCAACGTCCAGCAGAATAACCATGAAGAGTGGTAATAGAAAAGTCACTCTTTGACACAATCTACCGTAATGAGCTGTTTCAGACAAGTATCTCTGTAGCTGTTAAAATTTGTCAAAGAAGGTATATTGAAAAACAAGTGTTTGTATCATTCAAAATACACTCTCCTTCAATATATTCAAAATTAAAAGGGCAAAGCCATTTTATAACAGAGAAACCTATCAGACTTCACTTAATTAAGGGACCAAAGTAAATACCACTATGAGACACTGAGCATCCTGAACTTCCTGAAGCAATATACAAGTGCCATGCTTCTACAGTGTTCCTGCTCAGAATAGCTGATCCCCAGACAGCATCATAAAAGGCCTAAGCTGAGGGACAGTCTACAAAACACCTATATACAACAAAATATAACCATCTACTTTCCATATCTGTCCTTCATCTTCCCCTATACTCCTCTAACATCTCCTCTCCCCAACTTTGTCCTGTTTTTGAGAACTCATTAAATCCAATTAATACTGCTCATATGTCCATGGGTAAGGGTTCCATCCTCTGGAGAATCAGTAAGAACCCGCCCCCTGACCTAGGCTTAGGGAGCATCTCCAAAGAGGAGAATGTAAGAGAAGAGAGTAGGGAGGAAAGCAGTGAATGCTGTCATCTGGACATGACTGTAGCTCTAACTATGCAGCTTTATAATTTGTTTGTTTTTTTCTCTTGGCTACTTCATGGGTTCTTCTTGGATTCTTTTTGTTTTTTTAATCTGTCTCCCACCAGTCTTCTGCAGCTTAGCTCAGTTTCTCTTGGGTCAACTGTCATCTCTTTTTAGTCTGTTAGCCTAATCCACTTTCAACTGTCTCTTTAACTCTGCTCCATCTCTCTTCTCATCTCCCCTTCCCTCCCCTCTCCTCTCTCCTCTCCTCTCCGCTCCTCCCCTCCGCTCCTCTCTCCTCTCCTCTCCTCTCCTCTCTTATCCTCTCGTCTCCTCTCGTCTCCTCTTCTCTAGCCCTTTCAGTCTTTCTTCTTGAATCAACAGTCTTCTCTAACCCCACTTTTCTGTCTCCTGGAACCTACTTATGTCTACTCTACTCCCCAGTCCTACAATGTTCTCCCTTACTACTCTCTCTCTCTCTCTCCCTCCCTCCTCCCTCCCCCTCCCTCCCTCCCTCCCTCCCTCCCTCTCTCTCTCTCTCTCTCTCTCCTCTCTTCTCTCAGCCTCTCAGCCTCTGCTTTTTTATATCCTCTTCTGCTCCTGAAATTCAAGAGCTAACTGGTCCTGTAGAGCATAGGATCATTTAAAGGGCCAGGGTATAAAACATTTCATACTACATATGACATGGCTATTAGACTCAGAAACTCACAGTGTGTGCAGCTACCTCCATAGAATCAAGATAGCCCAAATTCCAGATGAGCAAGGAAAGTGTTCTCCAGGCCTCGCCCCTTACCAAATAGCTACTGGCACTTGATAGAGGGAGGGAGAATTATTTTTCTCCTAATTGTTCCATGCAGTATTTTTGCAACTTTTTTTTTTTTTGTTTACAACTTGTCATCTGGTTCCAGAACAAAAAGAAAATAATCAACTCTTTTTCAGAAGTATCTTTTCACCTTTAAATTAATGCAATGAAATGACAGAAATCACATAGATTAAACCTGACACTAAATCAAACATGCATTAGGTATTAATTCATAATTTACTAAATTACTACTATAGTATTGGGGCCCAATTCAATAAAAATGTGAATGGATTGGGAATTTAATTATACATTATAACTTTAAATATGTAGAAAAATAATTTTCAACTCATACAATTTTGGTTTTATGGCAATTTCTCAAAAACAACAACCATCTGACATAAGAACAGCCATACTTTAGATATATTTGTCAGAGAAACTGAACAAATTCATGGAACCTGGTTTCTTGGGGAGGTTTTTAACATCTTGGTTTTCTTTTTTTCCTAATTGTAAGTAATCATCAATTAATGGATAAACTTAATTGCAGCTAATATATAGGAAGAATGTTGAGGAGTTTGGCATATATCGTCATTCAAGAATGCCTTAATTAAAAAATAATAGAAAAGAAAGACATGACCTAATTCAGTTCTGGATTCTGAGAACAGCTTTCAATCCCGAAGTCTCAGAAGCAGCAGGGACAGACTCTGGGAAAACTCATTACCTGAAAGGAGACTTTTGTTCACTGAAAAGCCTGCATTACAGAACCACGGAAGACATGAAAATACGCACAACTCTCCAAAAGGAAATGAAATCAGGTGCAGACTCAATACCTGTCCAATTTGGATGATGGATGTAGTCCTGCCTCCCATAATACAGAATACTGACATACAGGCTTTGGCAGTGCAGGGTATTGGGGATAGGAATAGAAATGGTAAGATTTGGTGTGATGATCTGTACAGCTCCACTGCAAACACTTGGGTGAATAGATGGCTTTTTTCTATGGTTAATATTCTTTGAGAACAGACTTGAGATGAATGGGGGCCAATGCTTTACACACAACATGCTTTGTGCTAGAGTCTAGGCTACATGTGTTCTACATGAACTCATAGAACTCTCAGAAGCCACCATACAGGTAGTCGCTAGTCTTAATCTCTACTTTCTAAATGTGGAAAGTGAGGTGCAGAGGTAGCCTAACTTGCTCAAGTGGCTAGCAAGTGGCTGAGTCAGGGTCCAGACTTCAGCAGCCTGGCTCCAGGGCTTGACATTCAGCTCCTATGCTTCATCCAGTGCCATTTAGGAGTGATTCTTTATTGTATTATGTCCACTCTTACCTTCTGCCCACAAAGCATCAATTTTCTATTGGCTTTGGGTATGTTGTAGCTGCAATCAATGTCTTAGAAGCACTTTTTGTACATGGAACACAATTCTATATGAATGTGAGTCTTAGAGGTTCTGTTCTGCAAACCAGGGTTACGTATCATCTCTTAGAAGATAGCTAGTAACTAGTCAAGTAGAGTCAGGCTGTCCAATAGCTAGTAACCAGCCAGGGTAAGTCAGTGTCTAGAAGTCGATGAAGCCGTGCTTCTGTTCCTGAACGCTGTGCTGTAAACGAACTCTGAAGGGCTGTTATTTTCCTCTCAGCTCTCTTTTCCCTTTCTTCCATTTCATGGAGTTTTAGTGAACACAGGACCACCCTGTTTGCATGTCATTTCCCAGATGCCTTTGAAGCTAGCTTTAGTTAGGCAATTAAGCTCCAACCGAAGGAATGCGAGCTGGAGGAAATGTAGCAATTTCTACCAAGAAGATTGCTCAGTGCAGACGTCTCCTCTTCCTGTTAGGTGAACAGTGGAGGAGCTGTCACACTGACCCAGACCTGCCGGACTGCAAAGTCACATTGCTTTGGTTCTGGAGATGAGTCAGAGCTCTTAAAGAACGACTACTCTTGCCCATCACATTGGAAGTGTCTTGGTGACAAGAATATGTCCTGGCTAGGGGGTTGCTTTGTTGTTTGTTTACCTGGCAATAGCAGCTTAAGTTCTACCACAATATCAAATGACTGGATTTTCCGAGTAATCACCTGAGCTCATAGTCCGGGATCTCAGCATTCTGAGAACTGCCACCTGGCAGTGTTCAAGGTTTGCTGGTTAATGAACAGATATACTGCTGTTCAGCAACCTGTGCTTTTCCCATGCTGTTAAAGTGATGACGACTGCACAGTGCTTAAAGAAGCAGAAGGAAATGTGGTTATGATTTTTCTTTTTTTAGTACTGGGAATCGAACCCAGGGCCTGTGCCTTCTAGCCAAACACTCTATCATTATACTATACCCAGGCTCTCATTACATTTTTAAGTGGAAAAAATTTACAAAATAGTCAAGAGTGAGCTCTATCTTTTTTTTGCATTATTTTAATTGGATATTTTCTTTATTTACATTTCAAATGTTATCCCCCTTCCTGGTTTCCCCTCCAGAAACCCCCAATCCCATCTCTCCACTCCCTGCTTCTATGAGGGTGCTCCCCTACCCACAAACCCACTCTTGCCTCCCCTCTCTGGCATTTCCCTACACTGGCACACTGAGCCTTTAAAGGACCAAGGGCTTCTCCTCCCACTGGTAGTCAACAAGGCCATCCTCTGTTACATATGTGGCTAGAGCCATGGGTCTCTCCGTGTGTCCTCTTTGGCTGGTGGTTTAAGTCCCTGGGAGCTCTGTGGTGTCTGGTTGGCTGGTATTCTTGTTCTTCCTATGGGGTCCTTTGGTCCTTTCTCTAACTCCTCCACTGGGGATTATAATGGTAGATCCATTTAAAGTGAGTTGATAAAGTGGAAGGTGTTTCTCTCTATTTTATGTTTTGTTTCTTTTCGCTTATCTGCATTTACACTTTTTTATGATTCTTTTTTATTAAACTTTAATAAGATGAACTAAAAGTAAAGCATATGTGCAGAAAAAACGGCCACTCTTATAAATAAGGCTCCAAACTGTAGTTCTCAGGCAGCTATAGGCTTTGTTCTCACTTGAGTGACAGCAGACAGATGTAGGTTCGGGCTGGTTGGTCATGACTCTCCCCCATATAATCTTTCTGGGTCCCAGTTGACTGAGGCTCTGCCCTATTGAACAAGTAAATTCCACGGTATCATAGACACCTTCAGTCCCCTCACCCAGAATGCAGGAAGAACAGAGAAATGTGTGTGACTGGTGGTTTAGGTCCAGCAGCACACACCGTACTCACTCTGCAGTGGTAAGATCAAGCCTGCCACAGGGAATAGCACCACGTGATTTGCTCGTGAGGTAATATCCCTGATACCAGCTCTTCATTCAGGTTAAATAAATGATTGGGGTAATTTGGTTTTATTTTTAATTCTTCGAATATATTTTGTTTCAACTTAGTGCTGTTGGAAGATATTCCTTTTTTTTTTTTTTAAATCTTTCCTAAAGAGAAAGGAAGAAAAATTTCTTCTCTTTCCCAAACTTGAGGACATAGCTTGTTATTTTTCAGCGTTGTAACAATCCCATCGATTGGCTTTGTTATTCTGCTCATTTCTGAGCTAGTGACACCTCTTACTTATAGGTCAGGAACGGAGCTGACATTCAGTCCTGTCTCTAGGGTGAAGCTAATGAATTGTAAGATTGGTTCATAGTGAGCAAATTAGTTTTGAAACCGGGGAATTCACAGGTTTGGTATTTTCTTTCTTTGACTCACAGATTGCTGCCTGTGGATCCCTGCTGTTTGTCCTTTGGTTTTTATAGACATAAGCTCTTTGCTTCCCTTTCTTTCCCTTCTTCATTTGAATTCTTTTTGGGAGGTAAATGAGCAGCTTCTAAAGACAGTCTGAAGAATCATGCAAAGCTTATTTCTTCTTGCAATGAATGCTTTTGGTCAAGGACACATTAAACCAATGTTCCCTCTCAACCGATGGGAGATACTCCCAGTTAGCTTTTGTGTTGCTTGTTTTCTATCTGCCCCGGGTGGAAGCAGAGGGAGGGGTGTGGGTAAGAGCCTTGAAGTTCTGAGTCAGAATTGGAAGTACTGATAGGTGAATGAGTAGGAAGCTGTGGGGCTCAGGTTAGGAGAAAGGATAATGGACAATGTTTTCAAAGCTAATAGCATCTCTGAGAACAGATACTAAAACTGTACCTTAAATAGAAAAATCAGTAATCACAGGGAATTCAATCCTCTAGAACCAGTCGTCTCTATTGTTCCTATATTCTTTCTCTCCTATCTATTGTTTCACTATTTCCTTAAATTTTTTTTGCTTGCTTTTCTTTTTTCTTAATACTATCCTTGGCTAGTCATATGGCTTCTCCATTCCTTAAGATGTCCACCAAATAGGCCATTCTGAAACACACAATATTTACTGATAAGTGTCTGAAGCACCAACTGCTAGTCCCCATGCCAGGACTGCTGAGGCTAAACAGGAGGCACTTTCTGCTTTCCAGTACCCCATATCTAACCTTTTAGGCTCTTTCGTTCTTTGAGAGCATAAAGGGCAGAAAAGAAAAATTGCCCAGAAAGAGTCAGGAGACATGTCCCTGATACTTAGGCTTGAATTTTCAAGATAAATAGCATTTTTCCAAGTAGAAAGGGATGGAAAATAAGCTTTTACCCAGAGAGGATACTGCAAATTCTTTCCTTTAAAAAAACAAAAACAAAAACTTTTCTCAATACAAAATCAAGAATTATTAGTGAGGAAATATCTCCCTCTTTATGTAGCACGAGATAGACCACACTGAGTGAGTAAATCTTGTTTTTGTTTTGTTTTACAAAAAATCTGGTTGTCTAGAATGCTCATCAACTGAGACATAGCTGGGTACCAAGTAATATGCTCACAAAAGTTTGAGTAACCAAACATTATGTGGCAATATTTCTTAGTTTTAGAAGTTCCTTCATCCTCTCAGTCAGCCAATTTTTGGGGTATTGTGGACATCATTCTTGCAAAACAGTTCAGAGACTGTCATGTGGACAGCTGTAGGGAAGGCATTGGTCCAGAGACTGTCATGTGGACAGCTGTGGGGAAGGCATTGGTCCAGAGACTGTCATGTGGACAGCTGTAGGGAAGGCATTGGCTTGGGGCTATCTCAGCCAGGTTTACTTAGAGTAGTCGTACAAAGTCATTTCTAGGATATTGGGAGTTTAGAAATCATCAAGGCCAGAAGTGGGTTTAGAAATTGCATATGGATTTAAGACACAGAGAGAAAATACAAGGGAGCCTTAGTTCTTCACAGTAATGGGTTTTGGGTTTTTGGGGGGCTTTTTGTTCTTGTGGTCATCATTGTTGTTTGCTTGTTTTGTAAAGTAGGTTAAATTTTACTCTGTGTGTTCTGTCTTAGAAGTCCATTTGTAATTTTAGAAAGAATCCTGACCCCAGGAGTAGAAATTACCATTTTAGCTATTGCTGTAACCCAACGTCTACAACCAAGATTTTCTTAATCTTTTAAAAGTTTTATGGTTTTACAGAGTATTACTTAGATACATTGCTTCTTTACATCTTGCCTTTCAAAATAGCTTCAGAAAGGCTTTTAAGTGCCTTCCTATATAAAGTAAAGCAGTGAGCTGACAGGATCTGGAAGACAACCAGACTTTTGTCCTATCCACCAGAGCTACCCCTAGCTCGGGGCTAAGGTAGACAGAAATGTAAGGCTAAGGTTACCCAGCCTGGAGAGGACAATGCTCAAAGAGAAGAGCCCTGTTAAGCCAGACAGCTCCTTGTTCTGTTTCAAATAAAAATACTTTCAAAGCCCTACTTACTTGGCACCCAGCTACCACACAATGTCTGAAAGAAGCATTGCTGATGTGAAGAGAAACCTGAAGAACTCTCATTAGGCAAACAGGAGTGTATAGGAGAATATAAGAGAACTTGAACATGTGGCCTCACCCATCCGCCTGGAGTAAGAGCTGCCCTTGACAAAGTACTGTACTGTGTGTGATGATGTTTTATCATAGGTCCATGTTGGTTCATTTTACCCATCCATTCTCTGAGGTATGGATTTATAGAGGGTTTGATATTCCTCACACACAGTATGCTTGGCTCCACACAACTCATAGGATTCTGCTATGCCTATTTCAGGAAGAGAAAACGGAGGTCTGAGGAGTTTACATAGCTTGGTTAGAATCAGAACTGGTAAACAGTATATCTGGTTCTCGGTAATGACTTCCACTGTCAGACCATGGGATTCCCATTCCTGTTTCCTTGTAGACAATGGAGGCCAGAATTGATTACAGCTTTGTGGGTGCCTCTCCTTTGCTCCGGGACTTCATTGTGAACCTAGATCCATACAATATAAATATTTAATACTCTTTGGGAGAGACATATTAGGCTATTAGGGAGCAAAAACCTAAAAGGTATTTCCTTGGCCTTCAGAAACTTTGATGAGGAGAGGACATTCACAGAAATCTCAGCATGGAGTGTGATGTGGAGAACAACAGACATGGCTCAGGCTTCAAGCCTGACAATTGAGTTCAATCCCCAAGACCCCCCAGCACTGACTGATTCTTAGGCCCTTAAGTTGTTCTCTGACCTCATATAAGCCCACAAGATGCATGCATATGTACATGAAACCAAATAACAGAATCAAATAAAACATACTAAAACCCTTTTCAAGTTACACATAAAGAAATTATTGGGATAATTGGCGAGGTAAGATATTTTTTAGCTGAGTCAGTCAGTGCTTCAACCACTGAGTGTGGATAGGCTTTGTGAAGAAAGAACACCAAAGGTGGGATTTGGGTCTGCTCATGATCTCCACAGAGAAAAGGGACAAGAAAGGCTCTTCCAACTAGAGAGGACAGTGAAAATAAAAGCATGGGCTTGAGATAGCCTGAGGCATGCTTCAAGAATCTGGTTCTGAATTGGACAAAGCTTGGGAGGGGTGTTATTGGGCGGGGAACATCCGGAAAGGAGCAATGGGTTCTGCAGCTCTTCACTGCAGTGCTCCAGGCAGCACGTGTCGGTGACCAGTGTGGGGAGGACCAGCATGTTGCTACATCTTGTTTTGCAGCCTGAGCAGAAATGCATCTGGCACTGCTCTCTCCTGTATGAAGGGAGGGGGTGTTGGAGCTTTTGCAGCCAAGTCCCTCCATCCCTGGAGGAGCAGCCAAAGGGCCTCATGTCTGATGCTCTTGACTGGGTGATACCACATGGCTATGCTTCGGAGGCTCAATGCTTTTCCTCCACACCGATGTTTCCTGTCGCACCATAGGTCAGTCAACCTTATTCTTGATGTCTGTTGGCTACATGATCCCCCTTTGGTGCTCTTTGCTTAATAAACAAATTATTTCCAGTCCTCTGAGCTGGGCTATAATTTATTTGAGGAGATGAATAAATTCTTACACTGTTTTTTTTGTTTATTTCCCTGTGCAATGACAGGCACACAGTAGGTTTGCAAAGGAAACAAACA
Organism: Rattus rattus; assembly: GCF_011064425.1. Classification (NCBI taxonomy): domain Eukaryota; kingdom Metazoa; phylum Chordata; class Mammalia; order Rodentia; family Muridae; genus Rattus; species Rattus rattus. The sequence continues at coordinate 51,877,567 of NC_046165.1, read as the reverse complement.
AAGCAAAACAAAAACAAAAGAGTAACAACAAAGGCATGTTATACCAGACTGCGTCCTTCCGCACAGAAGGCCCAAATAGCAAGGATTTATATAGCAAATTGTTTAATCCTCTAAAGATTATGAGAAGTCAAATATTTAGACTATAGAAAATATTTTTTCTTTAAATTAGTGTAATTAATCACCTGAGTATTTCAGCTGCTAACAAGGTACAGAAATGTTCAAAGTACTTCCTGCCTAGGCCCACTTCTTGGCCAATATTTTACCAGGCCCTGAGTTATAAAGCCTAGAAATCAATTTCACCCTTTACTACAAAATGATGACAGGACCAGAAAAAAAAGGTTCTTGTTTAATAAGCAGGGGTGCTTGGAAGCAAGGAAAAATATTATTATGCTATAAGGGTCTGAATGCAGACCAACAAGCAAGCACTTCGAGAATATGATCACATACACTTGTAGGTAGAGATAGAGTATTCGGAAGTGTTCTGTGCTAAGCCTGGCTCAGGATAAAGTCAACGGCAAGAATATTTTCATGTGAGTCACAGAATCGCCAAGTTTGTACATGTTCAGTTTCTCAGTCTTTCATCTCTCTCTCCTCCCAGTAAGGGCAATCTCAAGAAGAGGCAAGAAACCAAATCAAAGTATAATGTGAAGTCATTGCATTATCATTTTGGTTCTATCTTCCTTACTTGAAAGAAGCAAAAAGTAAGCTCAAGAAAATAGTCAGAGAAAAATAAAACTGACACGAAATCAGAAAATGCATGTCATCAGGGTCACAACTGTTCCTATTGCCACATCATACATGCCAAGGAACATTAAAAGATACTGAAAAAATGGTCAGTCCAGCAGCTGTAATTCTTCTTTAAGAATGGCTTCTAAAAAGAGTTTACTTTTAGTTAAAAATTAAATTGGTTCAGGTGTGGTTGTACATAACTAATCCTAGCACTCTGTGGATCTAGGCAGGAGGCTGAAGGGTTCTAGTCTAGCCTGGGCAGGTCCCTGGGTGGAACAGGTCCCTGGGTGGAAACCAAGCATGAAATGAAGTGGCTAAATAAGTTAACTTAATCGTACAGACTTACAGGGTAAAAGTGATGCTTGAGTATATGCATGCAGTGTAGAGTAATAAAACCAGAGTAATTAAAAGATTCTTCACACTGAACGTTTATCATTTCTTTAGCACAAGAGCATCCAAAAACTCTCCAAAGATTCAATAACAAGGAAATAACTTGTTCTAAGAGAGTAGGCAAAAGATCCTAATGTTTTTGTTTCCTAAATGAAGACACATAATGGACAATATGTATGTGGAAAAGCTTTGCTCAGCATCTTTAACCATCAGAGACATGCAAATTAATTCCTGGGCTCCTGGCAGCCAGTTGTACCCCCTTAGTCTTCTATCAGATAAAGTCACAGATGCTGGTCGTGACTTTGTCTAGTCTATCAGGGAGCTAGTGATCAATGCTAGCCCTGTTCTGGTTTGTCCTTGCCAATGTTCAGTACATTTGGAACCTGTGTCTTTGTTCCCTGAAGCCTGTCTCTGACCAGAGTCCTCAGTACCGAGAGACTGTCATACAAAGTTCTTTCTCTAATGTCTAGAGGTATTCTAGCAGCCAGATTCAGTTTATAGTTCCGTGGCATTTGTCTTGAGATTCCTAAGAGTAGAGATTTTTCCATTATCACCCACCTGTTTCCAGCATCCCCTAGTTAGTCCTTAGATGTTTTAGCACACCAGGGCTATGTATCATCCTCATCTTGGAATGGTTCTTTGTTTTAATAATTTTTTTTCTGCAAAGGAGACAGATGCATGAGCCAACCATTTTATTTCTAAATCTTAACAGGACTGTTGGTCCGAATGAGCTAATTGAGAAGTTATGTGACCATAGTATTCCTAAAGCACGAGAATGTTTATGAAAGGGTCTGAAGGTGGCTTCTAATGTCAGGACACTGCCCTGTATTTTAAGGAGGACTGGTTTTGCAGAGGCACACTCTAAGATGACAGCATTGCTGTTACTGTTTGGTTTTTTGCAGTGTTTGTGCTTTGGACTTTCCAGCAAGATTAAACAGGCAAAGAATGAAAGCATTCTTCTTCCATGTTCTTTATACAGGCTGTCATCAGAGGTGCAGTACACAAGTAAAGAACCTAATGAGTTTTCTAATTTATTCAAGCAGAAGTCTGGGGAATATGTGTGGGAATGGAATTTAAGGGTGTGGGATAATGGCGGAAGGAACATTAAACTGGATTGGCCTGAGTTTATTGATATGTGTCCACTGAGTGAAGAGCGTGTTTAGAATGGAAGCTTGCACTATTTTAAAAGGGGAAAAACATGTCAAAAGTTTGTTTGAGTGATTGGATGAAGTATTTGTCAAAAGATGGTCTACTGAAAAAAAGTTAGAGATGTTTGCTATGCCTTAGTTTAACGTTGATGAGGGATATTTTTATGGCTCAGGGGAAGTGCAATGCTAGAGTCGGTATGTTGTGTAAAACCTAATCCTTCAGAATGAGAAGGCCCAGAAGACATGTCCCTCACTAATTCTATAAGACACAAAATGGTGACGGGGCACAGGAACACTTGAACGGCCTTGTCATCGCCCATTTCCTTGTGCCGGACCTAAGGTCCAGAGATGTTGTTGAGTTGGATAAATTAAATGCTTCACTGGGCCCTGAAGTATCAGGGACCCAGGCTAAAGGGAAGGTGATAGTAGATGTGGCAATGGCAGCATAGAGAAAGCAATGCCCATAATGGTATAGGACCCAGGATGGGCAGCACAGGCGAAGTGAATTTTATGGCGTCATGACTCGTATGGACCTTAGGTACTGGCTAATCAGGCACGGTGTTTCCAGACATGAAATAGATACAACACCGGCTGTATTTTTGTTTGATCTGTATAAGCAGAAAAATTCTCAAACAAATGAAATGAAGGGCATGTGGATTGTGGCAAGGGGGGAATCTTGGCTCATGAACCAATTTCCAGAGTAAGCCAGTTTGCAGACCCAGAACCCCTTGAATGAAGGGATGGCTAGGTTCCCCTGAGGAAAGATCTTGTTAAAGTATCTAAGAGTTTTGCTGTTAGCCTTTCTCCAGTCCTTTCCCAGAGGACTATGACTTTTTACAAGGGTAACTGTACACTAGGGGAAGGAAACAAGGCTATTTGAGGGCTGTTGGATACTGGTTCTGAATTAACACGCAATTTGAGAGATTCCAAGAAACATTGTAGCTCTCCAGTTAAAGTTCGTTTTTTGTGGGGGTCACGTGATTAACAGACTTTTGGCTTAAGTCCAATTCACAGTAGGTCCAGTGGGTTCCTGAACTCATCCTGTAGTTGTTTCCCCAGTCCCAAGTGCATAATTGTGACATATAAATATATATTTACAGGTTGGCAGAATTCTCACATTGATTCCTTGCTTTGTGATTGAAGGCTATTATGGTTGGAAAGCTGAATAGGAACCTTTAGAGTTGCCTCTGTCAAGGAAAATAGTGAATCAAAACTAGGATATCCTCCCTGGATGAACTGCAGAAATTAGTGCCACCCATCAAGGACTTGTAAAACGCAGGCATGGTGGTTCCCACCACATCTCCCTTTAGCCCTCTGTCTGGCTAGTGTAGTGATGAACAGATCATGGAAAATGACAGTTAACTATCAAAAACTAGTGATTCCGATTGCAACTGCTCTTCCAGATGTAGTGTTCTTACTTGAGCAGATTAACAACCATACAGTGATTGATCTGACAATGCCTTTTTCCTTGTCCATAAGGACCACCAGAAGAAATCTGCTTTCAGTTGGCAAGGTCAGCAGTATACCTTTACAGTTTTACCTCAGGGATATATTAACTCTCCTGCCCCTATGTCATAGCTTAGTTTGAAGGGATCTTGATCCCTTATACATGATATCACATTGATGTACTATATTGATGACATTATGCTGATTGGACCAAGTGAGCAGGAGGTAGCAACTGCTTTGTGTTTGTTGGTAATGCACATGTACATCAGAAGATGGGCAATAAATCTAACCAAAACTCAAGGGCCTTTTACCTCAGTGAAATTCTTAGAAGTCCAATGGTGTATGGCATGCAGAGATAGTCCTTCTGAGGAAGTGGTTCTCAATCTGTGGGTCATGACCCTATTGGCGGTCAAACAGTCCTTTCACAGGGGTCACATATCAGATTACATTGAGATTCATAACAGTAGTAAAATTAGTTATGAAGTAGCAATGAAGATAGTTTTATGATTGGGGGTCACCAGAGCATGAGGAACTGTATCAAAGAAAGAGTCCCTTAGGAAGGTTGAGAACCACTGCTTTAAGGTGAGGGATAAGTTATCACACCTGGCCTCTTCCACCACCAAATAAAAAAAGCACAATGTTTAGTGAGCCTGTTTGGATTCTGGAGACAGCACATTCCTCACTTGGGTGTATCACTCCAGCCCATGCAACATGTGACTCAGAAGGCCACTAGCTTTGTGTGGGGCCTGGAATAGGAGGAGGCTCTTCAGCAGATCTACATGGCTGCCCAGTTAGTTGCTCTACCACTTGGACCATTTGACCCAGCAGACCTGATGATATTTGAGGGGCCAGTGGTAAATAAGGTGCTGTTTGGAGCCTTTGGCAAAACCCTATATATGAATCACAGAAGAGACCTTTGGGATTTTGAAGCAAGACTCTACCATCGTCTGCAGACAAGTATTGTACCTTTGGGAGACAGCTCTTGGCCTGCTTTTGGGCCTCAGTGGAAACTAAAATTGGACAATGGGCCACCAAGTTACCATGTGACCTGAGCTGCCCATCATGAGCTGGTTATTATCTGACTCACCAAGTCATAAGGTAGGTGGACACAGCAGTAACCTATTAGCAAAGGAAATGGTATATATGTGATTGGTCCTTAGCAAATCCTGAAGGCACAGCAAATTACATGAAGTTGCCCACATGCTATGGTTTCTACTGCCATTATGATGCCATCTGCTGCCAAGCATGCACCTGCCACCTCATGGGGGTGTGTCCTGTTGGTTGTCTAAGGAAGAGAAGACTAGGGTCTGGTTTACTGATGGTTTTGCATGTTATGCAGGCACCACCCAGACACGGAGAGCTACAAACCCTTTCTGAGACAATGCTGAAAGACACTGGTGAAAGAAAGTCTTCACAGTGGGCAGAACTATAGGCAGTACACATGGCTATGCATTTTGTTCAGAAGGAGAAATGGCTAGATATGCCGTTGTTCACTGATTTACAGGCTATAGCCAGTGGATTGGTTGGACGGTGGGGAACTTGGAAAGAGGATGGCTGAAAAATTGGTGAGAAAGAGACCTAGGGAAGATGTGGATAGATTTCTCCAAATGTGTGAAGATGCTTGTGTCCCATGTAAATGCTCATCAAAAGGTAACCAGCAGAGAAGGAGCTCAATAAGCAAGTAGATAGGATGATCTATTCTGTGGACAGTCAGCCTCTTTTCCCAACCATCCCTGTCAATCTCCAGTGGGCCAATGAACTAGGTGGCCATAGTGGCAGAGATGAAAGTTAGGTATGGGCTTGACAACGTGGATTTGCACTTACCAAGGCTGACCTGGCTACAGCTGCTGCTGAATGCCAAATCTGCCAACAACAGAGACAAACACTGAGCTCCAGATAGGGCACCATTTCTTGGGGTGACCAGTCAGCAAAGCAGTGGCATGTTGACTACACTGAACCACTTCTTCTTTGGAAAGGACAAGGATAACACTTTTTTCTTATTGAGTAGATATTTATTCTGGTAATGGATTTACCTTTCCTGAACATAATACTTCTTCGAAAACCACCATCCATGGACTTTCAGAATGCCTTATCCACTCTCATGGATATTCCACACAGTGTTGCTTCTGACCAAGGAAATCACTCCAATGATTCTCAATGTTCCAATGAGAAATGCAACAATAGAACCAATACCATGGAATCCATTGGTCTTACCATGTTTCCCATCATCCTAAATCAGCTATCCTGATGAAAAGATGGAATGACCTTTTGAAGTCACAGTTATAGCTCCTATTAGATGCAACAGACTGTACAGCTGGGGCAGGGTTCTCCAGAAGATGTTACGTGCTTTGAATCAGTGTCCAATAATATATGGTAGTTTCATCCATAGCCAGGATCCACTTGGAGGAAAAGAAATAGTTTCACTCACTATCACTCTTAGTAACCACTAGGAAAACTTTTACCACCAGTTTCCAAGACCTTAAATTATGCTGGCCTAGAAGTCTTGGTTGCCAGAGAAGAGGGTGCTTCTGCCAGGAAAGACATTCCACTGAACTGGAAGCTCGGACTTCCCTTTGACCACTTTGGGCTTCTGATATTAAACTAATGGGCTAAGGAAGGGTAACAGTGATTAATGGGTGATTGATCCACATTATCAAGAGGAAATTGGATTTTTTTCCACAGTAGAGGTAGGAACAACTATGTATGAGTACAGGAGAAACTTTAGGGCATCTCCTGGTGCTACCATGTCCTGTGATTAAAGACACTGGGAAATTACAACAGCCTAATCCAGTCCGGAAAAGAGTCAAAACATGCTGAAATGCTTGCTGAGGGTGGAGGAAATACAGAATGGTTAATAGATAACTGTAGTTATAAATACCATCTCGGGCTACATGTGCAGAAGCAGAAATGAAGATTAAAATTGACATGAGTGTTTCTGCCATTTTTGTTGAAAATCCATTTGCATAAATATTTATGTTTTCTTTCCTCATTTTCCTTATCATATAATATAACATCAGTTGAGAGGGTATCAGTGGTTATTACATTTGAGTTTGAGATGCCAAAGGAATGTCCTTCAAGTGACATGAATATTCTAAAATTTACAATGCACTTAGAGTTTGATGAGGGATAGTTACATCATGATAATCATAATTATAATCTAGTTATTGTTTTCATTTGAAAATTAAGCATGGCATAAGAAGGTATGATTGTGTGTCAGATTGATAAGGGGTGGACTTACAATGGATTTTCTTGGCTGTCAACTTTGACTATATCTGGAATTAACTAAAACCCAAATGGCTGGGCATACCTTAAGGAAAGGGCATACCTTTAATTAAGGAAAGGGTTTTCCTTAATTAAATCATTTGAAGTGGGAAGATCCATTTTTAATCCAGATATTTTGAGGTGAGTAGTTCCACCTTAATCTGGACCACACCATCTGCTGGCAGCCTATAATAAAGACCACGGAAGAAGGAAGTTTGCTCTCCCTGCCTGCTTGCCTTTGCTGGCAAGTCCATTACTTCACTAGTATTAAAGCCTTGTTCTTCTGGATTCTGGTGGATACTGGAGACCAGCTGAGACATCTAGCCTCGTGGATGGAGTAACTACTGGATTCTTAGACCTTCCGTTGCTAGACAGCTTTTGCTGGACTAGTTAGACTGTTGGACATAGCTTATAAGAAGCCATTTTAATAAATTCCATTTATATTTACATACATTTATTCTATAAGTTCTATTCCTTTAGAGAACGTTAACTAATATACCTAGTATTTATTTTTATAAAATATCAGGTCTCTTTCTTGATTTGTCAGCCTTAGCTAGGATCTATTATTTCCTTTTCCCAAGGATAAAAAGTTTATTTTATTTAGAGAACCATGTTGTCTCTCACAAACTCTTTGTTGGCTATGTAGACATTATGTAGAGTTCCACATATATTTAAACTAGTAAACAACGGTGTTTCAATTTTAGAAAAGAATATGTATCAACTCCATTCATGGGTGATGAAAATTTTTAACTCTTAGAATTTCTTCTACTAAATACTACATTTTATTCCTATCTTACATCCATCCAACCACTACTTTTAAGCTGTTCGGTGTTTTTATTTTTGTCTTCTGTGTTGTTGCTTGTATTAACTCTTACATGCTATATTTACAGTCAAATCTAAAATATTAACAATTCTACTTATGTAAGTAGTATCCCTACCTAGTAATTAGCCTAATTAGTGATTAGTCTCATAGAGGAGGAAATCAGCCTTATAATTAAGTCTACATAATTAGTATGAAACTATTTCCAGCACTGACATCAAATGAAACACCTGTCTTAAGTCGTATTCTTCAAACTCGTCTTACACCATCTGAACACGTTCCTATTTGGACAAATGGCTTTTTTTTTTTTTTTTTTTTTTTTTTTTTTTTTCGAGCTGGGGACCGAACCCAGGGCCTTGCGCTTCCCCTAGGCAAGCGCTCTACCACTGAGCTAAATCCCAACCCCTAAAATGGCTTTTTTATACAGCTTTTTCCCCCCTGCAATTTTAAATTGCCTGCCACCCTCCCCAATCCTTCCCTCATTATAATAGAAGTTGTTTCACATAAAAGCCATGTCCAAGCTGCAAGGAGTGCTGGGCATCTAAAGGGTCAACGCTATCCCTTTGAAAACTTGTCCTTGACCCACTCAAAATCACAGGATTTTGTTGCAGACTGACCGTCTAGCATGAAGCTCCATAGAGTAGCTTACTTCAAGGGGGACCCTTTCATTAGGGCAGTGAGTGATGTTCTTGCTTACTTTGCATCCTGCACTTCCTGTTTTGTTTTGCTTTTTTACACATATCCTTTTTTTTCCCAAAAAAGCACTTCATCCATAAATTACTTGTAAACAGTCTTTTTAGACTTTCCTGGAAACTTAAATTGAGATGCTGGTTGATAGTAACACATGAATTGTCCTTAAATCACCAATGAGTACACACACACACACACACACACACACACACACACACACACACAGAGACACACACACATATACAGACACATGCACACACACATACACATGTGCACACACACATACACACATACATGCACACATGCACACATACACACACACATACACACACTCACACACATACACACACATACACACACACACACACACTCCCATACACACACACATACTCACATACACACTCACACACACATACACCCACCCACACACTCACATACACGCACACTCACATACACACATACATATACACATACACACACTCTCACATACACACATACCCTCTCACATACACACACACACACACACACACACACACACACACACACACACACACACTCATGCAATCACATTTGTATTAGTTTTGTCTGATTATACTGTGCGTCTGAAATACCGAGATTTCCTTAATCTCCTGACTCCTGGGTTAGTTCCTAATCTTTGTATGGTATTTCTTCTTCTCGCTAAGGTTCTTTTTGGGGTTAGCAATGAAGTTTGCAGTGAAATTTTAAGTACTTTTCTCACAAGAAAGTAGATTGGAGTTGTTATTTTAAACCATGACAAATCTGGAAATCTGTTTACAAGAGCTTTGTGATCTGAAAACTTGGCCAAACATAATTATAACTTTGAAGCAGCATCCTTGTATCTTGTTAGTGAGAACTCTGCATGGTAGTCTAGGTCTAAGGCTAACTGACTTTTAAAAATGCAATGTCTATCTCATTCTTTTGGAGAGGAAAGCTTGAATTCTTTTCTACAAAACTTACAGTGGACATTTAAAATTAACCATAGGGTCTACTATGTGGATATATGTTGCTCATGACTTTAATTTCTTCAAGGTTTTTATCATGAAGGAATATTAAATTTGGTGACAATTTTTCTGTCCAGGTCCAACAGGAAAATTGGTCTTTTTTGTTCTTTTTACATGTACCTGGTTTTGAAAACAAGGTAATTCTGGTATCGGAGTGTGGTAATAGTTTTTCCCTTTGTATTTTGTGAGACACTTTGAGAAAAAAAAAATGAAGGAGCGTACAACCCCAGCTGCTATCTCTGCCGTGGTTCTCACACGAGTCTGCCTGTGTTTCTTTTCTCCGTGTTAAGCTGCTTCAAAGCCTTCCATGGATGTGCCACTTTTCCTCATCTTCATTGTCCATTCATGGGACCATTCAAGTGTGTGATGGACTTCTCTGCCTCCAGAACCAAATCTGGTTGTTTGTCTGTCTATTTGTCTACTTGAGACAGGCTGGCACTGTGTGGCCCTGGCTGTGCTGGCATTTGCTATATACCTGGAGTAGCCTCAGATTTTTGACATTTTTTTTTCTGCTGTAGACTTCCAAGTGCTGGAGCTGCAGTTGAGTACTGCCCCACACATCTCTTGAGCCAAATTTTTGTCACTGGCATACTTGATAGTTCCTGAAACCCAGGCTCAGGGAGACTGAATGCTTTGTCGAGCAGCTGTGACGTGATCCAGCTGAACACTAGAACTCTGGCTTTCTTTCACTTTGCGTAATGTTTTCACGTTGTACATGTCTCCACTGTGCTCTCAATGTTTCTTAATGGAACTCAATCCATTAGAGCAGGACTGCTTACCAGGCAGAGTTTTGAGCATGTGTCTTTGCTCATTAGAACCAGATATAATGAAGGACACTAATTTGTATTTGTGTTGAATCTTCTCTCCTCGATGGCAAGGAAATGCCAGGAGACAAAACTATTTGGAATGTTTTTAGTTAAAACAAACAAACAAACAACCCCCCCCCACTGTGTAAGTGTCTTACTCATACTTACACAAGAGCTTAAAAATAAATTGGGGCAGGGTGGGGAAATTACTCTAATTTTTATCTTTATTATGGCCTGTGAACATCACATTTATTAGGGTGGTTCTACTTCCCCAAACCTAGAGGTGTGTGGATGAAGGAAGGACACACAGATGTGTGGATGAAGGAAGGACACACAGATTAATCTTGTGTATTGTAGAATCCAAACCCATCCCCACCTGCCTCTCTTAACCTCATCCATGCCTTTCTATATTTTTCTTTCTTTGCCACATTTTGTTTCTATTAATAATTTTGAAAAGGGAAGATGTGAAATTACAGATTCATGGCTCTTGCTGACACACACAGGGCTCATTAAACAATGTAGATTCTATTTTCTCACCTTTATTTGTGTAAAAACCATAGATACCATTCAGAGGGAAGTAGTACACATTACAAATTCATATCCATCCTTTCTTCCCTCTCTCCTTGACTTCCTCCCTCCCTCCCTCCCTCTCTCCTTCCCTCCCACTATCTCTCTGAAGCTGTCTAATTACATATGCAAGGCTGACTCAAACTTGTAGCCTTCCTGCTCCAACCTTTCCAGTGCTGGGTTTATAGGTGGGTATCATCAGGCATAGCTGAGATTCTCATAGCCCTCCTTCCTAACTAGGGACTGAACCCAGGGCTGGCTGTGTATATACTAGGCAAAGACTCTACTACAGAGTTATATGCCTTCCCATGTTAAAAAAAAAGAAAACAAACAAAAAACCAATTATTTTGATACAGAGTCTTGCTAAGTTACCCAGATGACCTTGAGCTTGACACCCCCTAGCCTCATCCCTTCAAGTGGCTAGGTATGCACTGCCACACACACACTGTGGTAGTCTCAATTAGAAAAGTTAAGAACACAAAGTAATAGTTTACCCACCCAATGAACATAAGTCTTGAATATTTCTTAAAAGTCTAGACAATGTTGTAGAGTTGGAATAAAGGCTTCGCTAAAAGAGTAGGCAAACTCTGTGTGACCGTTTCTTCATGATAATACATAACAGAAATACATAAATCAAATTACAGAAATTTATGATAAATCACTGAGCACAAACCAGCACTGACAGCTATGGACAGTATCTGGGAGAGCCTCTCCTAGGAGAAGTAATGGATGTGTGTTCTGGAGTCCAGGGAATGGAGTAGAAGAGAAGCACATACCAGGCAGGGGGGGCTGAAAGAGCAAGGGTCTCATGCTGGGAGGGGCGTGGCAGAAATGGAAATAGAGTCGAAGAGATTGGAAGAGAGGACCCAGGAAGGAGGTCAGTTAACAAGGCTATGCTGGTAGCCAGGTGAAATGGGGGTGTTGACTTAGTCAAAGCATTATCATAGAGATAAAGGGAAACAAAGAGATTGGAGAGGTATCACAAAAGTAGACTATCTAGGATAGGGTATCCATTAATGGAGAATGACTGAGAGGGCATCAGAGACCATTCGTGTTGCCAAGATGGCTGCGTGCTGGAGGAAAAAGCATGCTCTGTAAATGTGATCCTTGAGGTAGGATTGAAGGTGGCCTATGACTTAGCAGTCAAGGACAAGAAATGGCCTTATCTCGGATATTCAGAAGATAGTTGTTTGAACTAAAAAGACTAAAGAGTGAGCAAGCCATCCCATGAGAAAAAGTCCTTGATGGTGTCCCCAAGTTCAATTTAGGACCTTGGACCCCCATTGATTCCCACTGTGTCCCAGCAATAATAAAATAAAGCAGTTGCAAAGAGAAATGAACTCATTCCCTTGGTCTTTTCTGACCAGTATTTGTTACTCAACACAGAGTTACTTTAAAAATCAAATATATTCAACAGCAGAAGCCACCACTTCCCCTTCATCACTGCACAAATGACTGGATTCCCAGTCTAGGGAAAGTACAACCTTGACTTTTTGGGTAGTACAGCTCACAGACAATTGTAAAAGAAGACTTTAGTTGAAAGGCAGCTGGCAAATGAGAGGGATCGGACGGGAATGTCTACAAGATGTTTCTGAATTTCTCTCAACGTGGAGCTTTCTTGCTTAAGAAGAGGAGTGACTATGTGCTGTCAGTAGACAATTTGGTGGCTGCATGAGCTGAGAAACATATCTAGACATTCCCTTCAGACAGATTCCGTTTCTCTCTTCTTAATGGAAACCTGCAGTGGGAATTAAGAGAGCGTGTTCCACAGCCACCCTTTCTGCCACCCATCATCTCTCACAGCTACTGCACCAAGTCCCAGTGGGGAAGGCACAGCCATGGGAGGCAGGAAACGTAGGTCTAAATCCCTGGTCCCTGGGCAAACGTTTCATGGTTTTGGATCTTGTATTTATCATGAAAAAAAAAAAAAACAAGAATAATTGGATTATATTTTAGCTATATTGATGACTCACGAATCTATTTTTACTTCCAGATTTCTCTCCTCAGATTCTTACTTCTATGTTCCATTCCTTCCTGGACACATTCTCCATGTTTCAGAGGTAACTCAAATCCAATTTTTTTCCAAGTCTAAATTCATTTCTAGCTCTAGTCCAAACAGGAAAACAACATTCCCACAAGGTTCCTATATTGGCGAATATGCCCCCTGACCAGCAAAGTTGGGACAGCATCTGTGACTTCACCTTCAATCCACTTACCATATCCTGTTTTCAGCCAGCTGCTGTGTCCTGTGGATGCTATCTCCTATCTCTCCGCCCCTTCTGTCACACTAGCAGAAGCCACAGCTATCTTTCTGTCCAGACCTGCTGTGACCCTTGTGACCTGTCCCCTGTGCTCACGTACACTGGACATCGGACTCATTCAGCTGATTTTGAAATGTTCCTGAGACGTGCTTTCCACTGGGCCCTTATCAATGCATCAGCACTGCTCCCAAACCTGGTCAGAGGAACTTCTTATTTGCAGAGGGTAGTGGTTAATGCGGAGACTCACAACTGCTCAACGTCCTCAGACGAAGTGACCAAGTGCGTCTGTGTCAAACCCTTCCTCCAAGGCTCCAAGAAAACATTGTAGAAAGAGGGGGCACGAAGAATGTAAGAGGCAGGGGATGGAAAGGTGGCCTCTGGCTATGACATGGCCATGACACTTGCACTCATGAATGGACAGCAGCTGTGCTTACTTGAACAAGACCTGCACAAGCCAAGCCAGTTCAAGCTTCTAGCACGAAGCAAGGAGAGGCTCCCAGTGACCACTTCTAGCTGAGAAGTTAATGGAAATTTATGGATGCTAAGGGGAAGGCAGTCTTTTTTTTTTTTTTTTTGAAATGAACATTGGTTGGTCTCCCTGTGCCCAGATAGAATTCATTGGATTATTAAATTCAGTGAATATTTTTTAAAGGAAACAAAATTGAGCAATTTTTGAGGGTAAAGCAATTGAAGGATGTAGGGCTGGATATGATCTGTAACAGGAAGCCTACCAGAGAAGACCACTCAGGGTTTACAGCCAGCTGAAAGTCCCTGTGCCAGCCGGCTGGGGGTTACACTCACATATGCAGGGCTCACATGTATCACCAAGCATTTAGAGGATGTAAAGGGGAAAAACAATTACATCTTGGTATCGCAGTTGGAGGTTTTATGATAAGCAAGAAGTTTAACAGAAGCTAAGCTAGCTGGAGCATCCTGACCTTGTGTTCCTAGAATAGAGTTGGGTAATTTTCTCTGGGGTTTCCCATCAAGGAAATTCTAGTCAAACCTAAAATGACCTCAACAGAATACAAATGGAGGCACTGCTGCACTGTCTTATCCTGTCACAGACTGAGATGGATTGCATGCATGCATAAAATTCCCAAAGAATAGTATATATTATATAATATCGAATGGCATATATATATATGAAAACAATTTTATAATCTAAAGAAATAAAATAAAAAGATATGGTTCTGTTTGCCTAATGTGTTTTGCCACATCCCATTTGTTCTCTGTTTTTCTCATGGCTTTTCTTGGAGATCATTCTCTCGTTCCCAGCCTCCCTTGAACCAAGTAAAGCAGCCCTGCTCAGCAATCCATAATGTTCAGTGCTCTTCTGAGTATAGCATTCACAAATCTCATTTCAAAGCCTTATCTATTTTCCTCTTATACTTAAAATGTGTACCCTACCCAGAATGCTTACTGGTACTATTTGAAAAAGAAGAAGAAGAAGCTCAGAGAGAGAGAGAGAGAGAGAGAGAGAGAGAGAGAGAGAGACATAAGAAGAAGAGAGGGAATGAGAAAGCATTGGTTGAGAATAATATGTCATTCCTAAAAGAAATCTATCAGTTTTTGCGATTTAGGGTCAGGGGGCTTCAGAAAGAGAGCTTCACAGATTCTTACCTGCAGGAATGGGGCACGTGTACAGAGCATTTCCTGAGTTCAGGGTGGAGAGGCCCCTACTTACCCGTTATGAATGTGATACCCCATGGTTCGTGAGAAAGCTTTTTCACTGTTTACGCTGCAAAGTCACTTCATTTCTTTGAGACTTGCGTGTGACATGACCTGGTTGAGCAAAACCACCTCAAGGTCTCTTCCAATGCTAGCCTGGTTCCGGCTTACAGGGAAACTCATTCTTTTTCACCTAAGACTTTGAGGCCCCATTTGTTTTCTTCCCGCATGCTCCTCCCCACTTTCTAAGTGTAGCAGGTGAAAGTAGGGGTTCCAAAGTTTTGGAGAAAGGTGGGCAAGAGTGCATATGCTGCCGGCCCTGTATTTTGTACCTCATTAGACTGACTCCTGTTTTCAAAGCTCTGTTTGACTTTCCAAACCTTCCACTATATTTTCATAGTATTCTAGATGCGAAGTTAGTTTTGAATTTGGAAGCTTACTCTCCACTGTCACCATCTATTGACAATTGCAACCTTTGTTGTTGTTTTCTATCAAAAGTGTCATCCTTGGTCAGAAACTTTAACCAAATGCTAAACTTCTGACGATGTGCAATAAGAAAAAAGCAATTTATTTGAAATATCCTCCAAGTCATATTTCAAGGGCTTTAGTAAATACTGAAGCTTTCGTTGGAACGAGGTTCCCCTGTGTCTCAGTCTTCCCAGGCTGCCATGTTTGTGCCTATCTGTGACTCTCTCTCTCTCTCTTAGTTCCTGGTATGACCAGTTCCTTCTTATCGTTCAAAACTGAGCTCAAAGGTCAGCCTTTTATAGAGGACTCTGATGGCCACCATAGTTAGTTCAGCTCTTCTCTCCAGACCACACCACACCACCGTCTCACAGTTGCATAGCGCTTTCATTCGCAGCAAATACAGTGTTCAGTTACTGTAAATCCCCCACCCCTTGCAACATTCTTCTCTAGCAGCTTGAAGGAACATGGGACTCGATCCATCACTATTACACACTTGAAATTTAGACCAGTGTATGAACAAAATAGACACTTGGGTTAATTAATATCCCTGCACTTGAGCAGTTTCCTCTATCCATGGACTCAACAGCCTCAAATATTGGCTCTTCAGTCTGCTAGCTGTGAAGAATGAGTGGTTTAACAATGGACTTGGTATTTTCTCTTGGAGCTGATCTTGCGCCTGTTCTAACTGTATTATCTCCACAAGAAGGTAATGCTGTCTATGAAGATACACCCGTGTATCTAGCCAAACATCCCGCGGTGAAATGAATAAGAGTCAATAGTGTTTATTGCTTTTTAAAAATATTAACTTTTTTTTACCTATTTTTACAATCATTTTATTAATCTTTTTAGGTATGGAGATTTTGCAAGAAGGACTGGAAAATAACTATGTGGCTTTTCTTATTATTATCATTATTATTACTATTATTATCACTATGCTCTACATTGCTACTTGATTATTTATCTATTATTTATTTATTTATTTATTTATTTATTTATTTATTTTTACACTCCAGATTTTATTCCCCTCCCCGTCCACCCTCCGACTATTCCACATCCCATACCTCCTCCCTGCCCTCCTATCTCCACAAAGATGTCCCCACCCCACCCACCCCGCCAGACCTCTAAACTCCCTGGGGCCACGAATCCCTTGAGGGCTAGGTGCATCTTCTCTGATTGAACCCAGACCTGGCAGTCCTCTGCTGTATATGTGTTGGAGGCCTCATATCAGCTGCTGTATGCTGCCTGGTTGGTGGCTCAGTGTCTGAGAGATCTCGGTGGGGTCGGGGGTAGGTTAATTGAGACTGCTGGTCCTTCTACAAGGTTGCCCTCCTCCTCAGCTTTCTCCAACTTTTCCCTAATTCAACCACAGGGGTCAGCAATGAGGAAGCCTTATAGATGTCAGAAACAAGGTGCTGTCCTTGAGCCACCATTGTCCCATTGAGTGGGAGCTTCCAAAGTGAGATTATAGAGGCATGTGGTACCTGCTTCGCTTCCTTGTACTCTTTACTCTGGGCTAAGCCAGTCTGCACATCACACCACAGAATACTCTAATTGCCCATGGAGAAGTACATCTGGAAAGGGGCTGAGTTTGCCTACCAGCAACTGGTAACAACTTGCAACATGAATGAAAGACCTTGAAAGTACACCACCCAGCCCTACAGAATCTACCATTAGTAGACATTTGATTGTAGCCTCATGAGAGATCTTGTGCTAGGACCATCTATTTGGTTCTCTCCCCAATTTCTGACCTATAAAAACTGAAAGATAAAAAAAAATTGGTGTTGTTGCAAGCCAGAGTGTTTTAGGTGATTTGTGACACTCCAAGTTAGAACCAGATAACGACTGTAGTTTTGTAGACAGTGAAATCAGAGATTTTTATCCCAGGTCTCTCTCCAGAGCGCATGCTCCTGTCTATGGATGCGCCATTTTCTCTCATACTCACTGTAACACAGTCAAAGTTATGCAGATGCCTTTCAAGCTCTATGCCACAGGTGAGAAACAGAGATGAGAAATTTAGAAATGTATTTTTAGACTTAGAATTTGAAGTCAGGTGATCTAATTCCAAACGTGTGCTATTTATTACTCTAGTAAACCAAAATATTCCTTCAGGAAAATTACTATGGAAAGGGAGTGCCAGGTATGGCAGAGAAAGCCTCTAGGTGGGCACACCCCTTCTGGGAGGCTCACGTGCATTTGAAAAGAACAACTATCTAGACTCTCCTTACAGTATAACTTAATAGCTTTGTCACTACCATTGGGTACTAAGAACTGAGGTGGGCAGGTTGTTGTTCTGATACAGGATGATATTACTTAGATTGTAAGAAGCTATGCACATTAGACAATATTCTATCACAGTTAGCTGCAGTTCCCTTGTGGCTCCGTCTCTGAAGTAGTAAAAGTTGGGCTGTTGAGGACGGCTTCCGGGATGGACCGGAATGGTCACCTCTGTCCTCTTGCAGACTTTCAGTAACCATCTTTAGGCAAGGCACACACCACTCGTTTTTGAGAGAGGCTAGAGAATAGACCAAGATTTATTTTGCCTTTGAAGTAAGTTCAACAAGTCAGTGATCATTGAAATGCGAAATCCTGGCAGGAGAAGAGAGAACCAGTCGTGCTCTGTCCTTGGTAGACTTTTCGAGTCATTTGTGTAGTGGAGTATCTGGAGAGTTCTGGTGAGTCATGCCTTGCCAACAGTGGAAGGAAATGCGTTTTCTAAAGCTGTCTGCTATGACTCATGCCTTTCGGTTGGCATCGGCAGATGCTGGTACCCTACTGACTGGTGATCTAAGAGAAAGTTTCTCAGACAGACAGTTCTGACATGGCTCTCCCCCCCACTCCTCAAACTCTGATACATTTGGTGAAGTCCTTTTATTTGGCTCGGCAAGGTGTTTGATTTAACATTGTGACTTATTTCTGGCTTGGCGGTAAAGGGACTGTTTAGTAACAGAATGGAGCATTTGGGTTTTTTGTGGCAGCCTGGAGGAATGCTCTTATTTTGTAAGGGTTACAACTGAGCAAATGTTCTTTACACTGATTCATTCCTCATGTGGGGAAAATTTCTTTTTATACATACATACTCTCTACTGGATACATGAAGTTGCTTTACCTTCAATATTTGGGCTGAATTTTTAGTGAGTGATCTGGGAACAATATATGTAAATGAAAAGGATAGTCTTCTCGGCAGAAGGAAGCCCAGAGCTGCACGATAGGAACCACCTAGGTTTTATTGCTAAGCCAGTCAGGTTTGCATATGACCTTGAGCTGTACACTTACTCTTTGTCTTCTAAACTTGGGCTTTCTCTCGGAAATGGACAGAAAATTGCCTACCTATTTACCCAAGGCAAAACCAATTTCCTGATAGGAAGATGACTCAGCGGTCTAGGGCAGCTGTGTGGCCTTGTCCTGCACATCTTAAGGTATCGGAGAGCCAGAGATTGCTGCTGACTGTACTATGCAAATGCAGCTTGACATTTGAGGGAGCGAAGGAGCTGTGCCTTCTCAGGCTCTGTGCTAGGTCCCAAGAGAAGATGGCAATTAGATACACACAAAGGTTTATTGCTTCATCTGATTTTTTTTTTCATATGTTTAGATTATCCAGAGAGAGAGAAAGAGAGAGAGAGAGAGAGAGAGAGAGGGAGAGAGAGAGAGAGAGAGAGAGACCTGGGAGGGGGAGAGGGAGGGAAAAAGAATTTATAATCTGGATCTGAATTTTTTTTTAAGTAGAGGGCCATTTAGTATCACTATTCAATAAGTAGGACCCTAGTGCCTGTAATCCCAGCCCTCAGGAAGAGGACCGTGGAGGATGAGGAGTTTAAAACTATCTTTAGCTCCATAAAGACTTTAAGGGTAGTCAGAGATACATGTGCCCCCAGGCTCAAAACAAAAACAGTAAACCAATATAATTAGCCCTGGGAGTTTTATGGGTGAAGACTTTTATATTATTGGGGAGATTGTTAGAGACAGATGTGGAAAGAAGTGCTATTCTACTGCTTGTCCAACCAGACTTAATGGTAGCATAGGTTCACACAGTCATGGCCATGACCTCGGATGGATATCTTATGTGTTCATGACTTTCCAGGCCAGAGTTAGTGGGCCCTATTCTCCAGCCCCTTCAGTGAGACTGTTTCATTCTGCCGCTGACCACCTTTGATGATGTTTGGACAGACTGCGAATGTAAGGGCTTCTGTAGGTCTTGGGGAGAGGGTGGAATAGAACATCCTTAGGTTCTTTGCGAAGCTCCGTCTTCACTGGAATTCTTATTCCCATTGTTCCCATCAAAAGAGCTTTGAATGAGCCTTTCTTGTCCACAGTAGAAACACAGACACAGGGACTGAGACGAGGGAGATTGGGAGAGAGCACTAGCATGGGACAGTAGGTCCCTCTGAGCCAGCAGCTTGTCAACCATCTGGTGCCTCTCAAGTCACCAGCATTATATGTTCCATTCAAACTCGTTTTAACACTAGTTTATTATTTTTTTAACTTAGCATACAATTCAAAGGGTTTCTGGATGGTAGATTTTATTCTTAGTCACCCCCTTCCTGTCCCCCTGATTTCCCCATGACAGTCCCATCCTGACACCTAATAGTGCCACTTCCACTTTCAAGCCATTTCCATACCCAATAACCTTTAATCTCTTCTACTTTCATGGTCCCCTTTCCAGTTTCATGACCTAGTCTCCCCCCACCTCTCTCTCTCTCTCTCCCTCCCTCTCTCTCTCTCTCTCTCTCTCTCTCTCTCTCTCTCCTCTCTCTCTCTCTCTCTCTCTCTCTCTCTCTCTCTCTCTCTCACACACACACACACACACACACACACACCTCACACATGAAGTCTAGATTTCACATATGAAGGAAACTGGCTTATAACATTGCTTTCCATTTTCCTACAAATGTCATCATTTGCTTTTAATTTGTAGCTGAATAAAAGTCCATTGTGTGTGGTTTTGGTCCACTCATTTGTTGATGTACATGTAGACTAGATCCATTTCCTAGCTATGGCGACTAGGACAGCAATAAACGAGGATGTCCAATTGTGTCTGTGGTGAATTTAGAGTCTTTTGGATATATGCACAGGAACGCTATGGCTAGGCCTAGAACAGTCCCAGTTTTAGTTGGTGTCTGTTCCTTTGTGATATCCGTTCCATTCTGACTGGGGTGAAATGAAATCGAAAGGCAGTTTTTATGTTCATTTTCCTAATGATTAAGGATTTGAATCCCATTTCAAATCCTTACTGGATTCATTTCCTCCCCTCTTTGAGGAACTGTCTATTTAGTTCATTAGCTTGTTACTGCTTAAGAGATTTGGTAGTTTAAGTTGTCTTTTAAATATTCTGGATATTAATCTCAGCAAACACACACACACACATTTATAGACACACACACACACATTTATACACACATACATATGGCAATCTACAAAATGGGAAAGAACTTTGTCAGTGCTACATAATATATTTTTCCAAGTTTGTAGATTGCCTCAGAACTCTGGTGAGTATTCCTGTAAAATTCGAATGTTATGTGATCCCACTTATCAATTTTTGGGATTATTTCCTGAGATATGGAAGTCTTATTTAGAAAGTTCCTGCCTATTCCTATGTTTTGGAAGTCTTTGTTTCTAGTGGTTTCGAAGTTACTGGTCTTACCATATGGGAAGTGAGAAATACAGACCTACTTCCATTCTTCTACAGACAGACATCCAGTGTCAGTAACAGTCTTGGTTTAGGAATATTCTGCTCTGCTTTCTGTAGCTTCAATAAACACCGTGACCAAAAGCAGCCTGGACAGGAAAGGCTTTCTTTCTGCTTACTCTTCCAGGTCACAGCCCTTCACTGAGGGAAGAGGCCAGAACTCAAAGTAGGAATCTGAAGGCAGGGATATCAAACAGAAATGGGGGAAATGCCGGTTAGTGGCTTCGTTTCTGGTTCTCCTCAGTCAGTCTTGTATATATCCCCAACCACCTTTCCAGAGACAGAACCACTTAGTGGACTGAGCTCTCCTCCATTAATCATTGGTGAAGACATTTCTTCACGGACATGGCCACGGGTCAATGTGATCTAGAAATCCCCTCAAGTGACTCTGAGCTGTGTTGAGATGGCAGCTGTAGCTAACTGGGGCAAGGAGGCCGGCCTTTCTCTAGTATATGGTTTTGGCACCATTGCCAAGTATTAGGTGACAATAGCTATGCGGGTTTGCTCCTTGATGTTCCATTAGTGCACATGTCTGGCTTTGTGTGAGTACTATGTGGTATTTTGTCGTCGTCATAGTCGTCATAGTCGTTGTTGTTGTTGTTGTTGTTGTTACTATGGTTCCGTATACCTTCAGATCAATTACTTCCATCACTGCTCTTTCTGCCTGGGATTTCTTTGGCTATATGTGACATTCAAACATCCATACACATCTTAGGATTAGCTTTTTTCAGATCTGTGAGGAACGTCACTGAAATTTTGATGGAGATTGCATTGAAACTGTAGATTTACTGTCATAATTATTTTGAGAATACTAAATCTGGCAACCCAGCAGCGTGGGAGGTCTTTCTATCTTCTAGCATTTTCTATAATTTTTGGAATGCCTTAAGGTTTTCATTGTAGACATCTTTCATCTCTCTGGTTAGATTTATTTCTAGGCATTTTATATTTTTAAAGTGATAGTGAAAATTTCCGCCTGATCTTTCTTAGCAAATAAATTATTACTGCATAGAAAGTCGAATGGTGTGTGTGTGTGTGTGTGTGTGTGTGTGTGTGTGTGTGTGTGTGTGTGTGTGTGTTAGATCCTGATACTTTGCTTCATGTCAAATCTAAAGGTTTTGTGGTGAGCTGTTTGGGCCTTTTGAAGGTCATGTTGTTTACAAACACGAAAATTTTGACTTTTTTCTTTCTTGTTTATGCATTTCTAGTTTCTTCTCTTGTCTTCTCTCTCTAGTTAAGGCTCTGAAGACTGTTTTGAATAAAATCGGAAAGTAGGCATCTTTGTCTGTTCCAGATCTTAGCCGCGTCTTTGTATTTTTCTCTAATATAACTTTGCCATAGGCTTTTTTTATACAGAGAACTTTTGTTGAGATATGCTTTTTGCATGTTTTAATTAATCTGGCTTTTATCACAAAGGATGTTGAATTTCATGAAAAGGGTTTTTTTTTCATCTATTGAGGTATTCAAGTGATTTCTATCCATATTCTTTATGTCACCCATCCTTTATTGATTTACCTATGTTGAACTGCTCTGGAATCACTAGAATGAAAGTGATTTTGTCATGGTTTATGGTTTTTAAAAATGTGTTATTAAGTTGCAAACATTTCATTGAGAATTTTTGTGTACATGTGTGCCCATCAGCAAAACTAGTTTATCCTTTTTGTATTCTTGTATCCATATTTAGTTTTGGTATCCGTGTAACCCTGGCTTCATGGATGGGTTTCCTAGTGTTTCTTCCCTTCATCTTTTATGGAATAGATTAGGAGGCATGTTAGCCTTTCCTCGAAGGTTTGGTAGAATTTGGCAATGAACCTATCTTGTCCTGGGATTTTCCTTGTGTTGAAACTCTTTTTTGTTTGTTTGTTTGGGTTTTGTTTTGTTTTGTTTCACTGATCTAATATTGTCGTTTGTTATGCATCTGTTAAAGCACTTTATTTCTTAATGATTTTAGTTGGGTGATATATATGTATATATATATGTATATATATATATTATATATATATATATAATTGAGTAATTTCACAGACTTTCTAGGGGTTTTGTTTGTGTGTTCCTTTGTCTTACCATATAAAGCTTTGCAGATTGTAATTATTCTCAAGATTAGATTGGAGTCTGTTGTAACACCTCTTCTTTTTTGGCTATTTTAACTAGGTAGTTGTCAACCTTGCTCATATTTTCAAGGAATGAACTCTGACTGATTCCATAGATTGTGCTTCTAGTCACCGATGCATTCATTTCTTGCTTGATCTTCACTATTTCTTGCCATGTGGCATTTTAGGGTTTGGCCTGCTTTTGCTCACTTACAAGCTAAGCTCCATCACTGGATTACTTATCTGAGTCGGCTCTGATTTTGTGATGTTAGCACTTCTGGCTGTCCATTCTTGGTACTCCCTTAGCTGTGTCTCAAAGGTTCTAACACCTCCCACAAGAACTTTCACTTGGTTCTAAGGACTTTTTCCTGACTGCAGCAGAAAACACATATATACTTGGTAGGTATATCAAGGCTTCTTCCTACTTAGAATGCGTGTGATTTCTCCTGCCCCTTTATTTTGTGCAGCAGCCTCCGCCCACAGGGGGATTGCTGCTAACCTTGAGCAGCTGAATTTTAGGTGAGGGCAAGAACCTCAAGGAGATTTCAGGCGACTCTACTTTTTGCAGCTCTCTAGTTGGAGGCTCCTGCCTGCCATCAACGTATTGCCTCTGCTGTGTTGGACACCATACTTCCCACATACTGAGTCTGTGACCCCTTGACCCTCTAAGAGGTGATGCTGATGCTTGTGTTTATTCTGCTGTTGGATGCTCTCCTGAAGACCCGATTTTAGCTGTGTATTTCACTGATACTCCAACTCTGGCCCGGGAATTTGAATGTGTTGTTGAGACTATGGTAAGTTCGGCATACTTCTCATACCTTGCTACCTCTCTGGCAGCTACCACCGACCCCACCCTTATGGCAACCAGCTGACAGTCATTCCTGGCTACTTCTCTATGGAAACTTTTGTAATTTCACCACATTTCATTGACTTTATCCATTTTTACTTTTCTATATTTACCTTCCATTCTTTGTGTATTTCTGCTGATTGGTGAGGGGGCTATTTTTCTCATAGGAATAAAATTATTTCTTGTTTTTAAATCCCAAGTCTTTACCTCCATGGAGTCACTCAGAGGCAGCTTCTAATCTGCCATCTTCCTTAGAAGCCTTGAGGACTGACTCTAATTCAGAACTGTGACTGCTTTAGGAAGAGTTCAGGCAGAGATAAAATCTCACAGTCTTTTGTGAAGTTCAGATTTACACACGAGCATATCAATCTTGACAGTGACTGGGGCACTATGTGTTAAGCATATTGTTCGAGCAGTCTTGGGAAGATGGGCTGGGTGACCTTTAAAATCCTGTGTTGCTATGGTGTTTGCATGGCAGGAGGGAGGCAGGAAGAGGGAGAGAACGGGAAAGACAGAGAAATGACAACAGAGAGAGGAAACTGGATGTAGTACAGCAGAAGCAGGTAGGCAGATAAAATTTCCCTTCTGTATGGATTGATAAAGGCACAACTTCTGCCGGCACAGGAGTGGAAATGAGGGAAGAGATGCCCTATTAGGAAGGATGGCCAAGCCTGAGTACCTGAGGGGTCACTTTTCACACAAGGGGCCAGCCCCTCCGGCACCACGGCTCGCCTATTGTGCTAAGCGCACCGTCCAGGTGGCCTCACCTCACACTACCTCCGGGAATCCTTACGGGTTTATATTTCAAGTCATCTTTGAGTCAAAAATGTCTTCTTCCACGCAATTCCTCTCCAGCATCTTCCCGTTACCACTAGGACACGGACCCATCTCGTATACTCCGCATCACACCGTGGTAGGAACTTCCAGTTCCCTCACCTTCACGTCCAGAAACACAGAGCCAAAGGAGTGGACAGGGCTCAGATCGCCACAATCAACCGAAAGCTTGTTCTGAGTCACCTTGATTTTTAGAATTCCTTTGCAAAGCCAGTCCCACTGACTGCCTTTGTCCCCAGTTCTTCGCAGTTCTCTTGTTAATGGCCATATCGAACTCTTCTTGCCTTGTTCTTAAGGCTTACCTTCTCTTGCTGTATTCTGCTGATAACATTGCTTCTCTAAAGCTCAGCCCTGGGCTTTCCAGAGCTCTGGAGAAAAGAGCTTGGTGGTTTAATGATTAAGCCATCCAGTGGGGCTCACCTGTTCTGATTCCCAAAGAGCCCTGCAGACTTCCCCTCACAGGACCAGAGCTTGAGCTGTTTTGTTTGCCTCTCCTGTGGTGGTGAGGAGAGAGAGAGGGAAGAAAGGTGGACTTCCTCTTCCTGGTAGCTGATTATGCTACTTCAGGGCCCCTAAGGAGACAGAAACTGTTTCAGATTTTCACTGTCCTAAGACAAAGAACCCTGCATTTTGTGAAGCAAATAGATGAAGAAACTAAGGAACAAACTAACAGAATTCAATGCTGAACCGTGGCATCCTGGAAATCATCCGAGCAAAGGGCAATGTTAAGACCACAATGTCAAGACCATTATTTTAGAGGTAAGACGTGGACATTTCTATTCCAAGATGATATGAATGAGATAAGGATTGCTGGGTTCAGAAGATGGATCCACAGCTGTATGTGGTAACGCACGACTTGAATCCTAGCTAGCACTTGGGAGGCAGAGACAAGCAGATCTCTGTGAGTTCAAACCCAACCTGGTCTATGTAGAGGGTTCCAAGTCAGTCAGAATTATGTAGAAAGAGCCTGTTTCAAAAATTAAAAAAAAAAAAAGATAGAAAAAGAGGAAGAGGAGAAGAGGAGGAGGAAGAGGAGGATCCACCCTGGAGAGAGGACTGAAAATTTCCCCTCATGTTTTATCAAAGTCATACAGGTGTAGATATTTAGAGAAATATGTCTCATTCTCAGAAACTTTCTTATTTCTCTTTCTTGTCTGAATGGGTTTTACTTATTAAGAATGGCGTAACAAGTAGCAAAATCTTATATACAATGTTGTATTATCTGGGTTTATTCATAAACATACAGCCCTAGATTAAGACAGGAACCTTCTCCACATCTAATCCTTTTTGGTAAGGGAATGTGTGTCATTATATACATTTTAAGCTGTTTTCAGAGAAACCATATATTCTGTTTCTTTTCAAGTGAAAAATGAAACTCTAAGTTTTTAGTGTGTATATGGGCACACATTTGTGTTTGTGTGTGTATAGGTACATGTGTGTGTTTGTGCACATGCATGTAGAGGCCAGAGTGTAATCTTGCTGTTGCTCCTCAGGAACCATCACTTTGGGTTTAGAGATGAGTTAGGGCCTGCGACTTTCAATTAGACTAGGCTGGCTGACCAGTGACTCCCAGGAATCCTCCCGTCGTCTCTGCCTTCCCAGACCTTGGATTATAAGTGTTTGCTCCCAGGCTATTTATTGATTTATTTACTTACTTACTTGCTTATTTATTTATTTATTTATTTATTTATTTATTTATTTTCATGAGTTCTAGAGATTAATCTCAGGCCTTATACTTACATGACACTATCCTGACTGAGCCATTATGCCAGCCCAAGAATCTTGGTGATCACATCGACCGTATACTCCTTGGCAGATGGCCGTATCTTTGCCTCTTCGCTTTCTTGCAAGGGGCTCAACAGCTCAAGTAGGCCTCCCAGGATACTTTCACCTGTAATTAACTTAATGATGGGAGCAATATCATATAACATCCACTGGTCCTGCCCCTACTCAAGGTTGGGATGCGACAGAACTACCAAGCGGGGATGGTACTCCTGGCACCTATCTTTTCAGTATGATTATGGAGAATGATGCCATTCTCTGAGCGCATATTAGAATCTGATGATATATTTAGAACTACATGTCTCATTAGAGATCACTTATCAAACCCATACTCTGAGTCTCTTTTTTCCCTTTAATGTTCTCCAGATTCTTCTTTTAAAAATTAAAGCACTGAAGTGTTTTCTGTACTTTGTATGGGATTCTCCAACTGAACATAGACTACTTTAACAGAAGCTAAGCCGATGCCTGTGTGGAACACGTTTAAACACTGGCTGCTAAGTGAGAGCCTGAAACGCTGAGGACACCTGAAGCTAAGTGAGCACAGTGGACTGTCTCAGGATGCACCCAAGATGGCTTTCCTCTCTCTCTGTTTGCCCTATTTTGAGAATGATGATTTGGACAGGCAAATGTACTGCAAAGAACTTAGAAAATGCTTGAAACCGAGTCGAGAGACTGCAGGAAAACAGCTACCAAAGCAGCCAAATTTACTTCCCTAACATTGGTGTTCAGATGCTAACAGTCCAATTCACATCCGGTTTATTTGGGGGGCGTGGATGTAGAATGTTACACAAATCATTTGCTGACCATTGCACATGGAAATCCTAGAATTAAAATTTACTACTACTACTACTACTACAACTACTACTACTACTACTAATAATAATAATAAATGGACATTCTGTTTCTTATTTATTGTTTGGTGAGTTTAACCCACACTCCTGGCATCCAATTGTCTCTAGCAACACCACCAGAACCAACCTTCTGGCTGTAAAATTGAGGTTTCAGCTCTAAATGAGATGACCGAGGCCATTGTCATGCCCTGAGACCCCAGCGGCTCTCGTACTAGACAGCAACACTGTCTGAACTTCCTCTTGCTGCAGTGCACTTGATTGATACCCTGTTTTGAGAAGACAATGTCAGCGACCTTAATGTTCTGAGCCGAGCTCAGCTGGTGGCATGGTCTGACAACCTGAATATGTTTTTTAGCTGAAATGAGCAAGTGGCTGCAGTGGTCGCCACAGCAACAGAGTAGCTGAAACCCTTGGGAGCTCTTAGCCGAGGAGTAAAGGCAGCTGCAAGGGAGGCTTCGGCTGGGATTAATGGTGACTTCAGGATTAGGAATCCTTTATGTTCTTCCTAGTAAACAGAGGTACAAACTGAGACTGTTCCTCACGATGAAAAACTCCGATTTTTTATGCGGTATTTTCCTCTCCTGAATTTCACAAATGTTGCATCAATCTCCATAAGAGCTACCTGTTTAAGGGATGGGGAGAAGGAAGACAAAAATGGAGAGAAGGGGGGAAAAATCTAATTTCTAATTATCTAATTTTATCTAATTTCTGACTGCGTTCCTAATTTTTTTCCTTTATAATTACCCACCAGGATGTGTTTATTTTTGAAGTGAAAGAAAGGAAAGTAAGATGCCAGGAGGAGGAGGTAGGCAGGGGTGGGAAACATTGAACTCAGGAGAGTTGTATCCCCCCACCCCCACTCCCCCCACCCCCCACTGTCTGAGACTTAACCATTTGCTTGTTGGTTGCATTGAGGCATCAGTCACATCCTCAACTTCCTTGTTGGTGAGGAGAGGTGACTTCAGAGCTGTAACTTTAGTGAATGTGATAAGGTATGCTTGACTGACACTGTAGAGATTGCAAGATTCTTAGAACAGCTTAAAGGGAGGCAGGCCTGAGAATCATAGACAAGAAGTCCTAGACCCAGACTTTTCTTTCTTTATTAATTCTTTGAGAATTCCATAAGGTGAATTCATCACATTCAGCCCAGCCACTCCTCCCGGATCCACCCCTCCTTCCCTGCCCACCCAACTTTGTGTGTTCTTTTTCTGTCTTTTCCTTATATTTTGAAAGGACACTAATTCCAGTTTGTGCTGTCTACATATTCTTGGATGTGCAGCCTTCCGTTGGAGCAACTTACCAGGGACACCACTCTTAAAGAGAACAGACTCTACGTCTCCCAGCAACTGTCAATTGCCAATAGCCCTTGGCACGAGGTGGGACTTGGTACACAGTTCTCCTTTCTATGCAGTGTGGCCTGTCCCCGCCAGCGGGGACCCAGTTATTCAGGGTCCCGAAGAGGCTTTCTACCTGTGGGCCAAAATGGGGGTGAAGAGAAGAAGGAGACCAAGCAAGATTCTGTTGTCAAGGTCTCGTTTATTGGGATGAACGTTACAGCTTTTAAGGCTTTCAGGTAGGGGGAGTGACCTTTGTGAAATATGAAGGAGGGGGAGATGAGGGTATAGGCAGTGATAGCTGGAGGCAAAGAGGTCAGGAGATGAGGTCAGGTGGTGGAGACACCGGGTGTAGACTGAGGAGATAACTGGTATCTGCTCGAGCTGAGGCATCCTTGAATGTTATACTCCTGTGCCGTAAATTCATGGGAGAGGCTTTATCCAACAATCTTAAGACTTATGGCAGTCATCTTCCGGGTGAGTCTCTGTGGCCAAACAGCCCAGAGTCACTTTGAACCATGCAGTCAAAAAAGCGGCTAGGCCCAAATCCAATATGGCTCCGTGCAGTGGCCTAGCCTGTGCGTGCTGTCACAGCTGCTCCGAGTTCAGATGTATAGCTGCCCTGTTGTGCTCAGAAAACAGTTGTGTAGTATCCAGCTACCACTTCTGGTCTTTACAATATTTTGGCCCCATGAGCCTTGGGAGGTGAGAATGAGACACAAATGTCCCATTTAGGGCTGGATACCTCAGTCTCTTATCCTCTGTACTTTGGCCAGGTGAATCTCTATTTTAATCACTGTCTAGTACACACAGAAACTTCTCTGGAGATGAGAGCTGGGAGATGTATTTGTCACTGGGTATGATGATAAATCATTAGGAATCAATTTAATATTACATCCACTCAGCGGAATAATAGTAGTAGTTTCTCCCTGGGGTCTGTGAGCTATCTAGCTACAGGTTCTTAGTCCAACAGCAATACCAGGTATGGGCTTAATCTTGTGGGTCAGGTCTTAAATCCAGTCAGAAATTGTTTGGTTGCTCCAATGATGTCCATGCCACTATTGCATATGTGTGTAGGTCTTCCCTGGGGCCTCTGGGTGTCTGGAGTTATCCCAGGAGTTCTGTGCCCTGCCCATGTCATGCGGCACCAGGCAGGGGTCATCTCAGATGTGGTCTATATTTCAATTTTTTATGTGGTTTTGATTGCACATGTGGATGTGTGCCATGTACATACTTGGTCCCTGCAGAAGCCAAAGAGAGGATCAGATGCCCTGGACCTGGATTACAGACAGTTGTGAACCCCTATGTGGATGCTGAGAACCAAAGCCTGGTCGTCTGGAAGAGCAGCAAGTGCTCTTAACCACCGAGCCATCTCTCTAATCCCTTCTCCACCCCTACATTTCAGTGTGGATTACTACAAGTCTAAGAATTGTAATGTGGAACCCAAGTTAATAAAGATGTTCTTAATTTGCTAGGGTGAAATAAAATTTTATTTACCACTTTTAAGGTTGCTTTATTGCTTTAAAAGATTTGGTCATGTGGTATGTAGAATTGTATTTGTGTTATTTGTAACTATAAACCTTTCAAAGGGGAGGAGAGAGCCCAGGCTGTACCAGGGAAACCTACTGTAAGGGTCACTCTCTTGTTTCGTATAAGACCCTGTCTACGGGGCCATCCACATTTCCCTACAGTGCACATCACTAGAGAAAGGAGGCATCATGAGTGAAAGTCAGGAGTCAAGTTGTGGTTCAAATTTCTCTTTTTTGATAATTGTAACATATCTTAGCTGAAGTTGGACATTTCCGGTTATTAGTCCAATACTGGCTATTGTAGATAAAAGCAAGTATGGTTTGCTACTAGGAAAGAAGCAGGTTCAGTTGTGGGATGGTCCCTAGTCCTTTAGTTCCCTTGGGTTACCGTCACTCAAAGTACTAGTTACTTTCCTATTGCTGCAGTTGCCACATGACCAAGGCAACATTTAGAATAAAGAAAAAAAATATATATATAATGAAGGGTTTTGGGGGACCTAGGGTTTCTAGGGTTTTTTTTTAAAGATTTATTTATTTATTATAACTATGCTGTAACTGTCTTCAGACACACAGAAGAGATCTCATTACAGATGGTTGTGTGGTTGCTGGGACTTGAACTCAGGACCTGTGGAAGAGCAGTCAGGGCTCTTAACCACTGAGCCGTCTCTCCAGCCTGGGACTTAGGGTTTTAAAGGGTGAAGAATCCATCATCTTCTTGGGGCAGGAAGGAGCAGACATGGCAGCTGGAACAACAGCTGAGCACATACATGTCACATGTCACAAGCAGGAGGGAGAGTGTGTGGAACAATAGGAGGCCTTTGAAGCCTCAGAGCCTGACCCTGGGATGCACCTCCTCCAACAGGACCACACCTCCTCCTCATTCCCAAACAGCTCTACCAAATGGTGGCCAAGGACTCAAACATATGAGCTCATGGGGCCCGTTCTCATTCTAACCGCTGCAGTGTAGGTGGTTGGGAACAGTGATTCTTCAGCTTTAGGTGGGAAAGTGCCGCCTGAAGAATGGGGTACAACAGGGTTTGTCGGGCCCTAAGCAGACTCCAGAGTTTCTGATTCTCTATGCTGGGGTTGAGGTCTGAGAACCCACATCTCTGACAGCTCCCCTAGGTGAAACCGATGCTGCTGCTGTGGGATCACACTTGTAGAACATCTCATCTCGAGAACTGGGTGCTGTTTAGAAGAGCCACACATTGGTACCACAGGCCACTGAAGGCAGGAAGTGAGCAGAGACATAGTCATGTAAGGTAGTAAGCATCAAGGCATGAAGATGGGTACAGCCAGTTTCCTAGCTGACCCGAGTGCAGCTTTCCAGCCTCCTTCACAGCTGGTATTGGTTGATTGTGGCTTTGAATGTACTGCAGGTGTCTGCTCAGCATCTGGCCACCCTAGCGTTGCTCAGGAGTCCCAGAGACCAAGGAGTCTGCAAAGCTGCAAAATGAATGGGCACGTCTCCTGAGGCTCCTCATCTGACACTTTTAGGGAGTGAGAGGACTTTCCCAAATAACTAAAGTCAGGACCTCGTTAAGGGATGAGGCACCTTAGGCCACACCGTGGATGTAGCCTCTTAAGATAATGATGCTTGAAAGTCATCATCCCGCCAGGACCTTTCTGTTCCCTTGGGTTATCTTTATTCAAAACAGGAACTTGAAAACTGAATTTCCATGATATTCCAAAATGCCTGCTATGGGGTCTAAGGCCGCTATGCCCCTCACCCTACTTAACGTAAGATCTGTCTGTATACAGTTTACCAGGCTACATTTAGAACACAGGCCTCACTTGCCTTAGTCATTTTAGGCTTAATGTACTAGAGGTCTATTTTATGTTCACATGACAGCATTAGTGCAGTTGTATATCAAATAAAGGCAGTGGTAGAATGTGTGTGTGTTGTTCAGGGATTCAGTCTAATGGTGGCGCTGCCATTTTCAAGGTCAAGTTTGCAAGGCTGCTATGAATGTTGACATCCAGGAAGCAGAGGAGTAAAGTGCATGGATTGTTATGGAGTCCCATGCTGGTGAACTAAAACTTCCTTTGGCTGGGTTCTGATACAGAAACAACCAATTGCAAAGGGTGCCTGTGAAGGTGAGTGAACAGAAATACAGACCTTGGCTGGGCACCCACTTTTCAGTGACAACTCTTTGATATAAAGGGGAAAAGCACAAGAAGCCATGGAGATAGCTTAGTGGGTAGGAGATGCTGAAAGCAAAAGGACCTAAGTTCAAATCCCTATCACCTACATAAAAAGGCGAGGCATGGTTGGGTGTGCTGTAACCCCCAAGCTTGGCAGATGGGGATAGGCAGGTCCTGGGGTCCAGCCAGATTAGGTAAAATAATGACCTTCAGGATCAGTGATCAACCCTGCCTCAAAAAACCAAGATGGAATACAAAGGAAGAAACCCCCGTGTCCTTCTCTGACCCTCACATGGCCACACATGCGTATGCATGTGCACATGTGCCACATCCAACACACACACCCCCTGCTAAAGAAAGGAGCAGCTAAACATCTATGTCCTGAGTGGAAATCTCAAAATCTGTGTTTTCTCTTCGAATCAAATGTAATGTTTTCTCTCCATGTTGGATTGCTGGCCTTCCCCTTTGAAGAGTGTTAGCGCTACCCTCAGCTGCACGTCTTCTAGCTTTCCTTTCATATAATCTTTCAGTTGAGAAGAGTCATCAACCTCTCTTGAATACAGTAAAAAAAATAAATGTCTGTGCAAGTATTGCAGGAGTCCAGGTGTGTTCTACTGAACAAGTTTCGTAAAATCTATTTTCGTTGTTCTGATGCTTCCTGCTTACTTCCTGTTTTCTGGTTTTTTTGTTTTTTGTTTTTTGGGGTTTTTTTTTTGGCCTCTGTTCTGAGAGATACATCTGCAGCTCACTGTTGTTTTAATTAGTAAACCCAGTTTAGCCAACCTAACGATTGATCGATCACAAGGCATAAACCAAGGAACTCCTAACAAAACCTTAACTCTTCTGCAATTCCAATTTCCCAAAGGGGCTTTTGTATGTAAATTGAACTTTGTGTGTGGGATTCTTCTTGTTCATCTTGGATCGCCTACAGAGATGAATTTAGAGGACAGCCTCCCTCTCTCCTGCTCCTCTTCACCTTTCCTGTGTGTATCTACAACCAGGAAATGAGAGAATGAGTCGCCGTGGAGTCCTGTGTGGTTTCATACCTGGTCAAGTTTTCAAAGGGACAAAGAAACAAACCTTCTGAGAGATTAAAAAAAAAATCTGTCTTTGTTTTAGTTATTAGTTAAAGGTTTTTAATAATTAACGTGATGAAAATTTCTAGCTAGTGTTATTTGTTTATATACAAAATTTCCTCAGAGTCGGAGACACAATTTAATACCAGGAAAACAAACAGTAAAGCCCTGTCTTGCTTGTGAGTTTCAGTGTGTGTTTTAGCTGCCTACACATTGCACTGCCTCTGATTTCAAAGGGTTCAGATGACAGGAAGGGAAAGAAAAACTCGTGCTCTCTATCAGGTATTCTTAGAAATGCCAACTCATTTTTCTAGAATATATATAGCACAAGTTAACAAGAAAATGAATCACTTCCAGAACTGTGTGGGGACTGTGACATCGTAGTAACACAGCTTATTTAAGAAACTTGAAAACAACATCCTGAGTTATTAAAGCCATGAGCAGATTACTGAACTAAGACCACAAACAGGCTCAGCCTCGACTGAGTTGAGAGCTGTCAACAAAATTCACTGGACTTTGTTAAGCGTAGTGGTTACTGTGCCTAATGGTAATTCTAGGTTATAAAAAGTGGGGATGGGGAGGGTGGGGAATACTCATTGCCACATGTGATTCTGTTTGTCACGATCTGTAGTGAATTTCTAAACTTATGGTAAGTATCAAGCCTGACCTAGTACTCTCAAAGAGAATCAAAACTGGGCACTGGTCAATTTTGGTTACAGAAATATATTCAATGAACCCTTTGATCTGTATTACTATTGCGGCTGCAAAATATGCTAGAGCAAACATGTCCCAAGCTTTTGGGAGTAACCAACCAATGTCTTATTTGACTTAAGGCCCATTCCACAAGATGGAACCTACAAAACACACACACACACACACACACACACACACACACACACACTCACGCACGCATGCACACACGCAGGCACACATGCACACTCAGGACTACAGGACCTGGTGCTGACCTAAGTAACAATGTAGACACTGCTTGGGTGACCAAGCCCAGAGACCAGCTAGCTCAGAGGCCTAGGGCAAAACCACATTTGTGGTTTTTCTTTTTTAAAAAGTAAAGATAAAATGACTCCTAATGATATTCTGCTATAGTCATAATTCAATGTTTTGTTCAGGTATCATCACAGAAGCCTCCTTCTAAAGCAGATGGGAAGAAATACCAAAAACCTACAGTCAGCCATTACACACAGAGGCCTTGGAACATTCTGCTGTACAAGGGTTGTCTCTACCAAATCCCTCCCCTCAGAGCTCGGGGAACCCTGTAGCAGAGGAGGAAGAAAGAGTGTAAGAACCAGAGGGGATGAAGAACACCGGGAAAACAAAGCCCTCTACATTAACTGAGCAAAGTTTATATGAACTCACAGAGGCTGAAACAGCAAGCACAGGGCCAGCATGGGTCTGCAGCAGATACTCTGTGTGCACACTGGCTTTCAGTTTAGTGCTTTGGGGGACTACCGGGTATGTGAAAGAGTGCATCTCTGGTTCTTGTACCTTCTCTTGGGCTCTTTTGCTTCTGTTAGTGTTGTTGTTCAACTTCCTTGTGACCGTCTTTGTTTAATCTTATCTTTTATTTTGTTAGATTTTGTTGTTATCTTTCAGAAGCCTGTTCTTTCCTAATGAGAGACAGAAAGAGAGTGATTTAGATGGGAGAGGATGTGGGGAGGACTTAGGAGGTGTAAGGAGAGGGGAAACTGTAACCATGAGATAGTGAATGAGAAAAGAATCTATCTTTAAAGTATTTGAATAAAAATTATTCAACAATAAAAACCTAGGGCACTAGGAGAAAAGATGCAGCATAGAATCAATTTTAAATTCTAATATGGTGTCTCAGCTACTTTTCTGTTTCTGTGAAAAGACACCATGACCAAGGCAACTCACAAAGTATAGTTGGGAGCTTGCTTATAGTTTTAGATGATGAATCTATGACCATCATGGCAGTACGTAGACAGGCACAGCAGCTGAGTGCTTCCTGATTCACACATGGGGAGCAGAGAGAGCAGGGAGAGACTGGGCCTGGTGTAGGCATTCAAAACCTCAAAATCCACCCTCAGTGACACACTTCTTCCAACAAGGCCACACCTCCTAATCCTTCCTAAATTGTCTACCAACTGGGAAACAAACATTTAAATATATGAGCCCAGGATTAGGCTAGGCTGCCAGGGATGGAGCCAGTCTTTTGGAAACCTAGGATCTGCACAGCTTATAAAACTATTGCCAGATTTTCTTGGGTGGGTCCTTTGCAATGTTGCAGCCTTTAAACTTATGGCTTCTCTGTAAATCGTATTTTATCAAGCTACCAACATATCATCCCCATTCAGGTCCAACATTTTAGATCTTAGTGTCCACTGAAATGCTGTCATATAGAATTCTGAAAGATAGAAAGGTCACATGCATACATTTGTGAAGTCTGTTCTTGAAATTTGTTACTTTTAGGATTTTGGAGATATTTTAAAAACTTGACAGCCAGAGTAAATTCCATTAATAGTTACCATCAACTTTATTAATGGATATTCTGGCATCCTTTGGGTCTTCAGGAAGCAATCCAGACAAACAAATAATTTCCATACTAACTCTCTATGCTTGAAAGAACACGGAGTTAAAGGGTACTTGAGATGGACGGTAAATCTCTGTTGTTTTGGGCAAGTCAATCACTGTTTATAAAAACCAGAATTTTTAAAAGAAAATTAAAAATAAATAAAATTAAATGTAAACAGTCAATATTTATTGAACATGTATATTCTTATTGCTTGCTTTTGTATTGTGAGACCTGTTAAGTAGCTTAGCTGACCACCAACTGTGATCTTTCTGTCTCAGTGTCTCAAGTCCTGGGATTACAGTATGTACCATCACACCTAGCCTTGAGATGTGTGTGTGTGTGTGTGTGTGTGTGTGTGTGTGTGAGAGAGAGAGAGAGAGAGAGAGAGAGAGAGAGAGAGAGGGAGAGAGAGAGAGAGAGACTTGTGCAAATGATTGTATGTATTTATAGATATGGGTACATGTATGTGTCTGCATGAGGAGGCCAGAGGTCTTCCTTGATAGTGCTCAATATCTTTTTTGGCAACAGAATGTCTCATGGACCTTGATTGCCGAGACTCGCTGGCCAATAAGCTCCAGAGATCCCTGTCTCCCTTCCTTCAGCACCAGAGTTATAGATGTAGGCTACTCCACTAGACTTTTCCATGTGTGCTGGGGATCTGAACTCGGGCTCTCATGCTTGGATGGTCGTTGCTATCTCCACTTAGCCATATCCCAAGCCCCAGCCTTTGTGCACTTCCATTCTATAACAGACGAAATTCTAAACATTCAAATATCACGAATCTCTGTCATAAAACTTTCCTGTACAGGGATGGAGTATCCAAAGAGGAGGCTTGGTGGTCATCTAGTAAGTACCACAGACAGAATTTGAACTTGGGGAGTCTCAGGCAAACGCTACTATTATTACTGTCTAGTGGGAGACACTGGGACTTAAAAAAACCCGTTCACTTAATCAAGATTTCTCACTTAGAATCCAGTCTCTCAAGAGTTAGTGAAGTGGTTCTGATCCAAAGCCTGAACTCTCAACTCTCATGTCAAATTTTCAAAAGAATGCTCTGTACCTATGGCATTTAAAGCAGGGACTGGGTGACATCACAAAGGCCTGGCGCCCTTCCCAGTCGCTGCATAGGCAGCTAGTTCCTGACCACATTTGAATTCCATCTCTACCATGACTCTCAGTCACAGCTTTCGTCATACAGTATTACAGCTTCAATTTCTTTTTTTAGAAAAGGATCTGCTTTGGTTTTAATTATGCTTATTGTCTGTGGATAGATTTGTACAAATGGCTGTAGGTGCGGGCAGAGACTGGAGGCATTGCATCCCCTGGCACTGGAGTGACAGGCAGTGTGAGCTGCTCTACGTGGATGCTGGAACCCAGCTCAGGTCCTCTGCAAGAATAGCCCCCGCTCTTAGCTGCTGAGCCGTCTCACCAGCCCCAGGTTCAGTTTTTATCTGCCTCCTCCATATGTCACGAGCTCCTTGATGATAAAGTCTGTTCGTTTGCATCTTCTACTATCTAGCGGATGGCCTAGCACATGACAATACTCAGGACAATTTTATCACCGGGAGGCCCTGGGAGGTATTCATAGGCATCGTTCTGAGAACAACTTGTGACACCGAGAGGGACATTTAATCCCTCTGACAGTCTATGTCCTTGTCTGGTCTGTGGACCATGGTTGGTCATCCATGCATGGACTCGAAGCCCACTTGAAATCTGTAGAATACATTTTCTAAATGTGAGGTGTGTTGTATTGCACTTTGAGTATCTGCTGCTGATCCGG
This sequence comes from Rattus rattus, assembly GCF_011064425.1. Taxonomy (NCBI): domain Eukaryota; kingdom Metazoa; phylum Chordata; class Mammalia; order Rodentia; family Muridae; genus Rattus; species Rattus rattus. The sequence continues at coordinate 51,839,792 of NC_046165.1, read as the reverse complement.
TGCCTTGTTGCAAAGCATCCTGGGCCAGGTTGGCAGTTGCCTAAGCTGATTTGTCTCCAAGGCACCCAGCTGTGTTCTTTCAGAGCAGCAGGTACCACTTAATCACTATGGCCCATGCCAAACAGATAATGTGCTTCATTTAGTGCTGGGTTTATATCCCTTCATGGCTTCTGCCCACGTTTCTCTCTAGGTCCTAAGGAGATCCTAAATGAGCATAAATCTGGTTAACTATTAGGAAGAGGAGAGAAAGGAAGGGGCTCCACAGAGGGGGGAGCAGATAATTGGCTCCCCAACCATTGAAGGCTAAGCACAGAGCCTCATGAAAGCACAGGGTGCTCCATCACCCACATGTACCCTAGTTTGTTAAATGCGGCTGAGGACACAAGAACCTCGGGACCCTGGCATCTTTAAAAGCTTTTAGAAGGACTTCAGTCAAGGACTGAAGAATCTCTTCATAGTCAGCGTTGGCTTCACATTCCGCTTTCTCTGGCTTTTATTTTTCTCTTATGTGAACTACTTTATTTTAGGGAGAATTCTTTCTTCTATTTCTAAAGACCCTGCTTTCAATCATGTCAAATTCTCTGGAGGTTTAGGAAGTCTTCAATACCTACTACCGCACAAAAGTGGATACACTCTCCAGCTGTTTGCTTTTAAGGTTTTAGAAGACTTATTCATTCAAATCAATGTGATAAGTGATCAGAAGGGCTTTTTCCACTTAAAAAACTAAAAAGGCCTTACCTATTATAAACTGAACATTTTATGTAGCTAACCAATTACATAGCAAACTATAATAACTTATATTTTTAACCCAATATTTCCAGTTCCGGTAAAAGATCTTGAAGATGTAATGAAAGACAATATTTCTTATTGAAAAATGTAGGAGAACCCAGACAGCTCATTTTTAGGAAAATGGCTAAACAAAATGTTGGCTATTGAATAATTTTCTGCCTTTAAGAATTTTTTTTCTTTTTCCTGAAAGTGAGGGTTGGCAGGCACTATTTGGGAAGAGGCCTGGGCAAGAGGAGGGAGACAGAAGGACAGGAGAAGACAACGGAAAGGACATTGCATGACCAGCATGCACGAGAGTGCATGGTTAGACCCATTATTTTATGCAAAAATAACTTCTGGGAAACAAATACATTTTAAAAGAGGGGAGGTTTAAAAAGTAATTGCAGAGAAATATGATGTTTATTAAAATATCTCATGAGTACCTGGGTATATTTCTTTCTTATCACAGACATTCCACCAGAAACACACACAGATCCAAACAGAAAGAGCTCTAGAGGAAAGACTGCAAATGTTAACGGAGGCTGACCATGGGCAGTGAGAATATGTCAGACTCCCTTTCACTTTAACCTTTTTGTGTCTCCCAACGCTCTGCGTTGTGGACATTTGACTGGTAGAATCAAAAAGGGTGCTTGGCACAAAATTCGTGTTGCATTCCCACCGACTTCCGAGAATACAAAGGAAGTGCTTGTGCAGTGTGCGAAGCCATCAGCTGCCTGCGCCTGTCCATCTTTCTTTGCGTGTTTCCTTGATTTTGTAAGTCGACTTGGCAAGGTAAACAATAGAACTTAAAGAATTTAAACAATAGAACAAAAGAAGTTTCACAAGTCCTTCAGACTACTAAGCCCCCTTTACTGCCCCTTGCCCTTGATCCTTCATAACTCCAAAGAGAACGGTGGAAGAGTGGGTGGGCAAGCGAGCTAGGGACGTGGTTTAATGAGAATCCCGGAGTCCAGCTAGTGTGGCTGTGGGTTATGGATGAATCTGGACTCAGAGGCAGCTGGTCTCTCACGAGCAGCTACCTACCTGCTCCTTAGTTTCCACACATGGATTAACTGACCTAATTGGGGTCAGCAATAAGCAAGCAGTAAAAGTTCGCTGTTTCTGAACTTCAAAAGAGTTAGGACCCTTTCATCAGCCCTGGAGGCGGAAGCAGGGCCTCAGAGTGCAGAGGGCGAGCTACCTCGTTGGTAGGAAGGAAGCAATTAACAGGCTGTGTCTTGTGTTTTCTTGGTGCTGGGCGTGGAGGGAGGAAGGACTCCGAAACCCCAGAAGGGCTGTGCCAGGGAAATGTGGAGCTGAAGGTAACCTATGAAGGATTCAATTACGGAGTTGGAGGCAGAGCAGGCAAGAACTCAGCGAAGCCTATTAGCAAAGCCTAACTGCCCCTGAGCCCCCACACGGGGAGGGCTCTGCTGTTGTCCTTCCGTGCCCACTCCTCAGCACAGTGATCAGAAGGCTCCCTGCTTCCTTTACCACAGCTAGGGAGGGGTGAAGAAGAAAGGCAGGCAGTGCTACTGGAGCGCCAAGCCATCGCCCAGGTTCTCCCTAGGATTGCTGTCCACATGCACAACCTCTGCATTCTGCCGCTCTGGCTAGCACCGGGTTCCATCCCTGAGTACAGGACTCCATGAAAATGAAACGTGCCCAGCATGGCAGAAGAAAAAAAAAAATCAGACTTTGACATTTGAACTTTTGAGTTGCTTAGAAAGAAATTAGTTTCTCAAAAGGTTTATAAAGCAAACACTTTGCCCCGTCTGGTGAGAGGGATGGGCTGGATTAAGAAGGAAATGAAGATGGTTTCCTTCCTTATGACTGGGCAGAGGTTTTGAGAAACAACATAGACCATCCTTTCTAAAGACTCGCGGGTGGTTCTTGGAGCATTGACAGACCTGAGTAACAGAACGAAGTCACCTTAGTTCTCTGGCACCTGCCTGGTAGATCGACACGAGGCAAGAAAGATAGTCAAGGCCAACACATGGGAGACTCCATGGTGACCCAGGAACAGATGTCAGCCCGATGATGTCAGTTCCCATTCTGGTGGCCAGGCGTCTTTCTCACGGTGTCCCCCGAACTCACGCAGGTACACTTCCCCTCAGATCAACACAAAGTCTTCTTTCTGAGAACTGGAGATGGCGGGTCAGGGCTCCAATGCGAGAGAGGCCTGTAAAAGGAAGGCAAAGGAACTGGTAGAGAAGGCACCTTATTAAAAGCACGATTCTCCTTAATCAACATGCTCGGAAAACAAACACAGATGACACAGAAAGACAGCGTGGAGTGTTTTCTTTCTTGGAATCCAGGGGTGGGAAAAAAGTTGTAAAATCAGAAAACTAGAAAGGAAATGATGGGGCAGAAGAAAGGGTTGCTTGCGGGGCTGTCGGGTGTGGAAGAGGGCAGTGGTTCTCAACCTGTGGGATCGAAACCCCTTTGGGAGGTGAATGACCCTTTCACAGGGGTCACCTGAGACCATCGGAAAACATAGATGTTTACATCATGATTCTCAACAGTAGCAAAGTTACAGTTATGAAGTAGCAACAAAAATAATGTTATGGTTGGGGGGTCACAACAGAAGTAGCTCTATTAAAGTGTCATAGCATTAGGAGGGTTGAGAACCACTGGAATTGGGATCTAAAAGGGGGGTAAGAAGGGAGGATGTGGATGACCAAAGTAAGTTGTAGGTGTGTATGAAACTGTCACAGGGAAACCCATTATGGTGCCCAGCTAGTATACATTAGTGAGAAAGGATTAAAATGCAGCCCCTTTCCTGTGGCTTGTAATGCTTGTAAATGCAAAAGCAGGTAAGGTGTCCTCCCCCTCCCTTCAGCTCACTTCTGAGTCTTTCTTTTCATCTAGAATTCCCCTCTGGGTTATAGCAAAACACTTTGCATAAGAAGTTATCTTATTGGACACTTTTCTTTGGGACTTAAGGCATTTTCCAGCACGAAGAATTATTTCTTACTAAAAATCAAATATCGCCAAGCATGGTAGCACTCAAGATACTGAGAGAGGTCGACTGCTGTGAGTTCAAGGCCACCCTGGGCTATGTACTAAGCCTATCTCAATGACACCCACCCCTCAAAAAATTAGAAGAACAAACACCCAGGAAGAAGCGAGTGTGTCTTTGGTGACTCATAACTTACCTGGACACTTTCAGCTAAAATTATTGAACCCGTATCACCCACTTAGGAATCTTCTATTTGTTTGGTCCTCTGTCCAGCTACAACATTCTCTACTGAGCTGTAACTTACGTAGGGCTAGATGTATGCTTTCGGTGGGTGCAGTTAGCACACCGCCATTTGAAGGAACACAGAAACACAGCAGTCACAATGGCTCCAGTCTGCCCTGAAGCTCCTCCCTTCTTTATCCTTGTCAACAGTGAATCTGTGTTCTGTCCGCATTCCTTTACCTTTTCCTGGCTTTAACTATTTCTAAAAGTACGACACTTGGAGCAGGAGAGATAGTTCAGTGGGTAGAGTGCAAACATGAAGACCCGAGTCTGCTCCCCAGAACCCCCGGATGAAGCTCACGATGGTATATACCTATAAGCCAGAACTGGGGAAGCAGAGACGAATGGATTCCTGGGGCTGCCTAGCCAGGCAATCTAACTGAATTGGCAAACCTCGGTCCCAGTGAGAGACCCTGCCTCAGAAAACAAAGGTAGATTGTTCCTGAAGGAACAACATCCCACATACACCTTTGTCTTTCACACACACGTACACCTGTGTGCATGTGCACCCTTAATGTAGACAGGCACACACACATAAATTAAAATAAAACCAATATATACCTCCCACCCCATAAAAGACCCCAAAAAGCCCTTAGCTCTGTTTAGGACCTGGTTAATTTGAGTGAAGAAATGAGCGCATGGCTGCTCTTAGGTATGGATGAGAAGGTTTCTTATAGATATTAGGGGAAACAGCCAGAGGCATGTGGAAAGGTCCACACTGAACGTGGCCTGCAGTCTGAACTGGGTCAGGGCGGAAAGGGCACCTGGGAACCAAGAAACTGTAGTCAAAATAAGATAATTTTATAGGAAAAGAAGCTGGGGGAAGGGGAGTAAAGCTGGGGGACGGAGAGGTTTAGGGTACCGTCCCCCAGGACTCTGGAACCAGGCTGCCAGTGTCCTTTCATATGTTAGATAGCTATCTCAGGGAGCTATTTGTCCTAAGTTTCTTTGAAACCCAAAGAAAGAAGAACAAGAGGAGGAAGAGGAGGAGGAGGAGGTGGAAGAGGAGGAGGAGGAGGAGGAAGAGGAGGAGGAGGAAGAGTGGGAGGAGTTATTGTTCTAAGCATAGCTTGTCTCACCCCTCACTCATTCCCACACAAGCTCAGAAGAGTACAGGCTACAGAGCATCTTGAAACACAGCACTTTTGGCCTATTCTTCCAAAACCATAAATTCAGGCCAGAGGCAAACCACATAACTCCGTGCAGAATGCTTCCTCCCTGGTCATCCCTCTCTTACTTAGCTCCTGAACTCTGGGATACAGGACATGAGGGCAAAGGATGGAAGGAGCTAGAATTACTCCCATGTTTCTGGCTTCAGTAACTGCTCAGTGAGGGTGCCAGTAATAAGCAGAACAAGGAATATTCACTGAGTCTCTTCCATGAGCCAGGCATCCACTATGTCATTCCACCCTCTCAATAGTCCTGGGAGCCTCTGACCCAGGTTGGGCACTGGGGCCTGGGAGGGGGAGAGGAGGACACACTCCAGAAGTCTTGCTTTTGAATTCCCTTGACCATGTCCCTTAGCACCATCAAGTTGTTCCTTAATTCCATCATTTCTCTTTCTACTCACTGCTTTATATTTTAGTTCAGCTTCATCAATGCTGGGCCTGATGTTTGCAATACCCTATTAGGATTCTCTCCATCCCCAGTCTGGTCCTAATTTGTCATTCCTGTGACTACCAGTTAGTTGTTGTTGTTGTTATTGTGGTTGTTTGTTTTCAAATACGAATTTGAGATATTAGTCCTTTTCCTAACATGTCTTGTATGACTCAACTTTTAGTTTCAGGATAAGATTGTGACTCTGCCTCCTTATAAACAAGGTCCTCTGTGATTCCAGACCACTGTTAGCCCTTCCTCTCCCCTCTGCTGTGCCCATTGTTAATCAAGAGGAGGGCTCTTTCCTTGTGCCCTCCCCTCTCCTGGCCATACCCTGATGTACACAGTCAATCCTGTTCTTAAGCAAATGTCAGGATTACCTCTGAGAATTCTCTCCAGTTACTTCACTTAAGAGAGTCGCCATGGCTCCATTCCCATCTCTCATTTTTCCTCACAATATTCCATCTCAGCCCCCACCCCACCTTGTTGATTGACTTCTCGTGTTCATATCTAGCTCTC